>NC_047569.1:32671639-32999496 GCF_011004845.1 Esox lucius | reverse complement strand
TGTTCAGGGACTGTCCAGGACAGACCCCGGTCAGCCTCAGCACCGAGTCAGTGATGGCATACAGGGCCATGTAATGTACTCTACATTATGAACCGTGAATGCATTGCTGTTGTCCCTCTTAACAACAAGGTGCTGCCAATCTTGTGTACAGAATCAGAATAGTATGTTGACTAACATTGTAACATTGGTTCTTATGGCAGCTGGTTCTGAGGCCTGTGAGCTTTTTGACCGGTCCTGAAAGTCCTAAAGCCCCGTTGTGTTAGAATGCTGGGATCCTTTGGGCTCGGCTCTCTAGCTGGTCCACGTTGTTTCTTCCCGATTGCACTCTGACACGTCTGTTGGTGAACTCCGTGCCCTGGCGGTCGCCTCATGATCAGAAGCACAGGAACGATTTGGAGGAACTGATGCGCCTCATCCTGCCCTCAACCCTGTGAGGGGAGGTGAACAGACAAACCCCTCACCCCCTCACACTCCCACGAACATGTCTTTCTAGGTCATGGGTCAGATGCGGGCCAGAACATGTCCTCTCCCAGCTTGGCCCCAACCCATCCCCTTTAGCCAGGAGCTAGCAGTGGGTGTGTGACACAAAATGCGCTGTACACACAGAGAGCCTCAGGCTTCAGTGAAATACTGTTTCTGGTCGGACCCAGTCAGGTAGGATTGTATCTATCTTGCGCTGTACATTCTTTTCCTTCCAGGTAGCTTTGTAATCTGTCTTGTCATATGGACTTTCGCAGGTGAGGTCATGAACGGGCAACGCCTCAAGGCTTGCTTCATCTCACAGTTGCGGTTTTAACCTTGAACGGCAAATTAATTTATTCATGGTAAAGGCAGTCGTTTTGTTGGTTAGTGTGCTATATGTGTCCTGGGTCTTATCTCCTTGTTTTATCAACTGTGCCATCCTCACAACCCTTTAGATGGAATGGCGCTGCTTCTGCTGTCCTACCTCTGCTTTAGTTCGCCTGTCACTAGATTAGCCCGGAAAATAGGAACAGTTGCGTTGGACGAACACGCCGACCCAGGCTCCTGTGTGCTATCGAGGAAATTGCGCAGGTGGGACGAGTTGTGCCGATGTTCTGTGCATATCTCTGGCGTCTGCTGAACAGTTGGGACCTAGGGGAAACCTACGGGAGAGGCTCCTTCGATGCCTGTGCCATGCTTAATTAGTCTTTAACCGGCAGGCCAGGTCAACATAGTCATTGCACCTGACCCAAATAAGTAACCAATGTTCGGTGGCATATGGGTCCTGTGTAGCTCACTCGGTAATAACATGGCACCTGATTCCCATGGGGGGGGGGGGGGGGGGGGGGGGGGGGGGGGGGGGGGGGGGGTGGGAGGCAGTGTGAACATGTAATGTAAAAGTTAAGTGTGTGTGTGCGTGCGTGCGTGCGTGCGTGCGTGCGTGCGTGCGTGCGTGCGTGCGTGCGTGCGTGCGTGCGTGCGTGCGTGCGTGCGTGCGTGCGTGCGTGCGTGCGTGCGTGCGTGCGTGCGTGCGTGCGTGCGTGCGTGCGTGCGTGCGTGCGTGCGTGCGTGCGTGCGTGCGTGCGTGCGTGCGTGCGTGCGTGCGTGCGTGCGTGCGTGCGTGCGTGCGTGCGTGCGTGCGTGCGTGCGTGCGCGCGCGCGTGCGTGCGCGCGCGTGCATATGCGTGCATATGCGTGTGTGGTATGCTGGTAATTTGTAATTGTGCCGGCACTGCAGCAGCCATAGTTATTTGTTAACCCCTTTCTACTGCACTCTGGCATGATGCTACTGGAAACGTCACAGCGTCTCTTGCATAGCGACTGCACTGTCGGGTCAGGACCATATTTATATTTAGCATTGCTTGCCTTGCCTTTAAATTCGCCACCAATTGAGAACACGCACGCCGTGTAACAGATCAGCCTTTCTTAGATTGTTATAACACCCGAAATTGTAGGTGTGTATTATACGATGATTGGTTCAAATGGTGACAGTGGTGATTCCATTTCTTACTGGTAGAGGACTTTCCCCAAATTCAAAGAATTTGACTGCTAGGTGACCCAACCGTAACACTGTATCTGAGAGACAAGTCAGCTGTTGAGCAAATGCTCATTTTTTTTTTTTATGTTGATTTGGAGTCTAAATATAGTTGACATGTTGTGGACAATCTAAGCCAACCCCGGTTGCTTTGCCCCTAGTTGCTCATGCATCCTTTTTGTTGCTAAACAACCAACCAGCACCTCAGGTGCTCCTGTTTGTTATTTGTTGTTCAGTGCATAAACTGTGGCCTGGTTGGCAGGGGATTTTGCCGACAACGCCAGGGTTGTGGATTTGATTTCTATGGGGACCAGTAAAAAGTAAAATAAAATGCTCCCACTAAAGCAAGTTGCTCTGGAGAAGAGTGTCTGCCAGGCCCGGCATCAGAATGAATCTTTCGGATGTGCATTTGATTTCCATGGGTGTTCAACTTGTTTTTCCAGAGACCACAACGGTGTGTAGGTTAATATAATCGTTAGAAAGTATAATCTTTTTGTGAACAGGACTACTTATGTTATCATGGCCTTTTTAGGTTTCAGCATCTGATTGGTGCACTCTTCCAACTCCTTCATATCTTCGATGGCTTAAGCTCTCTCACTTGAAGAAGTATCCTTGTGAGTGAAACAGCGCCTCCTCTCTAAATATATTACCCATTATAACTAGGGGAAGACACCCCTCCAAGATTAGTGTCTGATTGCTTACATAAGAAACGAAGTTTAGATCTTTTTTTTTTACATGGATATAAATAAGAGCCCTGCTTCTGAAATAAGAGCCCTGCTTCTGAAATAAGAGCCCTGCTTCTGAAATAAGAGCCCTGCTTCTGAAATAAGAGCCCTGCTTCTGAAATAAGAGCCCTGCTTCTGAAATAAGAGCCCTGCTTCTGAAATAAGAGCCCTGCTTCTGAAATAAGAGCCCTGCTTCTGAAATAAGAGCCCTGCTTCTGAAATAAGAGCCCTGCTTCTGAAATAAGAGCCCTGCTTCTGAAATAAGAGCCCTGCTTCTGAAATAAGAGCCCTGCTTCTGAAATAAGAGCCCTGCTTCTGAAATAAGAGCCCTGCTTCTGAAATAAGAGCCCTGCTTCTGAAATAAGAGCCCTGCTTCTGAAATAAGAGCCCTGCTTCTGAAATAAGAGCCCTGCTTCTGAAATAAGAGCCCTGCTTCTGAAATAAGAGCCCTGCTTCTGAAATAAGTCTGTCTGATTCGGTGGAGTGGGGTAATGGGTACCCTTTTCTGTCTTTTTTTTTTTTGTTCAATGCGAGGGGGCCGGGGTAACCTAGGCAATGCCCAACCTGGCATTTCTATCGAGGTGCCCTCCTGCCCTTCCAGTCCCCTCTGTGCTGTTAGTTCTGTGCGAAAAGGCTCATCGATCTCCCCCTAATCACCGCCAGCCCGCACAGAGCCATGCAGCAGGACGTGGAGGGAGAGAGAGCGCCATGAATTAACCATGCCCGAGGTCTTCTCACCAACCAGCTATCGACCAGCAGCCCGTGTTCAGGCTCCAGTCCCAGCGTCTCTTCATTACAGACACTGGTCTGATGGATCTCTCAGCCAGACCCCTTTTCATTCACGTTTTCCTTTGGAAATATCAAAACACAAGACCATTCCTTTTGATTTCAATGTCCTTTGTGCTGCTGCTTGGTTAGACATCTGCACTGAGTTGTGTGTCGTGACATTAGACAGTCTGGGATGAACCCCCACACACAACTTTTTAATCCCTGATGTTCTAGTCCTCTTTATACTTCAATGAATGGTTGTGTGGTTTGGCAATGCATTGCAGTGCATTACACCTCCAGCAGTGGTACATGTAATCTTGGGACGAGTGGAAGTATTGTGAGTTGTCTCTGGAACTTTCTCAGCGATAGACTTTGATCTTTCTTTTGTGTCCCAGCAGACATCTCTCTTTACACAACGGACTGTGTGTGGTAAATCCATTTGAATTCAGTCACTTTTTGACTGCGGCATCCCTTTTCATTTTTTTCCCAAAACCTTTCATGCGTGGTCGCTCATTGTGGAAGTCCTAAGAGTGTGACTGTTTGGATCTGAACGCCAAAGCGTTCAAGATAAAGGAAAAATGTAATTAAAAAAAAAACAGCATGTGTCAAATTCAGCGTATGCCTTTGTGATTGGCGCGCCTTGTCTCTCTCTACTTATCCCTGTCAACTGAAGGAGCAGGCTGAGGCTGGTGTGCTGTCTAGAATCTGCCTTCCCTGCTAGGTGTCTTCAATGTGACAGATGGATTAACCTGTGGCTTACAGGGTTGTTGCTGTGTTGGATTTTTTGACATACAACAGACAAATATACTTATATTTCTGTTCACCAGCCTACATTAGTTACAGCAAGAATAACCCTGTTATACTGTTATAACCAGATGGATGGGTTTATAAAAGACCCGTCATACATGTTTTCTGAATTGCCTGGCGGAATGTCGTGTATACAGCCAGTGATGATGGTTTGTCAAACCATCACAATCAAACTGCCCTGTTGTTGGCTACCCACATATGTTTTGTCCACTCAGAAGATAATTTGTTCATCCAAACATTAATTTGGTTAATGGGATGAGACATCTGTTACACAGGACGCTAGCGTAATGGGATGAGGTTAATGGGATGAGACACCTGTTACACAGGACGCTAGCGTAATGGGATGAGGTTAATGGGATGAGACACCTGTTACACAGGACACTAGCGTAATGGGATGAGGTTAATGGGATGAGACACCTGTTACACAGGACACTAGCGTAATGGGATGAGGTTAATGGGATGAGACACCTGTTACACATGACACTAGCGTAATGGGATGAGGTTAATGGGATGAGACACCTGTTACACATGACACTAGCGTAATGGGATGAGGTTAATGGGATGAGACACCTGTTACACAGGACACTAGCGTAATGGCTTTCAGTGTTTGTCATTAGGCTCACTACACTTGTAGCCTGCCCTGCATTGACGGGCTGTGTACATGTCTCTGCCCCTACCCATCAGCCAGTGTGACAACATGTTAGTGTTCTTGTCAAACCACAGTGCCATTTCCTGTTTTCTAAGAAAATCACATTTTCATGCAGCTCACATGCAGTTATGTGAAGTACAGAGTAATTGCCTATAGTTTTCTTGGTATTTCTATTTCTTTTAGGTAGACTTGTGATGTGTAGGTGCGTCTTTAAACATTAAAAGAACGAGCATGTCTAGAGTGTATTTTATTTTGTTGCCTTGTTTATTCTGGCTAGAGTAACAGTGCGAACAGAGCTAGCCAGTTTGCAGCTACTTAAGTGGCATATAATTGATCAGACTGAAAAATAGTATTGTTTCCATGTAATATAGCATGACAGATCGGTTGTTTCAATGTATGCTGCTACATACGTTCTTTTACTTTTGTCCTTCAGAGGAGATGTGATGTCACGCTTGCTAATTGAACAGGTTACCGGAGGAAAGCGGAGAGCATGCCTGGAGCTATGTGTGTTGTGCACTGCCTGTGTGACCTGCAGTTTCTGTGAATCTGATTGGTCAAGACAATCCCGGAGTCAGCAGTAGTGCAGTAGTGCAAGGTCAAATGAATTGTGCCCAAGTTTTTTAGCCCTTTTTTTATATGCTTTGCACTGCTGTATTTTATTAGAGGAATCAGAAGTGCCTTAAAAATGTCTTCCAGTGGTTATTGAAATCTGTACAAATGAAAGCAATTATTCAAGTATTTACTACCCAGTAGCAGTGTGTTTTTACAGTACCATAGTTTTATTCAGATGAACGTGTCTTGCTGCCAGATTTCATCTGAGTTTTATAAAGTAATTTATAGGGTGAACTGATAGTTGTTAGTTGTCGTATGTCACCTGAGGTAACCGTCTTTAATTGTAAACTTAGTTACACTTATTTATGTTTATACAATTTAATTATCTATGACACCATTTAAAGGCTAACATTTTAATGATGTTCCCATTTTAGAACATTAAAGGGTATGTTTGCCGATTTTCACATGGCCCTATTTTTACTTGTTTCTCATCGCACTGCTGTTTAGCTGATACATTATCCCAAATTAGGTTTGGATGAAATATCTATTTTAGAGGTCAATTCTTTCAACACACATTCTCAATGTCTTATAGTCAAGTGAAACACCATCAAAATGTAACAAGAAATATTCCCTACAAAACATTACACTGTAAAGCATTTTAGGGAATTAACTCCAAGCACAAATAGTTTTTGTAAAACTAATTGTATACGGAAAAACTACAAAAAAGTAATTTTAGTGTTTTTAAATAATTGCTTTTTTATATATATAAAATGCTTTGTAAGTTGGATTATTAAATCAATCAATTTATCCAGTGATGAAGACATTGATATCTAATAGCGTGCTGTGGCTTGCAAAAAAGGAAAGCCTTCAGTCCCTTCATCTCCTAAATGTTGTGGCAATGTTGTGGTCCACAAAGTCCAACTCTATTTTATTTTTACTCTAGGCAAGTGAGACGTACATGGAAGGTTTTGTTAAAATCCAAAATGGATTCTATCAAGAAAATATGGATTAAATTAAAATGGATTTACCCTTCTACTAACTAAATTCCGTGAGTATGAAGTACTCCCTCAACATGGCCTCAAAAGCCCCATTCATCATTATCAGTGGGTTTAATGTGTTTTCTAAACACACAGCTGAATTACCATGAACTGGTTGTTGGTGTTTTACACTGTATACAGGCCTGTTCAATACTTTGGGGCATTGTCTAGTGCTTTTCTTCATCTTTGCAAGCCTGGCTGTTTAAAAAAAGAGCCTGTCTATCAAAACAGTATGAATGTTATCTCCTTCATTCAGTTCTACCCATAGGAGCCCTATTTATGATTTGTATGCCTGTGTTCTGGCAATAGGATCTGTGGTGTTGTGGCGAACGTGCTTGTTCCGAGGACATTGTGCCAGGCTTGGAAAGGAACATCTGCAAGTGATATCTCCAGACACTATCATACCAAATTGAACTGCTATTACTATCTAGGTAAATGTGTAGACATGCAATTTGAGATCATAATTAGGCATGCTACATCAGTCGGACCAATCTATCCGCCAAGTCCTTTTGCAGAAACTAGAGGAAAATGTGTTTTTGATGGAGGACTGCGGCCAACATGCAATGCTGCCTTTTAGAAGGGAGTTGGGCTTCCCTAGTTGCCCAATTAGTAACTCTTAGCAGTGGAACGCTTATCAGAGCTTTTATCTCTCCCTCTCCTTCTCTTTGCCTCTCTATTTATCCTCTTTCTTTCTCTGTACATCTGTGGAAGTGTGTGTTTGTGAGATAATTAAATCATCACATATATTGGAGAACTGCTAGCTTGAAGACAGTACTGTTAGAAGTGATATAATTATGTATCCTCAAATAAGATCCTGTTCTGCTGTTTGAAACTTACAAAGCCAAACATATAACAAACATGCCTTGGGGGAAATTTCCGTTAGTGTGCTTGGTAGTAGAATGTCTAAAAATGGGTTAAATGGGAATGGGTGCGTCAGTTCTTAGTTACTGTGTTGAAGCTGAGTTAAAGTAATGTGTAGTCTTTCCATAGCTTTCCATCTGACCTAAATCTTTTCAGGAAACATTCAGCAGTGAAATGGTATCAGAGATGAAACCTTATTAATACCGCACAGCAATGATGTGCGAATGTAAATGAGACATGAAAAATTTGAACAACAAATTTGGCCCGCAGTCTTTTTTATATTATTTCTAATTGTTTTTTTCCCCTTTTGTTTCCTCTTGCTTTCTGATAGGTTCAGACCAAAGGCCAGTAACAATCCTTGCATGGAAAGACCACCAGTCGACCTCCTCCCTAGAGCTTGTGGGCATGGCAGGATGAGTGTCTGTGTTCGACGATGATGGCCAAAAAGCAAGATGCGAAGTCGCCCACCTACAACCTGGTCGTGGTGGGCCTGTCTGGCACGGAGAAAGAGAAAGGGCAGTGTGGTGTGGGCAAGTCCTGCCTGTGCAACCGCTTTGTCCGTCCCAGCGCGGATGACTTCTACCTGGAACACACCTCTGTGCTCAGCACCAGCGATTTCGGTGGGCGCGTGGTGAACAATGACCATTTCCTGTTCTGGGGGGAAACAGGCCGGTTGATGGAGGAGGGGCCTGAGTGCAGGATGCATGTAGTGGAGCAGACAGAGTTCATTGATGACCAGACGTTTCAGCCACATCGCTCCACAGCCCTCCAGCCCTACATTAAGAGGGCAGCTGCTAACAAGCTGGCCTCGGCAGAGAAGCTGATGTACTTTTGCACAGACCAGCTTGGACTGGAGCAGGACTTTGAGCAGAAGCAGATGCCTGAGGGCAAGCTGATGGTGGATGGCTTCCTCCTTTGTGTGGATGTCAGCAGGGGAATGAACCGCAACTTTGATGACCAGATGAAGTTTGTCACTAATCTCTATAACCAGCTAGCCAAAAACAAGAAGCCAGTGGTGCTGGTCCTTACCAAGTGTGACGAGGGGGTGGAGCGTTACATCAAGGACTCGCACACCTTTGCCCTGACCAAGAAGAACCTTCAGGTGGTAGAGACGTCAGCACGCTCCAATGTCAATGTAGACCTGGCATTTCTTACGCTGGTGCAACTGATAGACAAGGGCCGGGGCAAACCCAAGATCATCCCCTACTTTGAGGCTCTGAAACAGCAGAGCCAGCAGATCGCCACGGCTAAAGACCGTTATGAATGGCTGGTCAGCCGCATCGTGAAGAATCACAATGAGACGTGGACCAATACCAAGCGGCGCATGCAGACCTCCTCAGAGTATAAGGATTATGTCTTCTTGGAGGGCACGACCAAAGCCCATAAGCTTTTCCAGGAGCACGTTCTCAGGCTAAAAAAGGAGCACATTGAGCGAAGGCGGAAGGTCTACCTCAGCAAACTGCCTCAGGCACTAAGTTCCCTAGTCTCAGACTTGGATGAAATTGACCACCTGAGCTGGTCTGGGGTCCAGAAGGTCCTGGAGACCAAGCAAGATTTCCCCAACTGGTTTGTTGTGTTGGACACGCCTTGGGATTCCAAACCACACATTGACAATGTAGATGATGATAGGATTCCGCAGGACCTCCTGGAGACGCCCGTGGCTGAGACTATATACGATGCTCATTTGGAGCAACTGAGAAATGAGCGTAAACGGGCAGAGATGAGATGGGAGTTCAAAGAAAAACTAATTGCATCTCCCTTTGTCACTGCTGGCAAACCCTGGGAGGAGGCACGCAGCTTCATAATGAACGAAGACTTCTATCAGTGGCTGGAGGAGCCAGAGTACCTAGACATCTACAACAAGCACCAGAAAGAGATTATTGACCGAGCCAAGGAAGACTTCCAGGAGCTGCTGCTAGAATACTCTGAGCTCTTCTATGAGCTGGAAGTGGACGCCAAGCCCAGCAAGGAGAAGATGGGGGCCATCCAGGAGATGTTGGGGGAGGAGCAGCGGTTCAAGGCCCTGCAAAAGTTACAGGCTGAAAGGGATGCTCTAGTACTTAAGCACATCCACTTTGTCTACCACCCTACCAAGGAGACCTGCCCCAATAGCCCCCACTGTGTAGACTGTAAGATCGAACAGGTTCTAGCCTCCAAGTTCCCTACTCGATATTCCTTCTTTGATAGCCAGAAAATGGGTGATGGCAAGGCGGACAGGATAAACCTGGTTATTCTAGGTAAAGATGGCCTGGGTAGAGAATTGGCCAATGAGATCAGGGCTCTGTGCACCAATGATGACCGATATGTACTGGACGGAAAAATGTACGAGTTGTCCCTCCGCCCCATAGAGGGCAATGTACGTCTTCCGGTGAACTCTTTCCACACCCCCACCTTCACCCCCCATGGAGTCCTGTGTCTGTACAACTCTAAGGAGTCGCTGTCGTACATTATGGAGAGCATTGAGAAGCTGAGAGAGTCCACGCTGGGCCGGAGAGAAAATAGCCTTTTCCAGCTCCCCATGAACCTGCTCCTTGTTACCAAACGGGGCGTGGGCTCCATCGGTGACATGGGGGGCGAGACGGCCCACTCACTCATTCTCCAAGGGCAGCAGGTGGCAGGGAAGCTGCAGTGTGGTTACCTGGACCCTGCTTCTCCTGGGACAGGCTATGGACGCAATGTGAACGAAAAGCAGATCAACCAGGTTTTGAAGGGCCTGTTAGAGTGCCGCCGCCCCCCGGGGAGCATCGGCAGCAGCTCTCCCCCATCGGCCTTCAGAGACTCTCACTCCCAGCCCGTCCCTGAGACAGACCTGCGGATAGTCATGTGCCTGATGTGCGGGGACAATTATGATGTGGAACAGCTCCTCTCGCCCCTCCTACTGCCCAAGCACTGTCGACCGGCCTCCAGCTTGAGCAGCGGCACCTCCGTTCTCCTGGAGCTCACAGTGGGGGCCCAGAGGCAAACTGTCGACCTGTCCTTGCTCTCCTTCCACTCCTCGTTCGCCCTAAGGAAGAGCCGCCTAGTGCACGGCTACATCGCCGTGTACTCTGCGCGGCGCAAGGCGTCCATGGAGACCCTGTGTGCTTTCCTCTGTGAGGTGCAGGACATCATTCCCGTGCAGCTGCTAGCTGTCGGGGAGAGCCAGTCTGAGCTGTCGGACAATGAGGTGTCCAGGGAGCAGGTGAGCCAGGGAGAGGAGCTGGCCCGGGAGATCGAGGCCAAGTTCAACACTGTGGTGTGTGGCCCTGGAGGGGTGGTGGGAGGCCTGCACCGGATAGACCTCTTCCAGCCCTTCCTGAAGGAGGTGGTGGAGAAACGCACCATCGTGGAGGCCACACACATGTATGATAACGCCGCTGAGGCCTGCACCACGGAGAGCACGAGCCCGGCCCGCTGCAATTCCCCGAGCCCCGTCAACAACCTGCTGGACTCCGAGGAGGACGTGGAGCCTTCGCCCCCGTACACCGATGGCACCCTCACCTCCCAGCTCGGCGGCTTCAAGATCCCTGAGCTGGACTCCAGCGACACCTTCTCCGTCATCTCGGACATCAACAGCTTCGAGAGCAGGCTTAACAACAAGGTGCCGCCTCAGGTGAAGCCCAAGCCGGTACGTAAAGTCAACCTGGGGCCCTACATGGACCAGCAAGGGACTAACCGGCGCTCCTTACCCCCTGCGGTCACCTGGGCGCCGGGCAGCGACGGTGGCTACGACCCCTCGGACTACGCGGAGCCCTTGGACGCGGTGACCAAGCCTCGACCGACGGAGGAAGAAAGCATCTACTCCGTGCCCCACGACAGCACGCAGGGCAAAATCATCACCATCCGCAACGCGAGCAAGCATTCCAACGGCGGGGGCAATGGCTCGGACAGCGAGGCCGACAGTGGCTCCCTGGAGAGGAGGAGGAAGCAGTCCATTCCCGGGGTGAAGCCGCGGTTGTACCGCGACCGCTCCAAACGCCTGGGCAAGTTCAGCAACTTCCGCACAAGCTTCTCCATCGGCAGTGATGACGAGCTGGGGCCGCCCAAGGTACCCGAGGAGCTGGGCGGGGCGCACAAGGGGGACAACTCTTTGAACGAGGAGGGCGAGGACCCCAAGAGGAGGAATATTCTCAGGAGCCTACGTCGCAACACCAAGGTGTGTATCCCTGTGCGCGTGAGTGTGTGTGTGTGTGTGTGTGTTGCTGTGTTTGTCACAGGCAGCACATTTCTGCTGTTTTATTTTTTTTACATTGTTCTTTCCAGCAAGTAGATCAGCTCCATGTAGATCAGCTCCATGTAGATCAGCTCCATGTAGATCAGCTCCATGTAGATCAGCTCCATGTAGATCAGCTCCATGTAGATCAGCTCCATGCAGATCAGCTCCATGCAGATCAGCTCCATGCAGATCAGCTCCATGCAGATCAGCTCCATGCAGATCAGCTCCATGCAGATCAGCTCCATGCAGATCAGCTCCATGCAGATCAGCTCCATGCAGATCAGCTCCATGCAGATCAGCTCCATGCAGATCAGCTCCATGCAGATCAGCTCCATGCAGATTAGCTCCATGCAGATAACATCTGGTGTGATTGGTGAATTTTTCTTTTTTTATTGGGCTGTCTGTATAAATTCATCCTGTGTGCTCACAGCACATGCATTTATCACTGATCAATAATGTCACAACAGATTGTTTACTCTTTTATAAAATGTTTTTATTCCTAGCACTGCTCACGTGATAGAACAGCTGTGATTATTTGAGATTCCACCCTATCACAATCTCTATGAAGCTGTTATGGACTTCTTAATGAGTTCCATCTGTTTAGTAGTTATGTCTTCACCAAAGATACTTGACATCGGTGTTCGTACAGCGCTGTTCTGTGTGTATTTCTTCACCTGTGTGAGTGTGTAAGCTGTGCTGATAATAATTAGCACCGTGCCCTAAATTATTGCCAAAGGGAGGCTTCTCAGCTTGTCTTCATTACTTCTATGCCTGTCATGTCTCTCTGTTCACTGGAGCCTGTCTCATTTTATTCTGACATGCTACGGAGGCTATTGGTTCCTTCCCGGCTCTTTAAATCAGACCAGCCTTTCCTAACTCTGTGGGCTTACGGTTATCTGAACAGTAGGAGACCTACATACTTGGCCAATCATTAGTTGAGGCTGAGAGAAACTCTAGCTACTGAACTCATCTAGCTCAGCAGAAACCTTTTTAATGAACAGGGAGTATGCTCAGCCTATAGCCAGTTGTGTGTGTGTGTGTGTGTGTGTGTTTATGTCAATGTCAATGTGTAGGCTTATGTAATGTGTGTGTGCTGTCATTATTTCACAAACTGACATAATACTCCCAGCCATCTCTTTTGGTTTCCTCCAAAATGCTGTAACCCCTGCTGACATAGGTCATTATAATTGGTCAGAAACACTGTTAAAACTCATTACATTTTTGCCAGTTTAGTTATAGAGATTTCTTTGACAATTTCTTTCACCCAAATGAGGGCATCAACAAGACTGAAAATGCAGAGATAATCCTATTCCAGACAGTGTCATTCCCTAGAGATGTTTTATCCTGGATTAAAGCAGCCCTGGGTTTAACCCACTCATCCCAAATTACAAACCTGCTGCATTCCCTTTTTTTCCAACAATTTTTTTTATTAAATTTTTTTCATGAACTAACGTTTCTTCAGTAGGTTGGGCTGTGAAGACCAGACCCAACAGGCTGATGAAATGCTCTGTTTAGAGTTTGGCTCGGTGTCTAAAATCTGGAGCGATTTCCCCCGAGGCACCAGTGCCTGAAATCAGACCCGCCCTAAGGCCGTGATAGGTTGAAGTTCTACTGAATAAAGTGATTGGCGGTTAAACTGTCCAACCATGCGGTGTGATTTCAGTAGTGCCGTAGTGCAGCACCAAGACATGCCCGGGGACCAGTGGACATGCCCTGGGTTTATTCCCCACCCTTCTCTGTCACTTTCTCCCTCCTTTCCTTATTGCCTTGCTCCCTCTTCCTGCTGCTCAAAAGGGATACAACAAAAGGAAATAGGACTCACACGTCGGCGTCAGCCTCCCCTCCCGTCGTCGCCGTCTCTTACGTGGACACGCTGCAGTCAAGCATTTGAACGCCGCCAGTCGTTATCTGCCTGCCACGGCTCATTCGCCCAGAGTGGCTGCCACATAAGTGCCACCTAAGTGGGAGTGAAGGTAGTGTATGTGATTAGACTGGCTGGGAGGGAGACTACAATCCACCCTGTCACTCCCTGCCTGCCTGCCTGCCTGCGTGAGGGTGATAATTACCAGTGTTGTCAGCAGGGTGGACGGCGGCTAAGTGATTTATGTTTCACTGACAACGTTGATGTCCCGATACTCCATTACCTTTTAATGTTTTAGTCGTTTAGCCGGGAAACGTACTGTAGTGAGTCGATTCATGTTTCTTATTTTATATTTTTTTTATCCCACCGTGGGTGTCAAACTCACTATTCCCTAGTGGCAACCGTTGTGCTGCGGCCACTAAGCTTCATGGGACCGTCTATTCTATATTATCTCTTATTGTTCGGGAAAGTCACGCGTCTCGGCGGTGCCATGAGTTTTACCGCACAAAGCAGGCGATCAAAAAATAACCTCTACTCAGTGCTTAGTGGTGCTGAGATGTGAGGTTGAAGGTTGAACTGGGGCTTGGTTCTCCACTCTGTGCACATTAGAACTTTTATTACTAAATGGGAGTTTAACAAGGTCATCATAAGCTTCCATAACCTGTTCCCAGATCAGCTGTCTCTAATTATGATGGCCTGGATAAAACCAGCTGTGGCCCAGCCTCCCCTCAGGGTACTGGGCTGGTTTTGGTCATTCTAACAAACAGCGGGTGTCCCTGTAGGCCTAACCTTGGGTCATGGTACAACCAACCAGTCCTTTTTCTGTGCCTGTTTCTGCCTGGCTGCCATTAGGTCATAGCAGTGAGCACACAGCAGAAACTGAACAACCCTCTACCCCAGTTCAAACTGAATTCACCTAAGGTAGTGGCTGGCAGACTTGACCAAGCTCATCCTCTCTCTTACTCTGTCTCTGTCTTTCTATCTCTCTCTGCATCTGCCTCTTGCTCTCTGTCTTTCTCTCTCCACAAAAAATTCTTCCCTCACTGCTTCTGCAGCCTTTTTAAAACCTCCTCCGCTTACAAGTGGAATATTTTGCATTCCTGTGTCACCTAGTTTCATTTGAATATGCCTCGAGCACTAAAGAGTGAGGTTAAAAAGAGAGAAAAAAATGAATGGTAAAACCCTTTTTATGAAGGTATTAGAATTTTTTTGTGTGTTGTAGGTTCTGTTTTGTCTTCTCAGCATTGGCCACATACCCTGCCTCAGAAAGCAACACAAAGGAGTGGCCAGAAGAGAACCTCAGGGAGAGACAGTGTACTAACTGCTGATGGGAAACAAACAAATACATTATAGGGGCCACACTAGTCTCAGCTAAGAAACGACTTCACCCCCAACCACCCCAACACCCAGGAAATGTGTAACAACGCTCTCAGCATGATACACCATTTTCCCTAAATGTATCTGAGAATACTCAGGCTCACCAATCTTTTTTATTTAAACTTGCAAAAAGCTCCCTTTCACATCTCTGTTTTCAGAGATTGGGAGTTACTGCCTGGGCTTGGTTGTTTATGCAGTGGTTGTGATACATTGATGATCAAACTAGCTCATAAAAGGTCAGTGGAAGCAGGTGTGTTTGGAACAGGGCTGGCAGGGTGGAGGGCTAGGGGAGCTGGGTGGAGGGCTGGTTGGTGGTAGGCAGTGTGATTGAGAGTGTTGTAACTGGAGCAGATTCACTTTTAGTGTGAGGGTGCTCTGCTCTCTCTGTCTGACAACCCGCCAGCTTTCCAGCGCCAGTGCCTAGCCGGCCATGGAGCTGTGCCTCAACTCCGTCTGCCTGGGGGGGGGGGGCTGACAGCACTACTAGATGTCCTGGCTCTTGGGCCTACAACACATTTCCACACAACAACAATACACTGCAGCATACAAGCAACTGCTTGAACCGTGTAGATGTATCCATAGCCCTAGTGGTATATTGTCAGTCAGAATTATTTGCTGATATCTTAGGAAAGGTATTAGAAACTTTATATTAGTTTGTAAGGAGGAAGCGTATTTGATTTCTGCGTTTAACACAAGCCCTCTGACATGTAGCGTTTTGGGCGTTAGCCACGATGAGAGCCTGGGAGCAGTTAGGGTTAAAAGGTCTTTGGAATAGAACAACAGATTTATTTTCACCTTGCCTACCCTGGGTTTGGATCGAGCAACTTTTTGTTTACTGGCCAGATGTTCTAACCCCTAGGCCTCCTGAAGAGAGGAGGATTATCTCTGAAACAGCATGAAGACACCGTGAGGTGAAAAGGAGAAAGGAGATGCGTATCACTCACAGCTTAAAGACAAGAATGTATGACTTCTCATCTAGGTCCTTGAAAATAATCCCGTTCAAGGAGCGGACAGCTGGGTTGTTGTGCAAGAGCTGGATGATACCGTAGATGGATGATACAGTAGATGGATGATACAGTAGATGGATGATACAGTAGATGGATTAAAATGTGCTGAATGCCTGTGTCAAATGTCCACGTCTCTACGGTCTAAAAGCTGTGTGATGGACAATGAAGTGACTCACCTTCTTCTCTCCCACCTCTCGTCTTAGAAACCGCGGCCCAAGCCCAGGCATTCCATATCCAAAGTAGAAAGCAACTACTTTGGCGTGCCACTGGTCAACGTGGTAACACCCGACAGACCCATCCCGCTCTTCATCGACAAGTGCATACGATACATCGAAGCGACAGGTAAGTGATGTATTAACCTGTAGAGGTAGAAAAGAAAGAGACGTCTGAGCGGCGTCCAGTTTCCTGTTTTCGTTTAGGGGGAAAGGGTCCCCGGGGTTAAAGATAATGTATCCATGACAACGGCTTGCATCTGTCTTTTGCTGCTGCGTCTGGCGACTACCTTGCCACACGTCCTAACATACAAAGGATCTGTTGTTTTGAATGGATTCCATTGATTAGTGAGGCAATTGAGAATATCAATGGTATGGTGTGTAGATGGTGTAGGCTCCTATGCTGGCTGTGTTTGTCCCTCGCATCCCTGTGCCAAAGTTTTTCCATTCAGTCCGCATACCTCTACGTTTCCATTTCTCCGTCCTCGGCCTTTCTATTCAGGCCTCTCAGTCAGTGTTTTATCAGCAGTGTCTGGTGGGACTGTGGTTCTCCCTCCAGGAAGGCTCCGTGGTTCTCCCTAAATTAGAACGGTGCCTGGTCCTGTGATAAGAGGGTCGTCTGTCTGGATGTCTCTCTCGCTATTCGCCACTTTGTTTCCCTACTGGAGCGGTTCTGCTGCCGATGTTGGCCGGCGGAGCCGGGTGAGGTGTTAATTACGTGGCTGCATCCGAAACACCACCAGACCCTCTCTATAGAACGCTACTTCTGACCGGCGCCTGTGTTCTGGTGGCGGGGTCCTGACAGCACTGGTACCGGTGTGGTTTTCTGGTGGAGGGGTCCTGATGGCAGTAGTTCTGGTGCGGTGCTGTCTTACTCTCTCCATCTCTTGATCTCTCTTCCTGCTAACTGACAGGTTCATCTGTATTTGTTTTGAGCGATCTGTTCGAAACTTGTATCTCTAATGTGGTAATACGTTTGGCAGGAGTTTAGGAAGTGCAGCTTGGTTTCCACCAAATTTTCTGGGCATTTTGTACAAAGCCTGTTTTCAGTTGAGACCCAGGCCTGTTGATGTCAGTCTCTCTCGATAGCAAGGACATGCTCACTCATACTCAGTGCTTTTCTGACTTTTGGGTCAGTTTCAGTAGTCAGGTATGCTGCGACTTGACATGATCTGTTTATGGAAAGGTAGGATTTCAATTCGCTTTTTGTTGATTCTTTCCAGTGTGTCTCATTATCTTTTGGTTTCCTTTACTTTGGTTGGTTGTAGCTGTTGCTCTTTCCCCGTGGGCCCGGGTTCACAGATGGGCCTGTGTCCTGTTGACCCTGCTCGGCTACGGCTGCTGCTACCTCACTGCTCTGGGCACACAAGCCTGCCGGCCTGGCACCAGCTGGTACTCAATCCCCTAAGAGACTCACGTTTGTTTGTGTGTGTGTGTGAGTTTGTGCGCGTGCGTGCTTATCAGTTAGCAGGGGTGAAGTGACTGGTCTGAATACACAGAGGTATTCCTATATGTTTGATTTTCTAGCAGGAAAGTGATTCCATGACCCGAATGAGAGCATTCATTGTAAACTGTAAAAAATAAAAACAAGAGAAGTCTCTGCTGTTGTTGTGGTAGTGTGAGGATGCACAGGGTGTACTGTTCCTTATTGACATTTAGCGGTGCATTCTTGGGTTATCCAACATTTGAGGAAAGCATGCCAATTCAGAGTCCAGTTCAAACTGGAAGCAGGCAACTTCTCTTTTATGCCACATGTAACTATAGGAGCCATCATGATATATAGGGTTTTCAAAGGCGTCCTCGCCCAAGAGTGCATTTAGCCACTAGTGGGGGCAGAGTTGGGTGACACACACACACACACACACACACACACATATTGGTTTTACTATCAATGAGGACCAGCAATTCAGTACTTTTAAAACATGTTTTCCCTTAACATATCCTTAACACTTACCTTAAGCTAACTTAAGCTAACCGTTTATTTGCCTTTGTTTGGTTTGGTGTTATACACTTTGGTATAACCAAGTGGCAGTAGCCTGTGCTGAGACTGCATTTATACAGCAGGGATAATGCAGACAGGTGTGCATGCCATGGCATCTGCAGGTAGTGTCGCAGTAGCTTAGATATGGTTAGGCTACCTAACTGTGTGAATAAAAATGATGTTCTACCTGGATGCAAGACACGTATTGTAGGAAAACAGCAACACACACATCCACACATCCACACACACATCCACACACACATCCACACACACACCACACACACATCCACACACACACCACACACACACCACACACACCACACACATCCACACACACCACATTCCACCTCCATAGTTTTCCTCCGTCCCCCTCTTCTCACCCAATTCCACTATTTCCTGTCTGCTCTGCTCATGCTGATTCCCTTGTGTCCTTTTCTGTGCCCCCCCCCCCCCTCTGTCTCTCTCTCTCAATTCTATAGAATTTGACACAGAAATCAGGTTACTTCTGTTGTCAATGTATATGTGCAATTATTGAACAGTTAAAACAAACTATAATAATAACAGTGGGACTGGTAAATTACATATTAACTGCAACAACATGAGATTAGGAATATATGAAAGGATGTTTGCCAGTATAGACAGAAAAGGCTACAATTTGACTACAATTGTTCTGTTTTCATGTTTGTCGTCACAGAATGTGTCAGGAAGCCATGTGTTTGGATGCCAAAGCTGTAAATTTTTTAGCTTTTTACACAATATGTACTGGATAGTTTCTTATGTTGTGTTTTTTTTTGGGAAAGAAAGCCTCTCTCAGGGTTAAGCGTTACTCACATTGTAATGGGAAATAAAGCTTTGCCTCTACATTCCCCACAGATCAGAGTGACTGCTGTTTCTCTGTCTTTGTTTTCCGAGGCAGTGAGGTAGCGGTCATTTTCTGCCCGATAGCTTCCTTCTTTGAATCGATATTACAGAGCAGGAAATTAAAACACTCATTGAGCTCAGCTTTTCTCTGTGATCACAGGGAGGGAGCACTGCACACATCCACACACACCACACCTACAACACACACACACACATCACACCTAGAACACACACCACACCTACAACACACAAACACACAACACATATACAACTCGTAATAAAGGAATGTTAATCATACTGCAGACAAGGAAAGTTCATCAATGTTTATGTCGTCTTAGTTTCACACTTTTTGGGGTTGTAGATGATAACTGAAATGTGGTGCAGTTTGGGTTTACTACATAAAAGCAATTTTACAGTAATTAATTTTGAGTATTAGTGTCAAATAAAATATCAAGCAGAATGAAGGATTGTAACATTTGCAATTCAGTAATGGGAGAAAACTGGTCTGGGGTCTGAGTACATGTTTCATACCCTTGGGAATCAAACCCACGACTCTAGTATCGCAAGTGCCATTCGCTAGCAACTGACCTACCGGCTTAGACACTCTGACTCCAACTTGGATGTGCTGTCCAATTGTGTAGGTCATGGAGGCCATCTAAGGCTTGTTTTTGACAGTAGCATTCCTTTTATAGTTCATTATGACATTGCATTCAAAGCCTCTTATCTAACGTTTCACTGAAATTATCTGGAATGAGTCTTTAGGGATTATAGAATAATAGTTGTTATAATGTTATTTTTGTTAAATGAACTCCCCTGTCGTACACAGCGCTAATGAGCTTGGGTCAACAACCATTCAAAGTTGGCCTTAGTGGGAGGGACCCTATCTTCCTGTGGGAGGGACCCTATCTTCCTGTGGGAGGGACCCTATCTTCCTGTGGGAGGGACCCTATCTTCCTGTGGGAGGGACCCTGTCTTCCTGTGGGAGGGACCCTATCGTCTTCCTGTGGGAGGGACCCTATCGTCTTCCTGTGGGAGGGACCCTATCGTCTTCCTGTGGGAGGGACCCTATCGTCTTCCTATGGGAGTGACCCTATCATGCTATGGGATTGACCTTATCATGCTATGGGATTGACCTTACGGAGTTAAACATTTGTTGTCATTTGATCTTAGTTCTTCACAATACTACAAGGCGTGGCACCAAATAGAGCAGTATTTCTGACATTTGGTCATGTACCTAAACAAAAAAAATTGTCCATTACATCCAGTCTAGCCTTTGCCAGCAACTTCATAATACAAAAGAGAAGCTAAACAGCAGATAGCCTACAGTGCTAAATTCAGTATTCCTGCTGTTAGCTTGCTAACTACTGTAGTTACATAATTTTATCGTAATGATCTGGTGAGGCAGGAACTGCCTTGTTCTGCCCTGGGTCAGTGCAGTATCTTTGGCGACAGCGCCGCTGTGCTGTACACTAAGCTGTCACACAACAACATAACAGCATGCTGTTACAAGACCCATAAGGAAGAAGACGATTGATTGGTTGAGTAAGCCAATCAAGTAAATGCCTATTTTGCCAGAAATTGCTCAGGACTTTCTTATTGGCTAATGAAGGCCAGGTTTGCCATATTGTTCCACCCCACCTTCTGTGAATTTAGGCTGTAGAGCCTGGGAACAGGCATTACTGTTAAATGAACTTAGTGCCATAATACTTGGTCTTCCAGCCGCTACTAAAATGGATGATGATGATAGCTCTTCACACCTCACGCTACAACACTTGCTAGCTAACTTGTTGCACTCAAATGTTGGTGGCTGAGGTTGACCAGACTAGTGCCACTTGTATAGTATTTCATGGGCGTTAGGTGTGTGCGTGTTTTCCTTGCCCCTCAGTTGTTGAATGTGAAGCAGGAGAAGCACATGATAACCCTTTGACCAGCTCCTAACACATCCAGGCATGTTAGGGGGACATGTGAGGTTATGGAAGGGACCAGCATCCTTCCCTTGCACCCAAAATACATACCCTTCCATATTTTCCCAGCTGCCCACTCCTCTCCTAAACACATCCTGGTTGAATTCCAGTTGTCCGGCTGAACACGAGAAGTCTTTTTCACTCTCAAAATTCCCTTGTGGGCTTCCTCAAAAGTCCTGGGTGAAACAGCACCTGCCAATTCAATGTGTATTTGGATTTTCATGGATGACAAGTGATTGTTAAAAGTGAAAATGGAAATAAATTGGAAATTCGATGTACACACACACATTTCTAATGCCCTCTTTTCATTAAATTTTAACTAAAAGGATTTATTGGCATTAGAAAAAGGTATTTACATAGCAAATGCCATAAGAAGATATAATAAATAACAGAAATGTTATTGCAAAACCTAACAGAAAGGTTTTGCATTACTTGAGATAATGTATACTCAAATGTTTTGAAAGGCATAATTTCATTTCAAATGTTATGTTGTTAGCTATTTACAACATCTTTATATATGTTGTCAGGTATATACAGTAAACATTTGCAAGTAGTTACAAGTATAAAAGACTAATGGAAAATAAAGAGAGATTTTGGTTTGGGCCCCGTTGGTTGCCCTTTTCTCTCCTTCGCTCTCCCTTTTGTCTCTGTCTCTTGCCAGTTTTCAGAGTATTGTTTGTGTTTCTACTCAGTGAGTTGATGGCTGTCCTCCTTGTGGGTGTAGAGATGATACATTAGCATTAGCATGCGTGCACACGCCTCCTTGTTCTGGC
This sequence comes from Esox lucius, assembly GCF_011004845.1. Taxonomy (NCBI): domain Eukaryota; kingdom Metazoa; phylum Chordata; class Actinopteri; order Esociformes; family Esocidae; genus Esox; species Esox lucius. The sequence continues at coordinate 32,977,870 of NC_047569.1, read as the reverse complement.
AGGCTCCATGCCGACGTAAAGGGCAGCAGCCAGTGATGGCTTGTCTCCATAGTGACCTATAAAAACGGCTGCCTGTCGCCGATGGCAACCGGACTCTGAGAAAAAACACACATCTGGGCAGAAGATCCGTCTGACCTCCATCAGAAACGGTGACCCAACACGCCTCTGGAGCCAACTACCCAGCTACCCCACTCTTCTGCGTGTGTGTGTGTCTCTTTGGCTGTCTTTGCATCTGTGTGTGGCGTGAAAGTCTATTAGTCCCAGGCACAATACAATTAAATACACTTGTGATTAATTGTAATGATGACCAACTGCTGATAAGAGAAACCGCTGTTAATGCAGTCTCATCTTGTCAATTTAATGCTTATGTTGGATGTTTTTTTGTTGATGTTATCTGGTACTGTAGATGGAAGCCGACTGAGAAAGATGAGGGCTAAAGAAATGGAATGATTTTCAGATGAGGTGTGCTTGCCCCGCTGAAGCAGGAGATGGAGACAGGATGAAGATGACCCTTACACAGGAAGTGCTAGTGTTTGGTTTGACCCCGGTCTCAGCAGAGGAAAGGAAACGAGTCCAGAGCTGTTCTCAGAACAAAGAGGGTGATGAGAGTTGACCTCTACATTACACTCCCTGACCTCTGCATTTGCACCCTCCCCCTCTCTCTCCCTCTCTCTTTTCCTCTCTGTTTCTCTCCCCCCTCCCGCTCTCTCTCCCTCTCTCCTTTCCTCTCCCTGTGTCTCTCTCTCCTCTGTCCCTTCCTCCAATCTCCTAGCCACATCATTTTCCGTCTGTCTTGCTTTGGTTGACTGTGTGGCAGTAGAATTCTAGGGTTGTGGGTCTGAGTCCTGCTGGGGCTGGCGTGTGTGAAAATGTACGCGCTCGTTCTTGTGAGACGGCCCGGATCCAAAAACCTGCCGGCGCAGCGGCGTGTCATTCTAAAGGATCTCTCTCTTCTGGTTCTTTTCCTCCTGCTGATCTCTCTATCCACGCACTCTTCCCTGTCTCTCATTCGGTCCCCCCCCCCCCCACCCCCACCACTCTAACTCCATCCCCTGTTTCCCTGGAGTGCCTATAAAAGCTTTTGTTGATAATTGATCGGTAGAAGGAACGGATCGATGCTCATCTTAACTGAGAGCCTTCTCATTTCCTACTGCCTTACCTTGTCTCTGGATTTGGCGCTCCCTCTCTCACTCACCCGTCCCCCCCCCACCCCCCCGCCGCTGACTCTCTCTCTCCATCCACACCCTTGTTTTCCTCCATGTCTGTGGCATGGAGATGAGAGGAAGATAGTTGAATTGGAGAGGAGGGGGAGAGGAAGGATGAACACATGGGGCCGGAGGTCATGCGTTCGTTATGTATCTTGACCTGCAGTACCCCCAGGAGTACAAGAAGCCCCTGAGTATTATTCCTCTGGTAAAATTACTGGGACAGTGAAACGTTTCTACTACTTTTGGCTCATGTTATCATTTGAAAATTAACGATTACTATTGTGGTAATGTATTCTCAGCTTTTATTTGATGGGATTTCTGTACATATTGATTTTCCATTTATAAATAACAGAACTTTTTATACATAGTTACTCTCTTACAGGGCAACTAATGTACTGGGTAAATTGCCTTAACAACTTTTCCTGGTTATTCAAGTGTGTTTCATCATTCTCATCGTTTGTATGTTCATAAGAAAGCTGTCAGCGTCTTGTCATGAATCCAGGCTTTGCTAGAGCTGTCAGACGAAGCAGGAACATTTGTTAGGATGTAGGCGTGGAACTTTCATCTCTACCTTCTGCTTACCACTTTCAATAGTAGCTGCAAACCGCTAGTAAGTTCTGGAAAATAGTTTTTTGGACTGATGAGAGGTGTTAAAAAAAATAAAAAAGGACCACGCAAGATCCCCAGCGTGCCCCCTCTTCTGTGAAATATGGTGAGGGGGGTGTTCTGGCTGCCACTGGAACTGTCTGGCTTGTTTTCGTCAATGTTCTGAAAGCTGACGGCAGCATTTGCGTTTGTACGAATTGGGAAGTGTTCAGCAATATGCTTCACTGTCCCAATAACTACAGGAGCCCTGTGAATAATGTACCTTTAACTTCAGTAGCCGGCTGTGGAAAACAATGCCTGAGTGTATGATTAATATTCATTGTCTATGGATGATTGATTTCACTGGGGACTCGAGGCGTTTCTTCCATACGTAGAACACTGGTTCTAAATGCATTCTTTGTAGGAAGGCCTTTCTAGAGACTGAGAAGCCAGGACTTTAGGTCTTGTAAAAGCCCCGACTTATCTGTATGACCATTCACAGCTTGGTTGAAGTTACACTGTGGTGTTGACGTTTAATCCCCTGTAGAGGTAAATTGTTGTGTACTTCATGTCTCAGTAGAATTATTTGTGGTTAGGGCATTTGAACACGATCTTTATTTGCTGACTTCCTCTTTTAGGGCCCACATCTGAGTGTGTTCAGAAGATCTAGGTACAACTGTACATCTTATTCGATTGGGGCACCACATTTGCAAACAGTAAACATTTCCGAACCCAGCATGGTTTGGCCGGCTGCTGTTCATTTTGTTCTGGTACCGTCAGCAGTGAATTGCCGTGCGCCCGTCTCAACACTCCGGGTAGGATTCAGGGTGCTTATTGCACTGCTTCCCATACGTTTATGCAGCAGGCCCTCATGCCAAGTAGCGTCAGAAGCTTTTTTTTCAATTAGTGTGTGCAGTAGTTTGGCCTGTTGGTATTTTGGTAAGTAGCCAGTTTGACATTTGCTCAGGAAATTGTTTTCACTGAGGAAATGTTGGAGTCTGCTGCTGATGATACTGCAGAGGATTTTCCTGAGGTTTCTGTTGACACAGATTCCCCTGTAATTATTGGGGTTAAATTTGTCTGACCTTTTGCGGATTCGAGTGGTCAGACTTCGGTTCCAGATATTGGGGAAGATGCCAGAGCTTAGAATAATATTGAAGAGTTTCTCCACAGCCAGTTTGAATTTGTGTTCTGTGTATTTGATCATTTAATTTGGGACACCATAAACACCGTAGGCCTGTTGTGGTTTTAGAATGTCTGCTCAGTCTGTCGTTCATTTCATGTACTTTGATTATTCAATGGGTTCCGGTAATCGTTAATGTCTTAAAGCCAGACTCAGTAAGTGAATGTTCCATATTATAGCTTGAATGTACATGTTCAGTGCCTTCAATGTTACAACACTGGAAATACAGGCGTTAGTATCTGCCCCTTGCATGTTTGTTTAAATTTTGCCTGTGATTTCTTTCTGCTAATCCATCAGATGATGTAGGGCTACAATGTAGCCAAAATTAAATCACGTTCACGGATTAAGGAATGTCAACAGCCAGGTCCATTGCATTATACAAGCATGAAACGAAACCTAGCTAGCATAATTAACTAAGCCAGCAAGTCAGTAATAGTTACTTCATATAAAACCAAAAAGATGGGGCTAAACATTTTAGCACATACAAAGATATTTAAACTATATTAATGCTGGATAGCGATTGTTTGTAAGAGTTTTAAAATTTTTGAGGTGTCACAAAACTGTTTTATAAATAGCATTGTTTAGCTCTTGATTCATCATTAAATTGCTGAAAAGCGGTTGGGAAAGTGATTTTCCATTTCCATCTCCATTTTCTATAGCCAGCACTTTGTTTTGTTGTTGTTTTTTTTGTTCTTTTCAGTTTCTCAGAAGTAATATATTTCCATGGATTTTTCAATCACATTGAACTGTTTTCAGACAATCTTCCTGGTGTGTGTCTTTATTGTATTTATAAGTGTTTCCCGTAGTCAAAAAGTATGCTCTGGTTTATCCTTTAGTTGGATGAATTTCTCAAAGTTTATAATTTGTTTTCATTGTACATCAAAACATTTTTCATTGTTCTTCACTTAATTATGTTTTGCATTCATTTTTTAAATCTGTCATATTTTTGCTGATATGTCTGTACTCTTCTGGCTTTCTTCTTCTATGTTTACACCTTCACTGTTAGCAGGGGAACATTTTATCAGTTAAAGTTATAGCAGAGATTTCATTTGTTTTTAGTCAATACTTCTTATGTAGTTTTCTACACTCTCGTCCTTTAATCTTTAATTAAGATTGATTCCTAACAAGTTTTTTGAGTTTGGCTAATTATTTCCCTGTTCAGGTTGACTATGATTTTGCTTTTGCCTTAAAGCAGTGTTAATAGGCTGACTGTGAATGCTTGAGTGTACTACTGCTTGGTGGTGAGCTGTAGTTGTACATGATGTGGTGGTCCCTTCACACTACCATCGACAGGCCTAGTGTGTGACTGAGTGTTGGGAATTGAGACCCGTTGTTATCGTAGTTGTTTCTAGGGGGGGCATATTGAGGAGGGAATGCTGCCCCCTTCAGGAAGGTCCTGTCTCCCTGTGTGATCAGGGTGTCTGATTCTGGTCCAGGCAGGTGTCTGGTATTGGTCCTGGTGGGTGTCTGTCTTCCTATGTGATCAGTGTGTCTGGTACTGGTCCTGGTCCTGGTAGGTGTCTGTCTTCCTGTGTGATCAGGGTGTCTGGTACTGGTCCAGACAGGTGTCTGGTACTGGTCCAGGTGTGGTGTTCATGTCCCTGGACATTATTGATCTCTCCTTCCGTAATTTGTGTAAAGGTGTTCATTAAACTATAGGGATTCTGGAGAGGGAAAATAGTGGAAACAGCCTGCTAATATATTACTATTTAGATGTAAAGTGTATTTAATAAATGTGTGTCCCCCTTTCTCTCTTGTCAGGTATCACCACTGAGGGGCTCTACAGGGTGAGCGGGAACAAGGCGGAGATGGAGAGCATGATGAGACAGTTTGACCAGGGTGAGACACCAGACCCAGACCTCCTCTGACCACAGACTGGAAATACTCACCCACCAGCAATGGGAATCATCAGGCATATGCTACAGTCTAATTGCTGTCGCGATGATTGTTACTGACCTCTAGGTGCACAGACAGTGACTGATACACACTTACCCACAGGAACTCGCCAAAACACTGACACATTCACAGACCTACCTACAGACACTCAACAAAAAACACTGAAACATTCACAGACCTAGACAGAAACACTTGTACACATCAGAGCTTGAAAGCTGTAGGGGTCCAGATGTAGGGTTATATTCGTCCATAAGTCTGTCCTATATTGGATTCACATAATTTACCTTGTAGAACCTGGCGTCATTAAAAATATTTTGAACAATGTGCTTTATCTCTTAATGTATTGCACAAGTTCACTTACAAATGCCAGCCTGTGTGTTAAATGTATTGGCTATAAATTAGGTTGATGAAGCACACTGGCTGTATATGTGTGACCTAACGTATCAGACGTGAAGCAAACACCAGAGTTCCAACATCTCTTGTTCAAGGGGAAATGGAAACTTGTTTGAGTTTGACTTTATACCTGAAATCGGATGTTTTGAATTTGGCTGAGGTAATCAAAAGATGTGTCCGACTGTTCAGGACCCTTAGGCCTAGAACAAGGTGACAACACAATTTACAACTGGAATTTGAGAACAGTTCCTTTGGCTTTTAGTGTCAATGCAGTGTTCTGTAGCGATCGAACCATACATCTGTCAGAATGCCGTGAAGGGGCTGTGGTGTATTCATTCATCCTTGCAATGCAAACCATTTGCAATTTAAGAACCGAACGGAAGCCAAAGGAACAAATGGAACAACACGAAATGGCGTCTCATAATTGAATACAACCTCGTCTTTCAGCGGATCTGAACAGGCCAGGACTCCGCACTGGGTTCAGTACAGACTTGGGACCAGTGTTTATCAATGAATCTGGTCTCTTACACAAGTCCTTTCTTTTTTTTTTTTTTACTCCAGCCCTTTCTACATGCTTATCCTCATGTCCCATGGTAAAATGAGGTGTTTGTAGATTGTCATTGTTTGTATTCTGTCCCTACATGTTGTCTACCACTGGCAGCACCTGTGTACCAGTTACATTTCTGGGCATGTCTGAATGTACCTAGTCAAGAAAGGTTTCTAATGTCTTCCCTCTCTCTCTCTCTGTCTTTTCATGTTTGTGTGTTTGTCTCTCTTGCTGTCTGTCTGTCTCTCTGTCTCCCTGCTATAGACCATAACCTGGACCTGGTGGAGAAGGACTTTACTATCAATACAGTTGCCGGGGCCATGAAGGCCTTCTTCTCTGAGCTACCTGAACCCCTGGTGCCCTACAGCCATCAGATCGACCTGGTGGAGGCCTTCAGTAAGACATGAGGCCTGGGCACGGGAGAAAGGGTGGGGCTGTGAGGTTCTGGGGGGTGTCAAAGCAATTGATTACAGGGGTTCTTGTTTGGACCCGCTGACGACAGCAACTCACTGATTACCATTAGTATTTTCATGGGGACGCAAACACAGTTCTTACTGACGATTCAGCGCTGTCCTCTCTGCTCTCGCACACTCATTACGCTTTGTAATACATCGTCGTGAAGATTTAAGATGAAGTTTAGCCAAGCATCGCTGGCTGTAGATTTACCTTTACTATGGATGGTGGCCATCACTCTGTGAGCGTGGGGGTGTGTTTGTGACCTCTCAGCTGTGAAGGAACATTGATAAAGACGGTTTGTTGAAGAACAGTCAAAAGAAACACTCTTACATAATGGATTATAGAACTTGATACGTGCAGGACATGGGGGTTACGTGCAGGACATGGGGGTTACGTGCAGGACATGGGGGTTACGTGCAGGACATGGGGGTTACGTGCAGGACATGGGGGTTACGTGCAGGACATGGGGGTTACGTGCAGGACATGGGGGTTACGTGCAGGACATGGGGGTTACGTGCAGGACATGGGGGTTACGTGCAGGACATGGGGGTTACGTGCAGGACATGGGGGTTACGTGCAGGACATGGGGGTTACGTGCAGGACATGGGGGTTACGTGCAGGACATGGGGGTTACGTGCAGGACAGGGGAGTTACGTGCAGGACATGGGGGTTACGTGCAGGACATGGGGGTTACGTGCAGGACATGGGGGTTACGTGCAGGACATGGGGGTTAGGCTGTGGACTTGTAGGATACAGAGTTGATTGGGTATATTTGAATCCGACTTTACTAAATACACCAAATGTTTGCATACACCAAATGACCAATCTGTGGGTCTGCATGGATGTATGGGTGAACCATTTTTCACAACAACAAAATGAAAAAGCCAGGCTTGGGAGTAGACAAGGTAGAAACCAAAGGTATTTCCCAAGTGTTTCTCCCTGACCAGGTTTAAGAACAGTCTCGTTGAGAGCATGCTGATCTGCACAGTCGCCAGTAGTAAGCCGTTAACATTAACCCTTAAACTAGAAATATGCGGCAAAATACATTGTTGTCTTCTTGACACATAAAGAAAGGTCTCTTCTGCACTGTTCTAGCCATCTTGTGTGAAGGAGGGAAAGATGGAATTTTGCCTTGTTGATGTCCAAAATGTGTGAGGGACAGAGAGGACTCAAAGCCCAATAATAACAACAGTTCTAATCTCGGTGATGTGCTGTATTTCCTTAAGCCTGTCTGGTTTGAATGGACTACTGATGTTCTGCTGCCCACCCTAGTCTACTTTCTTGATCACTCGGGGTAAAGGAGTTGAATGGATTTAGGATTAACTTTTATGGAATTATGCCACTCCGGCTCTCAGCTGGGATTTATTATTTTTGTGTCAGTTAACCCCCCCCCCCCCACACACACACACACAAACAATATGGTGTGGCCTGGTCTGGCTTTGTTTGTCTGTCGTATGTGGGTTTTTACATTAATTGTTCCTCTCCAATCTCTCCATTCGTCGAATTAGAAATCAACGATAGGGATCAGCGGGTCCAGGCCATGAAAGACGTCCTGCGGCGCTTTCCCAGGGAGAACTACGACGTCTTCAAATACGTCATCAGCCACCTCAACAAGTAAGGCAGGCCAGGCAAATGGCTGTGACGGCCATGCTGACCGCCGCCTCTGCATCCACCATGCAACCTTTTGACCTTTTACCCTGTCAGCTACGCCCCTTGCTCCGTAGATTTGGCCCTATTTCAATTCTAATACCTTAAGGCACGAACAATGCACCGATGCCAAGTGCAACTGGCGTTCATCTATGATTTCTTAGACACTGTGGTTTCTCTTCCTGTGAGTCCTCCTTTACCCTCCATCCTTCCCTCTTTCAGGGTGAGCCAAAACAATCGGTCGAACCTGATGACCAGCGAGAACCTGTCCATCTGCTTCTGGCCCACGCTGATGCGTCCAGACTTCACCACCATGGACGCCCTGACAGCCACGCGGACCTACCAGACAATCATCGAGTCCTTCATCCACCAGTGTGCTTTCTTCTTCTACAATCAGCCCCTGTCTGACACGCCCAGTGGGCATGCCTCCCCCACCTCCACCCTGTCCTCCCACGGGGGAACCTCCGCCTACTCCTCCCTGGTCTTCAACTCCCCGAGTGTCACGCCCGCCCCGGCCCCCTACGTCATGCCCGCCACGCCGCCCATCATCCCCCACTACGGGCCGCCCTTTTCCCATAGCCACATCCAGCAGTCCCCGCCACGCTCCCCGCCCCCCACCCCGCAGTCCCCTGTCCAGTCCCTGGTGCCCTCGCTGCACCCCCACCCCCCTCCTACAGAACAACACATGCTGTGAACCTGGAATGGAAGGGAAGCGGGAAATGAGAGACGGAGTGACTGAGGTTCAGGGGAAACGTGAGAGAGGAACACACCCAGAGAAGATGAAGGGGTGGACAGAAAGACAAAGGGAGATAGAGTGAATTTGAGAGGCAAAGGACAGAAATTGTGAAGTGAGTTGGGGCGGGGGGGGGGGGGGGGGGGTTGAGTGAGCGGAAGTTCATGTAGGGAGTAACAGATTTTGGGAGAGTGGAAAAGGGGGTTGTTTGGGAGAGGGGGATCCCAACCCCAATTGTTTTTAAGACACACACACACTACACAGGGGTGGAGGTGGGAAAGAGAAACTTTTGAGGCTCTAGTCCAACGTGTCCTCCCGTATCTAATCTCTAGAGTCCCACCCACCCACAAACACACTCTGCTGTCTCCTGGTAGCCTCATCTGGACAGCCCAGTGTGGCCAGCCGGGCTCCCCCAGGAACTGCCACGCGTCTGGCATTCAAAAGAGACCTTGGAACTGCTGACTGTAGACAGACAGGATATCTTTGGGGGAGGTATGGGAGGAACTGACTGTAGACAGACAGGGTGTTTGTGGGTGAGGTATGGAAGGAACTGACTGTAGACAGACAGGGTATCTTTGGGTGAGGTATGTGAGGAACTGACTGTAGACAGACAGGGTGTCTTTGGGTGAGGTATGGGAGGAACTGACTGTAGACAGACAGGGTGTTTGTGGGTGAGGTATGGAAGGAACTGACTGTAGACAGACAGGGTATCTTTGGGGGAGGTATGTGAGGAACTGACTGTAGACAGACAGGGTATCTTTGGGTGAGGTATGGAAGAAACTGACTGTAGACAGACGGTGTTTGTGGGTGAGGTATGGGAGGAACTGACTGTAGACAGACAGGGTATCTTTGGGTGAGGGTATGGGAGGAACTGACTGTAGACAGACAGGGTATCTTTGGGTGAGGTATGGGAGGAACTGACTGTAGACAGACAGGGTATCTTTGGGTGAGGTATGGGAGGAACTGACTGTAGACAGACATGGTGTTTGTGGGTGAGGTATGGGAGGAACTGACTAGACAGACAGGGTCTTTGTGGGTGAGGTATGGGAGGAACTGACTGTAGACTGACAGGGTATCTTTGGGTGAGGTATGGGAGGAACATGAACTATATAGATCTGCTGTCTGGACCCTGAACCCCCAAGGCTGATTCTAGGTCCGGGGAAATAGAGGACCAGACCAGTAGATTCTACTTTTATTTGACCACTGTGACATGGAAATGGACCAGAGGCGGGCTTCACCTCCCACCCTGGAATAACGTCAACAGACTCACACACACATCCCCATTCCCCGCTGCAGTTCAGCTACAAGCAGAGCCAGCAATAAGAACAAAACTCTTAACCAGCTGGATGTGGAGAGAAGCTGGAACATGGAAGTCTGGGTACTCACACCCTCTGCATCTTGGGAGAGCTCCTCTTCTCTGTTCTCTGAACCCATGGCTCCGTGCCTCCAGGCAACGCTGGAAGACTGTTGTTTTTGTTTTGATTGTTTCTAAAAGAAGATATCTTTATCCCCCTGATTCTTCCTCGTTTCTAATGTTGTTCCATTTCCTCTCTCCACCCCCCCCCCCATGCTTCCATTTAGATTTTTAAACTGTGGATCAGTTTTGGAGAATGTTACATTGGTAATTTACCAATCAGAAGGCACTCTCACACATACTCCCCATCTCTAATGTCGATGTTCATTGGCCCTTGTGCTTCCTGTTAAGGGTGGGGGTAACTGGCTGGGAGAGGTAGAAGGGATTGGGATTGGTAAGGGGTGGGATTCAGGGATGCACTTTAACAGACTCTGAACACCAAGGCTCTTAGACCCAGGAACTGAAACAGGCATAACGTTCCAAAGAGGAGGCATTGGTTAGCGTTGGCAGGGAGCCTACTCCTCCCGTGTCCTCCTGAATCTACTCCTCCTGTTCATGGGTTCGGTCTGGAGAGACATGGGGACATGTGCTTGAAGCCAGTCAGGCTGCATGCGGACATGCTTCTAACGTGGTAGGGAGGAACGTTACATTCGAGCTCCCACCGAAGTCTGTAGAGGTTGAGAGGCGGCACAGCACTTTTGGTATCACCTTTAGGGAGAAGTGGGACCACAAGTTCTCACTGGGTCTGATGTTTTGTGATGTCGGGTTTGTAGCACGCGGCTCTCCGAGAACACACCGCTGCCATCTGGTGGTCGACGTTGCTACTGCAGTAATGACCTCACCCATCGCTGCGTGGGCGGAACGGCCAATTCTCTCCCCTTAGGTTGTAACCTGAGATGTCTTCACATCCATAATCACCTATATCTATATATTGAATGTCAAGACAAGTGGGCCCGAGCCTGAATTCTATGAGAGTATTATGAAAGCCATATGAACTGCATTGAGATTAGCCTGTGGATGATGGGGATGATGTCTGAATGAAGTCCGGATGATATCTCTGGTGTTTCTTGGGTATGTGTTGCTGCTGCCAGTACTTTGCTACGGATGGATGTTCTTCAGAGTTTGGATAGTGTCACCGTGACAACTGTTTTCTGTCCCCCCCACAGCTGTCCATGTGTCCAGTTGTGCTCTGATGGTTGGCAGTGTGTGGAGGTGTGATGAGATGTTGTGGCACTGAGGCTGGCTCAGCATAGCCATTCCCAGTCGTCTGGTTGTATTAGAGTATGACAAGGTGGCGAGGAGGAATTGGGACCAGGTAAGAGGTTAGTCAAGTGTTTTCTGACGGCCAGTGGTGTTGATTGTCCCAGAGACAGTGGCTGCCCTTCCCTAGCGTTTTTTTCCTGGTAAGGTGGATCCATTCTGGTGTGCTTACTGCCCCACAGAGATATGGAGATGGGGAAACCTCGAAGTGGGCAGCTGCGACAAGCATGCCCTCTCTCATGTGAAGGAAAACGTCAGACAGTGTACGGCGACAGAAATACTGAGACATTTTATTTATACTGTTGTCTACATTCATTTTGTCTTATTTCTCCACCATTTTTGATTGTCCCTGACTGCCAGCTGGTGGTCGTTGGTGTCTCACTTCCTGGTTTGCACCATTTCTTACCGAAGCCCTTTTTTGACACGGCCCCATTCCACAGAGACCTCAGAACAGACCTCAGGACAGACCTATTCATCTGTCTGGAGACTGGATGATTGCACAATTCCATGCTTCTGTCTGTGGTTGTCATAGAAACCTGTGTGATTTAGAAATAGAAAGTGTGTGTGTGTTCATTACAAAGAGCCTAACTAAGGTCATCTTATCCGTGTCGGTTTGACCCCTTGCTTTCCTCACACATGCCTGTGTCCATGTCTCCCCAGTTTCCATTGTCCCGATAGAAAGGCCCCCTCTGCTCATGGCTGGAGTCAAACCCTGACGGTTGGCCCAATGGCCTTATAAGTATAAACTACCTACATGGTGTGGGTTTGTCTGTGTTAGGAAGTGATGTCATTTAATCTTTCAGCAGTGACCAGGAGTCATAGTAACACAACACTGAAGAAAGACTACGCATTCATCCTCAGTGACACTGCCCCATGAGGTGTGAGCTGGACCTGACCTGTAGTTATACTCATAGTTTGATATAGGTTTATTTCTCAAAGGAGAGAGAGAGAACAAAAGTTAGATTTAGTGAGAGAGCGGGAGAGCGCGTGAGATTGAGAGTGAGTGGGAGAGAGAGAGAGAAAACAGAGAGTGAATGGGATCACTAGTTGGGAGATGGGGGTTGGAACTCTGGTACTTGTTAGAATGCTGGCTAGGGGCATTCCCTGTGTATATCAATGTGGTAATACTGAACAGACTGTGAGGCAGCCAAAGACTGTGCAAAAAAAAGTGGGGGAGAGAGGAAGCAAAGTGACAAATGGGAAAAACTGTTGTATAAAAATGTGACTTTGATTTAGCGATCATATGTGGCTGCATCGCTTTTCTTTTCTTTATTCTTTGCAAAAATGGTGACAGATTGTCTGTTAAGTTAAAATGAGAAACAAGCAAACTATATTAAAATGGTTGTTTATTTGTATGTTAGGGGGTCTAACATTTTGCCCTATAGTCAATGGTGATAAAAAAAAAGGTTTGTTTGTTTTATTTTATTAATTAAAAAAACAAAACATTTTTAACAGTTTTGTGAATGGGGAAGAGGCTAGCCCAGTATAGTGCATGAGTTTAGCCCAGACAACAGATGGGCTCGACCACTCAGTATTTAAGAAAAGATTTAAAGAAAAACAAAAAATGAAATAATGGGCGTGGAGGGGGAGAACCTGTACAAAAAATCAAATGAAGTAAACGAAAAGATACATAAAAAAAATGCTGTCATTATTTGCAAAGAGTCTGGTAATTTGTCTCAATGGGAATGGTGTATACATTAAGGCCTTACATGACCTGTATCATAGTTAATAAATCGATCTTGTAAAAACTGCTTCCTGTCTGTCTCTGCAAGACTTCTGTTCTTCTCCTGGGATGCTAAACATGGCAACAGTTATATTTTGGGGTTTGTATCGTGATAAATGTGATCATGCTGGATACATAAATGTATACATAAATAATGATACATAACCATGGTTGTATTTTAGCGGCTGACTTAATTAATGAACATGCAGTCTAGCTCTGTGGTTGGATTGGGGTGACCTCCAGTGTGGTCACGTGACTCCTCCCAATAAAAACATCCTGTATTGAACACTACAAATAGCTTTACTATGAAGGAATGATTAGTTCCATTTTTCCCATGTTATCGTTACATTGGGGTCGTTTTGGAGGTCACCGTGGCACGCCAATTTGAGCGCAGGGTGTTGCAGGGGTGTGAGCCATTCCGCAGCGCCCTCCACTGACCTTTTCAACCAGTCAAACGAAAAGGAAATCAATTTCCGCGACCTTTGTCGCGCGTCTCAACATTCCGGCACTGGGAGAATGAGCGCCTGATTGGGACCGAAAAGGTCAGTCTTGTGGGCACACAGGAAGCCTGACCTCTGAACTGGGACCTTTACGAGGTGTCGAGGGGGAGTTGTGGACACTGACGACCTGGAGATGGAGCCACATTCGCGTGAATGATCAGGGTGTAGTGACTGGCTGGGAAAGTGCTTCTCTATCTAATTACATGTAGTTTGTGTCTGTATTGTATTTTCCAAAATAAAAAATAATTATTTGAGATGGGATGAGGGAAAACATTGATAGTGAGTAGAGGTGATGTTCAATCTAGGCCTATTGGCGCCTTTCCTCGTTTGTCGAAAGGACTTAATGGGTCTTTACTCGTTTTGGTTTCCAGCAAAGTTTGGTAAGACGACGGAAACTAAGGGGACGGTTTCTTAGCTAGACAATTCATCACCAGAAAATGGAAAGTGGTTTTGGGTAATAATTTACATTTGAATGTGAACGTGGTGAAAGACCTGAGAGACTTGAGACCCACCCATCTGTTGCCATAGAGACTCTACATAGGCCTACAGTGCATTGGTCTACAATAAATGAGAGGGGGAGTATGCAGCGCTAACACACCGCGACCACAGGGCGGCTTCCTTGTAACACATTTAGATATTTTTGCCCGTTGCCTCTGCATTTGTATTCCTTATGAGACGGCAGTGCGTGGGACGAGGTTTGGGTTACCAGGGAACCACGTTCAATACCGCATGGGATCAATGTAATTGAACGCTGCCCATCTCAGATTTATGATCTTAACCGGACCCTACCTCGCTCGCACCTACAAGCTGTGGTCACTCCAAAAAGGCAAATAATAGCCTACTTGGCTTTGCTCTACTTAGAAAGGCAAGAAAGATCATAACGATCCAACCATTTTTACTAGTTATGTGCGTACGTGCCGTCGACTTAAGACGTAAGTTAGGCTAGGCTATGATTACTGGGTAAAGTGGGGGAGAATGACAGAAAGAGAGAAAGTGTTTCTTCTCTCCAGTCCGGCTGCTCTTATGATCAGTCGAGGCACGTATCTCCGCTCATCCGTGTCTTTCTGGAGCTTGCTCGCAGCTGCGGCGGGTATTGAATTCAGATGCGGCCGTCTCCGGCTCGCGCGCTCTCCATCCCTACAGGTAGAAATGCGCTTATCAATAGTGCTGTCCGAGCCCGACTTGAGACCGATCACTCTTTTTGATGATTTTAGGTGCACCTCTCTCTCCTCGAGGTGAGCATTGATTGTCTGGGTCACTGTGGTATTTCGGTATTGATATCTCGATTGATGACTGCGCTCGGGGAATGGACCCTATTGACCAGTTGAAAGTGAGATGGTTGAATGGATGTACGAGTTAATGGGGGATCAGGGGTTAAATGTGGCACGGCGACGGAGTGTTCTGTCGACTAGACCTAGGCCTACTATTCTGCTTAACATTTGAAAACGGAACATAGGCTAATCCAATAGGAAATAGAAAACAATAAAACAATGTGGTGTTAGGACTTGTTTTAATTGCATTCGTTTCACTAGGAGGGAGCAAAAATGATAAAATGTCGGAGAGACAGCTTCGAATAGTTGGCGATCAGGTTTATCCATGTGGTGTAGGTCATTTCAGCAGTAAAGTTGAATCAACGTGAAATTCAATTTGAATAAAAAAAAAACTAATTTCCGACTAATGTAGCCAATGTCTTTGAACTTGAGTTAATCTAAATCCTATGTGACATTTAGTTGAAGTTGCTGATTTCGCTGTGAATTCAAGTTAATTTATGAGTCAATCAAACGTAAATCAAAACTAGAAGTTTATATGACATCTGTGGCGGATAAAACCTACAGGCAGCCAGGCCATTCTTTGGTCCAAGATAATAGCCAACAGAACCACCTGGAAAAACGTACATCAATTGCTGGGTCACCTGCAGCCATTTTGAAGCCGGTGAGTGGTCAGAATGGATAATTGGCCTTACCGTCAACTACCTTGGAGTAGTTGGTTCCAACATACAGCATGTGTGCTGATTGCATTTCTTGAATTGGAAAAAAAAAAAATCTTATAATAAATGTATGAGCAACGTGCTTATTTTTTTGCTTGATTAATTATGCTGTTTAATTCTAGATTCACCAAGCTCTGCTGTAATTTCCCAATGGTCTTCTACTGTTTCTTCTCCCTCTCTCTCCCTTTTTCATTCCAAAATAAATCATGACTGCAATGTTCCCACCCAGGGGAGAAAGGCGTGAAAGCAAATGAGCTGACCAATCATGAGAAACAGAGCTTGCAATGCGTTCAGACATATGGAGATAAAGACCTGTCTCCTCCTAATGTTATGGCATCTGTGGTAAAGTGTAGGCCTAACGGTACTGTAATGTGTTCAGATACAATCTCTTAGTCAATAGCATTCTCCTTTATAACGTGTGCCCACTTTGCACCTGGAAAATGTAATAGGTGTATTACTAAATGTATCCTGTGTGTTATAAGGAGTTCCAGTCTTTGGGCTTGTTTTACCACTGTCTTCTCTCCACATCTGTCCTTCCCCATTCCCAAGCTGGCAGCCTCTTACTGTCTGCTGACTGTTACAAGTTAGCCTTTCCCCTCTCCCTCCAACTGTTCCCTCCCTCCCCATGACTCCCTCTTCTCTGCCCCTAAATTTCCCCCCTCTCCATAACTCATCCGTCTCCCCCCTAACACTACCATCTTCCTCCCTAACTTTCCCTTCCCTCTCCTGGGGTACTCCTCCCTCTCTGACTCTCGACTCTCCCCTGATCCTCCAATCCCCACTTACTCTTCCCACTTTCCCCCTGACTCCCATTTCTCCCCCTGACTCTCCCCCTGGTTCTCCCCTCTGGCTCCCCCTGGTCCCCCCTGAGAGTACTGTTCAGATCCAGGCCTCTAAGCCCCAAAGCCGGCCCTAATCCGGCTATCGATCGCAATGAGAATTTCCTCCAGCACACAGCAGGCCTCCACTCCACAGACACACACACACCTCCATTCTACCAATTCCCACCCTGGAGAGAAAGAGAGGGAGTGAGTGTGAGAGTGTGCGTGTGTGGGTGTACGGGGGGGACGGAAAAGACAGCAAAATGAAGAAAGAGGGAATAGGGTCTCACATTCCTGTGTCTTTTCATCTGACTCGTCCTCTGTGTCTCAGTGCTCAGATCATCCATTCAATATTATGTTGTTGTAACAGCATCTGTGCCTTTTTGCAGATACAAGAGCTGACGCTACCACGTGTTTACCATTGGCCTAGGTTCAAGTCTGTTGCGGATTAAAACACTAAACCAATATTAAAATGTCAAAATGTGTGATGCAGGCTAGTGAATAAAAGAATAATCTAGAAGTTGAAGTTGTTGATGTATGACAAATAGCCCAGGCTTAATTCATGTCTGGACAGTGCAGGATGGCCATTGTCCCAGTGGCAGAATAGTCAGGCTAAACTTGTGTGCTCATAATATAAAGAAATTTGCAGTGATCCTGAATTTGCGAAGTTGCTTCTCTCATTACCAGGTTTAAACAGGTGAAAATGTTAATTAACTGGAATCACTTTCCCAGTATCGCTTGCAGTTACTGAAGTGCAAATCCAAAGTCTGGCTCAATCTCAGTGGCCTAAGTCGTCAAAAGATGCTTCCTTTTATTGACAAAATAAGCGAAAGTAGCTAGCTAACATTAGAGATGTTTAGAAAGGACATCACTACATGATAAACAATCAGCAATTTCAAATTTAAGAAAGCTAGTATAGCTGGTTCCTAACTCTTAGCAGGAGCAGCAGGTTAGCTAGATTTTGGTGGAACATATTCAATGTTATGTGCACTGCACGGGTAAGCATCATGCCTAACTGTATTCTATTTTGTTTAATGCATGTTGAAATGTAGCTGTCTAATAACATTATTTGACAAATTAGCGTTAGTGTCAAAAAACTAAAAATCTATTATAGTATTATGTGTATCGTTATTGTTGTGCTACCTCACTTTAGCTATAACTTGATACCAGTCTGAAAATAACGACAGGAAGCTGCAGTTATAGTTTTATGATTTATTTTTATTTCACTATAGTCAGTTTTTTGTTTTCTGTCAAAATCTAGCTTCAGATCATGAAAATCTATGATTAAATAACAAACTAAATATAAGCTCTCCAACTAGATTTAACCCTGTTGACCAACGAAGCAAATCCTGTTTTGACTGGCCAAGGCGCTGCATGTGCATGTTATTTTTTTATGACAATTGTAAATAGGGAAAAATAGGGAACAATTGGCCTGGATAATTGACTTCCTGGAGAGATACAAACCTGTAGGTTTTAGCAGGAAATCTGTTTCTGAAGAGAGAGCATCCTGTAGGCTTTAACTCCAACTCTGATGTACTGTACCTGCTTCTAATTATTAGCTAGTTGATCATTTGAATCGGGTTAAATAAGACCGGGTTGGAGTCGAGAGCTATAGAAGTATCATTCTCCAGAAACAGGATTGAAGAGCCCTTCTTCATCAGAGGGGTTACTAATCCTAATTGACTGCCTGCACTGGATCGGCTTCTTCTGAGAGCATCTGAAGACTCGTCTCTGAGTTATCCTGAGAGCATGCTTTAGACCCAGACACACTAGGTGACATTAAGCTACCAATTGAATATCAGTTGTACAATTTGTTCAGGATTTGTCCAAAGGTGCCACATGATACGAATTTCCTAGACTCATGTCACACATGAGCTTCGGTTCATCCGCCGTGAAGAAATCCCACCATTTCTTCACACACAGCTAATAGCAATGGTTTCACGGGAAGAAAGCGCGGGCACCTGCAACGCCAAGGTTATGGGTTTGATTCCCATGGCGGACAGTTACATGGCAGAGTGTCTAAGGGTATGCGCTCGCCTCCTTATTGCTCTGGATGAAAACGTTTTAAATGACTGACTGGAAATGTGACGGCGATGACGATCAGGAGCCCAGAGAAGGGAGGTGAGAAATGGAATTCTTCAGAAGGAGCACATCTCCACCAACACTTTTTCCCGTGACACAGTGTCACCATTTATTTAGGTGAGAAACCCCAAGTGTGTTTCACCTAGCAACGGGTCTGACTCAGTCAAGTGAGGACATTCACACACCAGAGTTACTTTGAAAACCTTGTATATTTTGTTGGGAACAAATGTAGGCTAATATACCGTTGTTACTGGTATGTTTTTGTCTTTTTTGAGGACCCCGGGAAGAATAGCTGCTGCTTTGGCATTAGCTGACAGGGATCCCAAAAAACTTCCTAAATGTTCTATGTGCTTTATCTGTTAAGGAGCTGCGAGTGTTTTAAATGACAGAACAGCCTGGGGTGTCTTATGACCTTGGCCTGCCTTTTATGCAGCTCTTTAAAAGAAGTTACTGTCTTTAAAAGAAGTTACTGTCTCTCTCTCTCTCTCTCAAGCAGTCTCTCAATCTGTCCCTTTTTATCTCATTCCTGCCTCTCTCCTTTCTTCACCCCTCTCTTTCTGTACACCTTTAATTCTCTCCCTTTCCCTCTCTTGCCTCCCGTCCTCTCTGTTTCTCGCTCCTCTCTTCCTCTCTTTATTAATTTATTGGGTTGTTATTCTCCTTGCCTAGCTGTGCTAATGAAGACGGGATGCAGATGAGGGCAGAGGTTGTCTCCGTAGCGTTCGACCCTGTGCCCTGCAGCATGCCACTCTGACCGCCACAGGTCAGTGGCAGCTGTCAATCAAACAGGCTCACACACACGCACACATGCACACACACGCACACGTGCACACACACACACACACACCAGCGCTGACTGCCAGATGACAAAACAAAACAGGTTGTTAAAGCACACATACACTATGTACACACTCACTAACACACACACACGCACACCGTAACATCAATGTAGTCACAGCAAATACACTGCATTGCACAGCAACTGTGGCTCTGTGGTATACAATACAACACACAATTTGAACTCTGACCTCTACTGTAGAGTTACCTTTTTTGTTAGTATGCCCCACTCATACATGGTCAAAGGACACTCTCTCCAGGCCACACCCACGGGTCAATGCTGCGTGCCCAGGTGTGGCCCTGCCAAATGTCCCTCCCTAGGCACCATGGCTCATCGGGTCTGCAACCTCTCCAACCTAGGAGGCAAAGGACTCATTAGAGCCTTTTGTTTGTGTTTCGTCTTTTTATGTGTGTAATGTACAATATTTACTATAGGCACGCGTGTCTTATCCAGACAAACATGCCCACACGCACGCACCTCTCCATTAGCAGTGGCAGCGTTCCGCCACCTCGCCTCTGTGGCTCATATCTATGCAAAGCTGAGGTCCTGCCAATCAGTCACCCCGTTGACACGGAGCCCCACCTCCCCAATTAGAGCTGACAGAGCAGGATTAGGAGGGGGGGGGGCGCCCCCACCCACCTGCATACGTGTCAATCACGCGCCGGGCATCCGCACGCCTGTTTACTGTCAGATCCTATCTCCGTCTGTCAGACACCACGGCAACCATCGCCGAGGGAGGAGAGCAGAGGGGAAGAGGAGGGAAGTGGGGAGATCTGATCAGAATTAACGATGCTTCTCCCCGAAGACCAGCCGCGCTTTTAATTCACGAAAGGGATGAGAGGAGAAAGGATGAGATGGTGCGAGAGGACGGGAGGGAGGAGGACATAGAGCGTTTAAAAACCTGAGCAGGATCGTCTTTGAAAGTTTTAGAGTGATGTTTCCCTCTTTTTCTTCCCTGCTTTCCATCTATCTATCACCTGGTCCTGACTCTGTCTCTTGTCTCTTTCACTCTGTCTCCTGTTTTTCTCTCTGTCTCCTCTCGGTCTGTCTGTCTGTCTGTCTCTGTCTCTCGCTCTCTGTAGTCTCACTCTCTGTCTCTCTGTCACCTTTAACTCATGTCTTTAAATAATAATATACAATATGATATTTAACATTGGTAACAGGACAATCACTAGAAAAAGAGTAAAAGAAACAAAAAAGTAAAAGAAACATGAATATACAATAACAATGGTGAATCATTTCATGTAAGACGTAATTGTTCATATAAGACACTGATGTAGTTGCTCATGTAAGACACTGATATAGTTGTTGGCGATCCACAGTTCCCTGTGTCTTCTTCCTAATGGTGTAACAGTGATTTCACTGCCTTTCCTCTATGAGGCATGTTTTTGTGTGCCTATACATCTCAGCTAACTGATTTTTCCTTGGGTTTAGATCAGTAACCTTGGTTAAATCATTGTGCTATCGTTTTGGGTCCAGATAACACTGCATTTCGCTTGGTGCATGTGTTTCCCAAAAGGTAGTCTTGTTTTGACTGTGTTGTGGTATATTCTGATGAGTTAGACGCTCTGGTCTCATGGTTTTGTGAACGCAGCCCAAGGACCAGTTCTAGTCACTTCTTTGGATTGCAGGTAACGATACACAAATTTTTAGCTTTCCAAAGCTGAATTGTTCTTTTTACACTTTTCTTATTACTGGATGTTTAGCCTAATTTAGTCCTGCATGTATTGTTTTCCTTCTCTGTCTCATATCTCTCAGTCAATTGTCCCTTCAACGTTTCTCTATTTCTGCTGTTTTGTTGCTTTTTAGCTTTGTTGTTTTTATATTCAAGGGGTTGAACAAAAATAGTCTGGAACTATTTTTGTTTGTTTGTGAGTGTTTCTGCCTTAAGTTTGGTCTTCAGCAAGTGAAATGCACGCTCGATTGGGTTGAGATCAGGTGATTGACATGGCCTTTGCAGAATATTCAATGTATTTGCCTAAAAAACTCCTGGGTTGCTTTCTTGGTATAAGTTAGGTAAAGTGAAGCGCCATCCAATCAACTTTGCTGAATTTGGCTGAATCTGAGCAGACTATATATCCTTATACACTTCAGAATTAATCCGTCTTCTGTCGCATCCTTAATAAACACTCAGTGACCCAGTGCCATTGGAAGCCATGCATGCCCATGCCATCACACTGCCTCCACCTTGTTTTTCAGATGATGTTTCGGATCATGAGCCGTTTCAAGCATTCTCCATACTTCTTTCTTCCCATCATTCTGGTACAGTTTGATCTTAATTTCATCTGTCCAAAGAATGCTTTCACCTTGTGGTGAGCCCTCTATATTTGCTCTTGTGAAGTCTTCTCTTTATGGTAGACTTGGATAATGATATGCCTACCTCCTGGAGAGTGTTCTTCACTTGGCTGGATGTTGTGAAGAGGTTTTTCTTTACCATGGAAAGGATCCTACGATCACCCACCACTGTTGTCTTCCATGGACCTCCAGGCCTTTTTGTGTTGCAGAGCTCACAAATGCTTGTTCTTTCTCAGAATATACCTGTTGATTTGGCCACTCCTTATGTTCCTGCTATCTCTGTGATGGATTTTTTTTTGCATCCTAAGGATGGCCTGTTCCACATGCATTGAGTGCTCCTTTAACCATATGTTGTGGGTTCACAGCAACAGCTTCCAAATGCGAATGCCTCACCTGGAATCAACTCCAGACCTTTTACCTCTTAGTTGATGAAGAAATAAAGAAGGAATAGCCCTCATCTGTCCATGAAACAGCTTTTGAGTCAATTGTCCAGTTACTTATGGTCCCTTGAAAAAGAGGAAGCTACATATTAAAGAGCTGTAATTCCTAAACCCTTCCTCCAATTTGGATGTGAATACCCTCAAATTAAAGCAGAGGGACTGCACTTTAAGCCCATATTCATTATTTAACTGTAACTTTAATATATTTTGGTAAAATAACAAAACTTGTGTCAGCGTCCAATTATTTCTGGACCTAACTGTAGCGTTCTCCTTGTTGATAGGGAACTAAGGACATTTGGGACACTAGTCAGATCCTCTAACCCAGAGGTGTCAAACCGGTTCCACGGAGGGCCGAGTGTCTGCAGGTTTTTGCTCTCTCCTTGTACTTGATTGGTTAATTAGGTCACTGATTGGTTAGTTTCTACCCTCACCTGGTTGTGTAGGTATGAACTAGGAACCAATTCATAGGAAAAACCAAAAACCTGCAGACACTCGGCCCTTTGTGGAACCGGTTTGACACCTGTGCTCTCACCACTAGGCCACCTTGCTCCCTGGTTTTTCCTGTCTCCCCTCTCTGTATTCCTCAGGGGACTGCTAGGTGAGAGCACGCTGTCAGGTTAGACCAAATTACTGTTTAACCCTGTTCTGTTGGATGATTATCAGGATATTCTAGCACACAGGTCTTCAACCCTCTCCTGGGGACCCCCAGCCATTCCATCTATTAGATGTATCCCAGAACTAGCACACCTGAATCAAATTATTAACTAATTAACAGGCCCATACCTGTTGAATCAGGTGAGCTATTTCGGGGCTAAAACTAAGCTGCAAGATGGCTGGGGGAGTCTCCAGGAGAGGGTTGAAGACCAATGTTCTAGCATTTATGAATAAACCCAACATCTGTGATAGCCTGGAGAAATCCAGTCCGTCTTTGCTAACATTCCGCTCATTCCACACCCACTGCAATGCCAAACATAGTACTGTGAAATGTTAACACAGAGTAGTGGTCCAGTCTGTGTCTCTGCTGACTGACAGTATGGATCATGTTCAGTCCAATTTCTGAGGAACAGATGCGTTCCTTGGGATGTCTGCACAGGTTGTTTGCACTCCAGTGAGTGGCCATGGCTGCCATTGTTTCTGGTCTGTTGTGGTGTGTAGGGGAAAACAGGGGTCTGTATGTGTATATTTCCTGGTAGTTAGGGGGCTTTTAAGCTGTGGCCTGTGTACACGTCAAGCAAATGTGTGTTTTCAGAGCTACTGCATTAAACAATGCTCTGTTTACACATACGCAGTGTGAGACTGTGTGTGTATTTATCTGGTCCTGGCCCTTGGTCCCTGGTGTGTGTACCTGTGTCCGTCCTGTGTTGGGGCCCCAGTTCTGACTCCCTCTCTGTCCCAGTGGTGGCCTCCTCGATGCCCCAGTTCTGGGGCCCTCTCCTCTGCTCAGTGTTATCACTCTATAATCCCTCGGTTGACGGGGGCCGAAGGGGGCTTAATAGGGCCAGGCCCAGGATTACGGGGCCACAGAGTCAACCCCCACAGGAAAAGTGAAGGGGGGGAGTCAAGAAGAGGAGGGAGGAGGGGGAATTGAGTGTGGCTAATCTGAGGTGCATCAATAACTGAAACACACACACGCGCGCGCGCACACACACACACACACACATCGTGTACATGAACACAGCAGCCGACCTAAGCCTTCTTTTGATGTACTATTGTCTATGCATGACTAATGTACTGTATCATTTGTAGAGATTGTGGCTGTATGAAATGTTACCGAGGACACCATACAGCCAGCTCCAATCAAACACCTCCAGGTCGTCTGTTAGACATTAGCAGCATGACAAGCACCTGCACCATGTGCTCCATCTCAGTCTGATACAGAGGACAGGCTCTCGCTCTCCTGCCCTCTATCTTCCTCTCTTTCTATTGTCTTCTCCATCGCTCTCTCAACTGTCAACATTTCCATGCATTTTGTACACATTTGAATTATTTTAATTACTTCAAAATCAATTTGTGTTTCCTCCTGTCAATATGCTTCATTTGAGATGTGAAGATGACTGTTTGTTTTAGCGGGGGTAGCACTGTGATGTTGTGAGAGAGAGAGACAGAGAGGAAGAGACAGAGAGGAAGAGTGAGAGAAAGGGAGAGCTTGTATTGGCCGGGGCACTTTGATGCCTTTAGTTAAATGATGGTGGCAGACAGAGGGATTGCTTTGGGAAGTTGTCATCCATCATGATTTCAGATGGACTCCACTGCAACGCTGTGCTTTTGGGGTTATGGTCTGGACCTGTGATTGATGTGATGTTGAGGCTGGTGTGTTTGTGTGTGTGTGTGTGTGTGTGTGTACATTTGTACATGTTTTTCTATACTTGTAGGGAAAAACAAGGAATATGTGACCTTGTGGGACATTTTACCATTCCCTATGATTAGTTATTTTATTAGCACAGGGTTTAGGTTTAGGATAAAACGTACAACTTAAGTTAGAATCAGGGTTAGGTTTATGTTTAGGCGGATCAGTGCTATATGAGATCTTTGGGCCATCCCCATGGTGTGAATGCACTGAATATCACACAACCACAACAGAAAACCTGTCTCAAGCATTGACTAACTATGTTTTGATCATGTCAGGGAAGCCCGCTAAAACAATTTCTGACAGAAAAATGTCACAAAGTGAATTTGATGAAGCATTTATTTCATTGCAATGTTATGTAAATGTGTTGGCTATCTGTTGTTTCAAATGTCAACTGCATTTGCCATTCAGCCTTCCAGAGTGAAACTATTGCCTTTATCATTTACATAATCCCATACAAATCCATAGCAATTGGCTTTGTATTTCATTTTCTAAATTGGTGTAGTAGCTATTAGTATTTTCAGATCAGTTGTAACCGTTGATACTGCATTGGCCCATCACTGAATTGAGATGTGCCAGTTTCTATGAGTATGCTTATCTTCCTGTGGGCTGCTGTGTGTGGAGTGGGGAATTTGAATGTACAATACCGATGGGTTGCAGCTCCTTTTGAACTGCGCTTTTTGGTGAATTTTGAGAACCGAATTGCTTTGTTGAAAGGAGCTGTACATATAGCTCCACAAGTTCCTTGTTTTTGTAGATTAGCTATAACACTTTTCACTAAAGATTGCATATCTTTATTGCAGAATATTACAAACTGAGGAGAGCATTTATCCAATAGGCCGCGCGGGGGTATTCAAATCTTACCCTACAAGGTCCAGACCCTTCTGGATTTCTGTTCCACCTCATCATTAATTGCATCCACCTGGTGCCCCACGTCTAAGTACGTTCCTGATTAGAAAGATGCAACCGGCTTCGAGATAATAATTAAGAAAGGTATGATGTAACCTATATGCGCGTGTTTTTTACGCACTATTGTGAGTGTAGCCCACATTTTAACCTTTGCATTGGTGATTTGCACTTCATAATTTTTGGTTTGTTCTTAAGAATCTCAAACGAAGAGCTGTTTGGGACCCAAATGAGCCGACTCTTTAAGGTGAACACCGCCACAGAACCCGGCTCACTGAAGATACTCGCAAAGCCCCTTCGCTAATGTGTATGTTTGTATTGGAGTCATCAATTATGAGGATAACCCAGGATTTGAATTGAAATGACCCGTTTTAAGGAAAAAATATTGTGTATGAACTTTTTTATATATCTTTAACGTGTAACCCACCCTGCGACTTTGTCATACCCTAGTTCAAAAGATTGATGCCGCTGGACTGTATATTCTGGAAATGTTCACAGGCCTCTAGCTATCAAAACGTATAATACACAGACTGCAGAGACATAAGATAAAAGAGACATTGACAACTACAAACATTTGGGGTCAGAGATTTGACACTAATTACACTAATTACGTTAATTTAGACATCAAAACTGGATAATTTTTCTATCACTTTAAACATAAGAAAACAAATGCTGAAGAGGTGACTACTTAAACATGCAAATTAGCTGTCAAAACTCAGTATCGCCCATAAAGCATCTTCTGAATTCTGATTGGCCGAAATCAAGACATGGCCAATAATTAAACGTCCCATGTATCCCAGATAGCCTGTTCCAGTTTAGGAGTTAGGTTTAATTTATTTATAAAATGGTCGGGGTCACACATAGGGCTTAGGTTTAATGTTTACATTTTTTGTTTAATGTGGGGGTTAGGTTTAAAATGAAAGTTTGGGTAAGGGTTAATGTTAAGTACAGGCTTTGAGTCAAGGGATTTTTTTTTGATGGTACTAAATTGCCAGTTCTCACTATGAGATTTAAACGTGTGTGTGTGTGTGTGGTATTTTTAGCTGTCAGTCTTTTTGTCACTGTTTGTGCGTTCACTGATGAAAGCAGGTTTGGTCCAGATGCTCCCTGGGTTTTTGGGTGTGTGTTGTATCTTATTCCTCTGATCTGAAACATTTGTCTGTTTCTCTCTGCAGTTTTCTCCCCACAGGTTGAAGTCTCACCCAAGTTAATTCTTCCATTAGTGTGAGCAAGATATTCTGCAGAGATCGTAGGGTTCACCAATCGATGTCCAATTAGCGAGGTCCCTTGGCCTTGGTGAGTCCAGGGTAAAGGGGGACCTCGCCAGGCATGTTGGGGGTGGGGGGGCAGGCGCTTCTCGACAGGGTGTGTGGAGGGATGTTACATGCTCAATCAAGCTGTGATGAGAAGGGTGTAATTAATCCATGGAAGATGACTGATTGCAGATGACTTTGAGAATAGAGGCGGGGCCAGGCCTAAAGAGAGCGGGAGAGGGGCGAGGAAGAAAAAGACAGAGGGGAGTTACAAAAACAGAGAGAAGCAAAGCGAAATAGCGACAGACTAAATGACACAGAGAAAGAGAAGGGATGTGTACTGGCATAAGTATCCTTTCTCTGTACTTAATCCTCTGAGAAGGGACCGGAGTAAGCACAGTCCTTAAGCTATTAATGTTAATTAATAGATCCATCAGTGAATGAGCCATGAGTGTCTCATATTCCAATGCTAATATGCTCTTAAGGTACTATTTATAGCTTTTGTTAAATGGACTATTAATTTGTTGTAATGCATGTATGCTTTCTGCCTTCTGTAAACGATGTACTTGTTTGCTGTTAGTTCAACTACTGTTGCGCATGCTTTCATTTGTACATGTTTGTATGATTTATGCAGTTTAGAAGCCATGCTGCAAACAGTAATTCTGTTTTGCTTCAAGTTGGGCAAAAGTGCATATTCATTCTGTAACATATCTATCAACAATTTTATTTGTATTTCAATTCATATGTTTCCATTTGTTCTCTGTTCAAAAAAGCACTCAATTTTCTACTGGAAAACGTGTCTCTCAAAGTGTGTCAAATATTTGTATTTTAGCATCTGGAGAATTTTTTGGTATTTCAATTACACTCCAATACTTTAGAGACCTTTTTCTTGAACAAAGATTAAGCCTAGTCCTGGACTATAAAATCAAACTGTTGAGCTTGATTTTTTTAGTCCAGGATCAGTGTCCTCAAAACAGACCCCAGAACATAAGCCAATTAATTGATGTCAAATAAAGGGGCAGTCACCCAAACAATGTTTTGCTAAGCCACTGAGGGATGGGCTGATGAAACAGTACCACTCTCAAATTCAAAGACATTTCTGTGGATGCAAGGAAAGTAAACAGACCATGAGAGGAAGCAAATTCAGACTACTGAGATGCACCCCAGGAATACCCCGTCAGTGATTGATTCAGGAAGCTTGTTAACCACTCAGCCAGCTGTCACAGCCAGCTACATAATTACATGCATCAGAGGACCGACTAAACATCTCACCACTTGCTCTACTTGGTACAAAGGAAAGCTTGTCAAAAACCTGGAAGAAGCAGCTGAGAAATGCCTGACTGTTTATGAGAAGAGGCCGGACCGGAGTGCCTCAGTCCCGGATCCATGCTTCACACTGGCATGGTGGAATGACTCAAAGAAATTTCAGCCTCACTGCTGACATCAGTAATCTTGTCAAAGTCCACCAGCACAACACAGGATGTCCCACGCAGTGGTCCCACACAACCTGCAAAGACAAGTTGATTGGACACCTGGTTTGTCTTCATGGAGCGACCAAAAACGACTCCACGTACCGACAAAAAAACTGGAGAAAAACTCTTCCCGTCATATCTTCCACAACTGCTGATCGATCCTCTAATGTTGGTCTTTTAACCCATATCTTCTGCCAACTGCAGATCCTTTGATGTTGTGGATTACAGACAGTCACACATATTGAAGACAGCAGAGATGTCCCAGCATCTTCCGCAGCTTCTGAGCTGCTTTTCAGCAGTGGAGGTATATCTTCAGATCAGATTATTGCTCCATGTCACATCAGCATTCTGTAACTGCTGTTTTTGAAAAATGTATGGCATATTGTCCTGAGACGCTAATGTAATTAAGTGTCTATTTCAAACAAAACACGTGCACAGAGCCTTGACCATGCCAAAATGTGATATACTGTAGGTGTGGTAAAGAGGTCAGTGGAACCCAATCTCAACAGTTAAAAATGGAAAGGAGTGGGGGAAGATCGACATCATCACTTTTCACAAAAAATCTGCCCCATGCCTTATTTCCAATAATCATTGGTGAGGTATCTGTACAACTTTATGAAAACAAGTTGACCGTGCTGATTGTTCCAGAAGAGGTAGAGTTAGCTAGTAAAGCTACTATGTCAGTAATGACATTTGCTTCTATTGTGAATGTTTAATTTAGTTTAAATTATGAATGTTTTAATCGCACAAAAACTGTCTTCATATTCTCAGTAAAACTCTAATAATGTGAAGTGGCCCTTGCGTCATGAATCTTCTGAGGGCCTCAGAAAGGTCTTTTAATTGAGGCATGAGGTGTTGCCCCACATCCATGTGCTTAAGACCAAACTAGATCCCGTTTCTAATTGTGGCCCAAATGCTCCAACACCACACAAATCAGCAATGCACCAACGCCCCCAACGAAAAAGATTCCGGAAGCTACCAGATGGGTCAGCCCCACCCCTACATACCTGACAACCCTTGGGACCTCGTCAGAGAGGGCATTTCGGGGCTTTAAGGGAGCAGCTCTGGGGGAAGGCCAGCAGAGGAAATGTGAAACCAGGCAAGGCTGCATGACGGTGGAGGCGGAAGATGGCTAGGAGATGGAGGTTGCCAGGTCCGCCAAAATTACATCTGTCAGCACCTATTCCTCCCACACCACCAGCGGAGGGCCGCCTCAAAGACAGAGCCGCATTGCCATAAAAGGGGTTTGTCCATCAAGTTTGATTTCCTCACCTCTTCCCCACTGCCTTCTGCTTTTCTTAATGAACCCTCTGTGTCCGTTCCCTTTGTCTCTCGCGGTTACACACCTTTATGTGTAATTTACTCTCTAATGATTTTCCAATCATAGCCATTTTAAGATAAAGGTAGGTGTGTACTAACGTTATTAAAATAAGAATATTGTATTTCTCTTCTTTTTTTTTTTTTTTTTGCATAAATAGTTTCAAAGTGGAAAGATTTCTTGGTGTGATTTGTTAAATTGAGTTACCTTTATCAATAAATGTCCCGATTTGTGTCCAAATATGTATTTAAAAGAAAAAAGACAACCTTCCAGGAGTGTGCTTGCTTTTTCACATGACGGTATATGTTTTAAATAATATCTGAACTTAGTCTTGTGTGTGTGACCCTCCCTGTGGCTGAGGATATTAAAGTCGTGTCTAATCTTGCAATAACCGGACTACAGCCATCCTATCCATGCGTTGCACATTTGTCATGTGGTGGCATCACAGATACAAGCCGGAGGACACACCAGATGCCCAGAGAGGACAGTGGGATCATGTGGAGTGTGATGGAACTGGGCCCAGACTCTGCAGATGTTTTGCATCAATTAAACATCCGATCTGAATCTGATCTGAATCTAAGTTCCCCAAAAGATAAATATGTGCAGTTTAGGGTGGACTACATTTTGTAAGCTGCACCCTTAACCAAAGTTTTTAAGAGGTTGTTTTTGGCGGGGTGTTCTCCATTAAAAAATTTGAAAACATGCTTAAGTACAACGCGCCAGTAGGAGCTTGCTACTGTAGATAATGATTGGCTATGCCTATTTTCTAAGTTGTGCCCTCTCGGCTTCACCAGCCTCCCATTGGAAATAAAATTATTTGTTTGCATCTTCACCAATTGTTTAACATTTTACTGATGCTACAACCATTCTGATAGTCAAATGTAAAACAGGGCTAATTAATTTGATTTGGGTGTTCTGGCTATTGTTCATAAATTACACTATACTGTCTTGGTAAAACAATTATACTTCTAAAATTGGCAAATTTATGGTGGGCTTTTTGTTTTTTCCCTTTGTCAAAATGTCTTAAAATGTTATTTAGGTGGGTTACCAGGTTTTAATTTTGTAGCAAAGTCAGTTTTTAGAAATGGCATTGTGTTTTTCAATCCCCCATCAATCCCCATTGAACATGGATTAGGTAAAAGGCGCCATAGCTATCAGTCTGAAAAAAATCTAAACAATGTTGTGAGGAAATGTGCTACCCGTGAATTCATCCACAGCTCGCCGGCATGAACCACACTGGCTGGAAGAAAATGAACGTGACAGAAAAGAGGAGAGAGGAAAGAAGAACAATGAGAGAGATAGAGAAGGGGGGAAGAAGAATGTGATACGGGTGAGAGAGAGAGCGGGGAAAAGAGAAAAAGAGAAGGATACAGTGAGGATGCAGAGAGTGTCCCCCCTCTCCCCGTTGTTGCCAGAGGCGAACAGACATCCACTCCGCTGTGGGAATGCTAATTCAACAAGCCCTCTCCTCATACCACTCCCTTCTATGGGAAGTTGAGGCCATCACAGACAAGACCGTTTTTAATGGCTTTGATGATGATGATGGCGCTGCCACTGAAATACACAACAAAACAAGGCTGGACTATGTGTGTCTGTGTGTGTGTGTGATCCTAGTTTTAGTATACATGAGGGGACTAGGTATTCCCACTAGAGTCAGGGTGAAGGTTAGGGGATAGGGAAAATATAGAATAATTTCTTCTGGTCAAGGATAGAGAAACTAACCTTTTTGTGTGTGTGTGTGTGTGTGTTTGTAGACTGTGTGTGTGGACTGTATGTGTGTTGACTGTGTATGTGTGTGTATGTGTGTATGTATTCTGTTTGAAGTCTGTAGGCATGCCCAAATACCCATACATGACTTCTAAATAGTAGGAATGTGAAATGTTACATTACATAGTGTCGTACATTTAGAAAAATGTAGTTTGGCTTTATAGGGATACTTCTGGATTTATTTATTTCTCAAAATGTATGATAGTTTGTGGTATCTTCTTGCATAATAGAAAATAGCCATAAAAATCTAGTCATTGCACAAATGCTTGTTAACATTTGCACTGCCACTAAATAGCAACTTTATTCAAACTGCACATAGAGAACGTATCCACAAGCCAAAATTCAGACCTATGCCTTTAAAAGTGCTCTTTCCACACTTATTTAATATTTGATCCAGTAGAATTCACTGCACACTGTTAATCTCGGGAACTCAGGTGTCTGACAACGGCTGAGAAACAGATAAATTGACTCAACAGGGCAATCACACATTTCATTTTGTATTCAGTAGTATGAAAGTATGCAAGCCCATGCTAACATTTGTCGTTTACAGTATTTCCTTTCAGTGAACAGTACATTCTAAATTGTATGTGGTAAAATTAGTACCCAGTTTGCAGTTGAAGCGGTAGGCAATGTTTGGTGTGTATGTGAGTGTGTCTTTGCGTGAGTCTGTGCCTACATATGTGTGTGTATGCGTGCATACTTGCACTCGTTTGTGGTCTGGGACAAACACCATTTGACCCCCCCCTCCTGGTCTTTCACCCTTCATCCATCCTAACGAACACCCCCCCCCCTCTTCCTATCATGTTTGTCTACGGCTCAGTAGCCATGGCGACACTGTTGTTGTGGGGGTTGTGGGTTCAGGGGCCAATCACAGGTCAGTTAGCTGACCTCTCTCTGCCTGTGTCACATGGGGAGACCTTTGACCCCTGTCTGAATGATGAGACATGGAGCAGTTTTTTTGAGAGACATCCAAGAGGATAAGTGTCTGTTTGTTTTATCATCCCGGCCAGTCATTCTGTTGTTCGAAGCATTTACATCGTAGTGCAATGCCCTCCCTACAAGCTATTGTTACTTTCCTTGAACTTATGAACAGTCGTGCGGTTCCAACTGTCATCTGTAAAATTTCAGGACGTAACCTTGAGTCAAGCGTCTTCCCCATCTCCTCCTGTCTGTCCACCATGGCAGCTTCAGAGAAATGGTTACAGACTCTTGAAGTGTGATCCATTTAGATAGTGGTTCGTTTTTTCCAGTGCACAAACAGACTCATGCATGCCTGCACGTTTGCGCATGCACACACACACACACACACAGACAGTTTTTTGGTTGAAAGTCATCTCAGATAAGCTTGACAGACAGGTGGTAAATGTTTTGAAAATGGATGTCCTGAGTTATGGGTTAAAATGCTTAGGAACGTTAGAAATGTTTTGGAACATATACTGTCATACATACAGTATACCAGCATCTAGTGTTTTAATGCTACTTTAAAATAGGCAAGTAATAACAAAAAGACATACATAGCTTTTTTATATTCATATATTCAATGTATTTTTTACAAATATTTTCTTTCAGCCCTTTTTACCAGATCTGTTGGAACGACCACTTGATGCTTCCTGTGACCGTTGAAAGACATTCTGTTGCCCAGGTCACTGATGTCTGGTTGTGCTCTTCCACTGTATGTGAATAAGTGCATTGGACATTCCAGCCTTGTGTATCATCTAACTAACATTCACCTCACCACATCCACGCCTCTCCCCTGCACTCCATCCCTCTGTTTTCTTATCTGTTTTCTTCTCCTTCTTGGTCTGCTCTCTCCTTTTCTCTCCCTCTCTCTCTCTCTCTCTCTCTCTGTCTCTGTCTCTGTCTCTGTTTTCTCAGGCTCCCCTGGCCCCCCTGTGGCAGACCATGTCGTGTCCCTAATTTATTTATAATTAGTGCTCTCTGTCAGGATGCAGGGGGAATGTTAAAGTACAAGCCACTCCGCTGTGGGAACAAATGGGCTAGTGTTTCTGTTCTTCCCCAACCCACCAACACACACACACACACACACACACACACACACCCACCCATTGGCTGCTATGGAGAGATCAGCCGCTAACCACAACCACAGCCCCATACCCACTGGCCAGCACCTTTAAAACCCAACACAAACTCCTGCCTATGTGTCCTGCACGCACGCTTACACGTCGATAAATGATTGAGAAGGAATGGAAATTGAAACGTTTATGTGTGAAGTAAATGATCATTTCTGATTAAAATGCTTTTACTGGATTTAGTGTGTATTTGAAATAATGTACTGCTGGTGTCCTCCGGTTTCAGATGTCATGAAAAGGCCATGAATTGTCACTGTTAGTATTTCTTAGCATGTCTATTAACGTCAACCCTGTCATACGTAATTAGCCACAGCGAGAATGACAGTAGTGACAGGACACACACACACACACACACTCTTGTGATCAGCTAGCAGGAAGAGCATTTGTCCTTGGGCTAAGAGGGCACCTGGCTCCTCTACTGCCCTTGTGATCTTGACGTTCCTTCCCTCTCGTGCGTTTCCATCCCCGCTCTATTCCTCTTTTCCTCTTCCCCCTCTCCTCGGATCCCTTCATCCCCACATCCCTCTCTCCTCTGCCCAAGGCAATGCCGTCCTGCAGGCTTTGATCAGAGGGCCAGGGAGGAGAGAGGAAGTGGGTCAGAAAGTTGTGGTGGAGACTGCAGGAGAACAAGGCTGGAATATCGAGTAGGTGAGACTGAGAGAGGGGGATAGAGAAAGAAAGTAAGAGAGGTAGACTGAGGTGGAGTCATCTAGAGAAAAAGAGAGAGAGAGAGAGGGAAGGAAAAGGATGAATGTGAGATGGGGAGATATGATGGGAGGCAGGGAGAGAGAGAGGGAGTGTAAAGAAGATGGAAAAAAAAGCAGAAGGATTCAACAGGAGGGGATAGAGGAGAAGGACGTGGGAAAGGAGAAGTTTCTTAATTTAGTTCAAAGAAAAAAGACAACACGTTTGTCTTGGACTGACACTCAGCATCTAAGTAGTGGGTCAGAAGATCGAGCTGTGCCTTAACTTTACCACAGAATGTGTGTGTGTGTGTGTGTGTCTATGTGTGTGAGTCTGGCCCTCAAATTAGGACCAAAAAATGATAATAAAATGTGAAAAACAGCCCTTATTAGGACTTTCTGCCTGTCCCCACGAGGACAAAGTCAATTTACAGCTTAGGGGTTAGGTTTAGGGTCAAACTTATGTAAACGGTTAGGGGGCTACTGTACAAAAATAAACCAGCACGAAACACAAGTATGAGCACGAAGTACTGTTTCTATTTTGTTGATGTTAGTTGTCGGGTTAATAATGTGCAACAACGTCTTCATGACAGGCAAACTGCCTGCACTCTCTGAACTCTTGAGTGAAGTCGGGCACATGCAGGACAAGCTCAGGACACAAGTGTTGCTTTAGACTCTGGAATGTGTGCTCTGACATGGCCAACCATGGGACCTTGGCATTCAGGTGTTTATACCTCCGGTTTGTGAAGGGATTTGCTATGGTTGTGCAGCTAGTCATGAATATTCGGTAGTGTCCATTTATGTCAAGAAATTTGGGGTCACGACCAGTCCCAGATAGCCCTAGTTGTCTGCGACTGGGGAGGTGTTCTCCTATCAAGTAGCCCAAATACTTCGCCTCATTCAACTCCAGCCAAATCACCTTTTTGGGTTGGACGTAGCACACTGAAGACATAATAGAAGAGTTCATCTCGGGTTGTGAATGCTGCCTTCTCTTGTTGGTCTAACTCAATGAGTTTGTCACCTCTGGCCATGGGGTAGGCTTCAAACCTAGGTATGACACTGAGTCCCTGGAAGTAATTGCAAAGGCAGGACTATGGGACTGGTCCCTCTCGCTGTTTGATACGTCTGTTACTCAGACCATCTCTTCCTCCTGGGTCAGTGCACAACAAGCCTCTGGGATTTGGTACGGCCAAATGCGCACCTTCTTCCCTGATTCGGTATGTACAGTGGATATAAAAAGTCTACAAACCCCTGTGAAAATGTCAAAATGTTGTAATGTAAAAGAATGAGACAAAGATAAATCATGTCAGAACTTTTTCCACTTTTATGAAATGAAATGAAAAATAAAAACCTTACAATAACCTGGTTGCATAAGTGTGCACACCCTCTTATAACTGGGGATGTGGCTGTGTTCAGAATTAACCAATCACATTCAAACTCATGTTAAATAGAAGTCATTACACACCTGCCATCATTTAAAGTGACTCTGATTAATCCCAAATAAAGTTCAGCTGATTTTCCTGACATTTTCTTATTTGCATCTCAGAGCAAAAGCCATGGTTTGCAGAGAGCTTTCAAAGCATCAGAGGGATCTCATTGTTGAAAGATATCAGTCAGGAGAAGGGTACAAAATAATTTCCAAAGCATTAGATATACCATGGAACACAGTGAAGACTGTCACCATCAAGTGGAGAAAATATGGCACAACAGAGACATGGACTGGACATCCCTCCAAAATTGAGAAGACCCAGCAAAAGACGAGAAGACAAATGGTCAGTGAGGCTTCAAAGAGGCCTACAGCAACATTAAAGGAACTGCAGACATTTCTTGAAAGCACTGGCTGTGTGCTACATGTGACAACAATATCCTGCATTCTTCATATGAATGGGCTATGGGGTAGGGTGGCAAGACAGAAGCCTTTTCTTACAAAGAAAAACATCCAATCTGGCTGAAGTTTGCAAAACCAAACATCAAGTCCCCCAAAAGCATGTGGGAAAATGTGTTATGGTCTGATGAATCTAAGGTTGAACTTTCTGGCCATAATTCCAAAAGGTATGTTTGGCGCAAAAACAACACTGCACATCACCCAAAGAACACCATACCCACAGTGAAGCATGGTGGTGGCAGCATCATGCTTTGGGGCTGTTTCTCTTCAGCTGGAACTGGGGCCTTAGTCAGGATGGAGGGAATTATGAACAGTTCCAAATACCAGGCAAATTTGGCACAAAACCTTCAGGCGTCTGTTAGAAAGCTGAAGATGAAAAGGAAGTTCACCTTTCAGCACGACAATGACCCAAAGCACACATCCAAATCCACAAAAGCATGGCTTAACCAGAAGAAGATTAATGTTTTGGAATGGCCCAGACCTGAATCCAATTGAACATCTATGGGGTGATCTGAAGAGGGCTGTGCACAGGAGATGTCCTTGCAATCTGATGGATTTGGAGCGCTTTTGCAAAGAAGAGTGGGCAAATATTGCCACGTCAAGATGTGTCATGCTAATAGACTCCTATCCAAAATGACTGAGTGCTGTAATAAAATCAAAAGGTGCTTCAACCCAAGTATTAGTTTATGGATGTGCACAATTATACAACCAGTTATTTTTTATTTTTCCCCCTCAGTGATTTCAGTTTGTTTTTCAATTGAATTGTTTACGTTATAGGTCACATTAAAGGTGGAAAAAGTTCGGGCATGATTTATCTTTGTCTCATTCTTTTACATCACAAGAACCTGGCATTTTAACAGGAGTGTGTAGACTTTTCATATCCACTCTATGTCATGGTGTATGTCAAGGTTTGTCTTCCCAGGGATTGGGGATGTGCTGAATTGACACCATCTCACCAAGTCCTGCTGCTGGCTGGGTGTAAGTGTTTCTCCTAGTTCAACTATTTGATTTCACCTGCTCATGTTCCCGTGGAGGGGATAACAGCGCCATTTTCTTCAGGAGGTTGATCTGGTAAGTCTGCACCTTTACGTCTCTTCCCCGAGTGTTGGAGGTGGTCATTTACGTATGAACCTCCTTTACACTGGGCCAGCAGTCATGGTTCTGCTGTGGACAGAAGCAGGGGGACTTCGTCTCCAATGTGGAGACTGACTGACGGGCCAAATCGCTGAAAACAGATCTTGCGTCAGAGTGGCGTGTTCTACAGTAGATTGAAAGGGGCAGGGCTGCACCTACCATGTCTCCTTGACCAAGTCCAGAATGCCTCTGCACCGGTGAACGTGGACGAGATGATCGGTGTGAAGCCTGTGGACGCCTGCGAACATTAGGTTGGCCCACAACATCCCAGTCTGTCCCGTCTACTGGGACCACCCTCCTGAGAATGCTTCTATTGTCAAGTCTCTCATGGAGCACGTCTGTTTGTGGTTGGTCGGTGTTTGTGAGTGATTGCTCAACCTTATAGAGCTTGAAGAGGTCTTTCCCGAAACAAGTCATGAAAGGCATGCCCTGAGTGATGAGGATGGTGTTGGGGGAGGCTCACGCGAGAGAACAGCAAGAACTGCTCTTTGGCAAGGTTTTTCAATGACATGTTTCTAAGCTGGATAGCCTCTGGAAACGTTGTGGCGTAGCCCAGGACAACCATGATGCACTCTTGCTCATGCGTGGATTTGGAAAGGGCTCCAGGTCCATTGCAATCCCCTCGAACGTGGTTTCTATAATGGGCAGAGGGATGGGAGGGTTACGTGTAGGGTGGATTTGGGGCTGTGCAATTGCAGTGGTTGATTTAAGGTACGTATCCACTTTTTGTGCATGGCTAGTAGAAACACTACAATTTGCGGTCTGCCATCTTGTCCCAGGCCTGATGTCCCCAGGAATATGAGTTTGACCCGGCTGTAAAATTATATCTCTATATGTGTCATATCCTGCCTAAGCCCCTTGCCATCTCTGCGCTGTTCTGGGGGCCATAGCCAGGACCTGACAGAAAGAGATTCTAGGCATCTCTATGGTTGTTTTGGTTCTCCCCAATTGGAGGCAGCTGTACATCGTTGCCTCCAATCCAGGATCCTATTTAAGTGCAGTTCTTGCCCATACCTGGGGTGGAGTATTGTTTATGCTTGCTGCTCAAAGTCACTCTGTGGCTGCTTCGTTTGTGCTTTCCCCGACATTAAAAGATGGATTTCTTCAACCACTTCTCTGCGCCTGTGTCCTGCCTCCACGGCCATGACAATATGATGTATAGAGATACCTATTGTTTGTACATATAGTGCCCCCCTCCTCACCACCCAATACAGAAGACCCCATTTAACAGCGTAATCTGTGGAAAGAGCCCATCTGTCTGTTCAATGGGCCGGTCGTTCAGAGCCCAGTGCTGGGCCCTACCAAATTATCTCTCCAGTTCATGGGCTAGCTCCGTGTCACTCACAGGAGAGCCCCCCAGGTTAAAATTGCCCCCCAGGTGTCTATGTGCTGAAACCTCTCCACGAGTCCTCAGAGGTTTCTCAGGCATGGTTCCTGGATGGTGTCTTCCAGCTTTGAGGATGTATACAATGGCTCATTGCCTTGGAGCGCGGGGAGTCCCTCTCCCACATGATCTCCTGTCGGCTAGTTTTTTCCCCTTACTTGGTGAATGGGCCAGTCCTTGCCAAAAAGGAAGGGTCCTGCCACTCTGGGGAAAACAGGTCTGTGGTGTTTACATCTCCATCGGCATGGCAACATCGTATAAGGGACAATGAGGGGTTAGGTCACCTTCCTCCTGGTATTGGTAGCATTTTCCCTGTGTACGTTCTTGATGGGAACCTGCTCCGCTGCGCTGTTCTAGCTCATTGCTGAGGACAGGGGAAAACTTTCTTCTCTTTCAGGTCTGATGAGGTCATAGGTGGATCCATGCATTTCTTATGTCTGGGCCAGGTTGTCAACTGAAAAGGGGTTGGTCTATTTGGTCATCATTTTCAGATTAACAAGTAGATCACTTTGGTCTTTTTAAACAACTTTCATCTCTATAATGTGATCGACAACCCTGGCTGGTTCCAACCAATTTCTGTGAGCATAACTGGGTTCTAATGGTCCTTATGCCTTGCAATTTGTGACGATTCAGATCCTTGTCTTTGGTCGTCCGTTGGTAATGTGCAAGTATCTCAGCCTTCAGTCTGATTTAACCCTGAGCCACCTGGGTTTGAGGTCAAAGAAAGCTGTTGCTGCTGCTGATAAAGAGATGGGCCACACAATGTAAAAGTTTAGCAAATTATCAGAAAACCACAAAGGAATATTTCTGTTTTCTGTATGTAAGTGATAGGGTCAATCAAGTGCAATAAAACGTCTTTACGACACGTAAATCAACTTTCCAAAATAAGAAAAGGGAAGAAGAAATTCTCCATACATAAAAATAAGACAAAAAACGGTTTTGAACCAAGCTTCTAAACAAGTCCTGTTTCACCCTTTATAAGAGCCTAACAGTCACTGCAGACCAAGCAACACAAAGGAAGGGCTTACGGAAATGTAGAGTCCATAAACTTTTAGACTGACGTTTCTGAGGAATGGTTCCTAGCCTAGAATTTCAGTAAAATGAACAATGTATTCAGGTAAACGTCGTAGTCACGCGTGAACCGAACTGCCACGCATATCAACGGCATTCAGCTCTCCACTCAACACTGGCTCCCATATAACAATAAGCTCTGTTGAGCTGTCAGGAGTATCCTCCATGAACTGGGCAGGGGCACCTGTTTTAACAGGGACAATTATCCAGACAGGTGTTCACGGATGTGTCTGATTGCCTGGTACTCAAGCACCAGCAGCTGGGTCTTAAGCTATGCCCTGCCTCGGAAATGTTTCACAATAATAATTAGAGCTAGTGTAAGAATTCAGGTTACTTTAAGGATTAAGCATTATGGGTTAGGGTATAGGGTTAGGTTAAATATAGGCATAAATGTTATGTTATTGAGGTTAGGTTTAGGTTAGGGTTGAAGTTGGGTTTTGGGAACATGGTCTTCTTTGATTTCTGGTCCACACAAGGACCAGAAATGTGTGTGTGTGTGTGTGAGTGTGTGAGTCCTAGTGACCGTATAGTGTGTGACTTGGCTCTGTTTTTATGTTATTAAGATGCATGGATTAATAATATTCAAATCAATGCATTAATATGCATCTGGTGTTTCTGCTCTCCTGGTGTCATCAGCTCACCTGGGACGGGGGAGGGCAGAGGGGCTAAGGGAATGAAGGGGGAGACGGGGGGAGGGAAGAATGAGGTGGGAGACGGGGAGGAGGGATATGCGTACTGAGGTGAGAGTTTGAGGAAGGAGATATGGTGAGGGCAGATTGGAGAATGGAGGGGAGCAGGGATTTGGCCATGGAGGTTTCGGGGCTGGGGGGTCTGTCACTTGGGAAGGTCGTGAGAGGGGTGGGGGATTTAAAAAGAAGGAGGGAACCAGAAGGGTTTGGTTCTGAAGTAATTGGACCAAGGGGAGGTTAACCATACGCTAATACACACAGACACTCACACACATAGGCAAACATAAACCTTTACACAGACACTAACACACACACACACACTGGCAAACATTTACACAGATACTAACACACACATACACACGCAAACACACAGGCAAACACACAAATACAGTAACAAACACCTAGACACACCTACACAAATCAACTCACACACAAACATACATGCACACACACACACACACACACACACACGTGTAAGTGCCTATGGTGACACAAAAATACACACAAACACATTTTCTGAGCTATCTAAATTGGGACCTCAAAGTTGACTGCCTTTAACAAATGTTTTTTAATTACCCTATCCTTAACCTAATCCTGAACCTTAACCTTAATAGCCTAAATTAAATATCAAACCCTTAACTCAACACACAATGCCTAACCATAAATCTAATCCTTATTCTAACCCTTACCGCAATTGTAAATTTGCACTAATTACAAAACCTATGCCAGAAAAACATTAGCATTTTTCACAGGAAAGATGTCCCCATTAATCACATTTTTCAGATTTAACCACAGTTTGGGGAAATTTTTGTCCCCAATATGTAGTTAAGTCACACACACACACACATTTCTGAGCGCTTACAAGCCACTCAGGCTAGCACAAAAGAGGATAGCAAATGAAAGTGGTAATTACTTTTAAGACTAGTGAAGTGAAGGATTGTATGGCGGCCGGGGTGCATTGGGTCACTGTTGAATGGAGAATAGGAGAGACAGATACGCATCTCAATGAAATGTACAGCACCTCACTCAACAAAGGGAAAATGGTGGTTTAATAGGTGCATGTCCTCAAAGAATATCTTCTGATAGATATGGAATATTCTCTACTTAATGGCAATTATGTTCAGTGTTCCCCCATGCAAATCGCATACAAGCCAGCAATAGTATGGGAAAGTATTGTTCTTTTGCCACATGCATTTTATAGTGCTTTGATTGTCATTAATTCCATTGTTATATTTTATGATTATGTTTAAAAGTCACAGCCAACGTCGGGAGTAATGTAACTATAATCAATAATCTTACCAGCAAAATTATAATCAGATTACAGACACTTTTGTAGATGAGTAGATTAATTCTTATTTGTTTCAAATAATTATTGAGCTCCACAAACAAGAATTCTGCCGGATACATTAAAAATATTAAGTAAAACAGACAATCATCAGAAAAGAATTGAACATAGTTCCCCAAAGATGCAATTTTTCACAGAATATTTAGTGGAGGCTCTTTTCACTGAGCTGTATTTTAGTTCACGGAACTCCCTTTTCCCTGCATGAAGGAGAGGTATCAAGGAAGATCCTATGTGACTTCATTTTTGAGTAGTGTAATCTGTGTAATTGTATAAGAAAATGAAGCGATGTGAATGTACTCTAAGACATCCTCACAATATGCTGATTCCCCCTT
The DNA here is from genome assembly GCF_011004845.1 of Esox lucius. Taxonomy (NCBI): domain Eukaryota; kingdom Metazoa; phylum Chordata; class Actinopteri; order Esociformes; family Esocidae; genus Esox; species Esox lucius. The sequence continues at coordinate 32,936,246 of NC_047569.1, read as the reverse complement.
CCATTCTGCCTTGATGGCATCTGTTGGGGGTGGCTTGAGAGATTGAAATACATTGTATAGACGAGATATAGCTTTGCTTGATATGGGGCACATTGTGATGAGCCTGTCTAGCACAGTTCTAATGCAGAGAGATGCAACTCCAGTCCTAGAGGGCAGAAACACATCTGAGTATTACCAGAAAAGAGACACAGCCTCTAGTCATGTCTGTCTATAGCAGACTTCAGGTAATGATTGCATGCAAAGGATATGCGACCAAGTGCTAAACATGACTTCTTATTTGTACATAATGTCAATCAGTTTTAGCACTTTAACTAAAATGTACTTTAGAGTACTTTAGAGTTCACTGTTTAATTGTATGTGAACTTTCCTCTGAGTCTTCTCCTATAATGCATAGGAGCATGAGTTTGGAGAACACATGATAAGGGATCTTATAAAAATGTCCTGATTTGTGCAGCTCATCAAATTTTGTCGCACGTCATTATTGTATGCACGGGTCTATCCCATAGTGATGGATCGCCTCTTATTTATACCCCAGTGAAATTGTGTTTCTATGTGTTTCTAATACCTCAGATGGACTTATTAAGGTCAAATATGAATGGGTATATACTTCAGTTAGAGTTTACTCATCTGAATTTTTAGGGGTGCCAATAATTGTGGCACACATGTTTTGGAGCCAAAATTTTTTAGTTATTTCACATTTTGAAGGTTTGATTTTGAAGGTTTGATATTTAGAATGAAAGACCAAGTGGATAATGTGTGTATATATCTATCTTCACAGCCTGTTTTGCTCATATTTACAAAGGGTGAATATTAGTGAAGGGCAATGTACATGTTTTTTATTTTATATATCATAAGTAGTAAAAAGTATTTAGTGAAAAGAGATATTACATTTTAAAAGAACTGTGGCCTATGGAGGTCTGCTTCGTCCAAGTGACTGTCTCCAGAGTCAAAACCCCTCTATTCTTTTTCCAACGTCTCTCTCTAACAAATGATAAGTTGTCGAAAATATATCTTCAGAAACGATCAAACTGTTGCTTGGCCATTGCCACGTGACGTCTGAAGCTATGAGCCTTGTCTATATTAACGGCTAACAGGGTCGTACACTGTAATATTTCCCATTATACGATTCATCGTGATTTCTGTTTCACAGGCAATGGTGAAACTTGTGGTCATGAGGGTTTCCAAGGTGATGTATTTAAGACACAAGGGAGTTCCTTGTTTTGATATGGGAGTTCTTAGTAACCCTGGACCCCCCTGTATTCCCAACCTAGGGGATGATTGATGATTATATATGTAGACAGACACCCCGTCCCCGTGAGTCACTCACTGTGTCTCCTTCAAGGACATTGCAGAAAGGCTTGGAGGACAAGCCACACACTCTTACACAGACAGAAGATAGGAGTAGACTCACATATATTCACACACACCTAAAAGGCCCTTCCCTTGCTTTGGGCTTTTGCGTTTTAACAGCTTTTGCAGTTTAACAGCATAACTTTTCCCTTCGGCGCTCAGTGAAGGTTTTGTTCTGGTGGCTTGACTGGTTTGATTTGTTCTGGTTGGTTGGCAGTGACGATCAGTTAGAGCTTTTGTTATCGGTATCACTTTTGATTATGTAAATATTTTTACATTAAAATCCAAAAGATTGGATTTGAGCTCAACCAATTAATCAATCAAATTAAGTTCAGATTCTCATTTATGAGGGTATTGGTTTAAACATTTAAAAATGGCAACAGGTTTTATGAGTACTTCATCTATTTCAAGGCACAAAAGGTATTTGGACAAATGGATATAGTCTTGAAATTAATCTGCCTGAAATAGGTACCAAATTAAATGCCTTTAGTGAAAAAAGAATGGACTTCCTTTACCGCCAGTCTGAAGCTTGTGTGCATCACAGAGGAAAAGGTCCAATACTGTTGTGCTCCTAAAACCACACTGTGTTTAACTACTCGGTTGCAGAAGCCAATTTTGACTAATTAAGGAGGACATTCCGGTGATGAAATCTGATCTCATAACATGAGCAAACAACTAACTATAACATGTTTCCCCTAGACTTCCTGCTTTCTTACATGGACTCACACTTGTTGTTAGCTCACAAACAATTTATTGTCTTCAGTTCTATGAACATTTAATTGCCTTAATGGAATTTTTCACTGATAAAAGTCTGCAATTCACAGCCACCATTCAATGCAATATGCAAATGACATTTATCAGCACATGCTATGTTCACTGTGCATATAGGAAGTTTCAAAGCTGAGGGGGCTATGTACAGTACATTAAAAGTTTCAATACTGAGGGGGCTATGTACAATACATTAAAAGTTTCAACACAGAGTGGGCTATGTACAGTACATTAAACGTTTCAACACAAGGGGGGCTATGTAGAGTACATTAGAAGTGACGGCACGCCAATCGACTCCAGGGGGAACATTAAAGTTTTTTGCATTGAACTAGATTAAGTATGGAACTACAACTCCTTGAAACCTCATCTTCTAGTTTGTTTAATCCACAGTTTCTCTAATGAATTATTTTATTTCTCTCTAGAGAAAAAACAGCTGAGCTCACAATCTCTGAAACACAGGACTAACATTTTGAATGATATTGTAAGCTGCATGACAATGCTAAATCTACTCACGGGAGATTAACAAAAAAGAAAAGACTAAAATGGAATCCATTCAATTCAACAAACGTTTGTTCAATTTTATATAATAGAAGATAATGCTGACTGACTGACAGGGCGAGTAGGCTGGGATAGTTGGCTGGTTTGTTTGGGCTGTTTGACTAGTTTGGTTGGACAGGTTTGTTTGGTTGAGCTGGTTGGCAAGCTTGTTTGGCTGGTTGTGCTGGTTGTGTTGGCTGGTTAGTTTGGACTGGTTGAGCTGGTTGTGTTGGCCGGTTTGTTTGTGATGGTTGAGCTGGTTGTGTTGGCTGGTTTGTTATGGCTGGATGAGCTGGTTGTGTTGGCTGGTTTGTTTGCGCTGGTTGAGCTGGTTGTGTTGGCTGGTTAGTTTGGAGTGGTGGAGCTGGTTGTGTTGGCTGGTTTGTTTGTGCTGATTGAGCTGGTTGTGTTGGTTGGTTTGTTTGTGCTGGTTGAGCTGGTTGTGTTGGCTGGTTAGTTTGGAGTGGTGGAGCTGGTTGTGTTGTCTGGTTTGTTTGTGCTGTTTGAGCTGGTTGTGTTGGTTGGTTTGTTTGTGCTGGTTGAGCTGGTTGTGTTGGCTGGTTTGTTTGTGCTGGTGGAGCTGGTAGTGTTGTCTGGTTTGTTTGGACTGGATGAGCTGGTTGTGTTGGCTGTCTTATTTGGGCTGGTTAGTCCTCTGGAGGGTATTTGAGGACTTCTCTTGTCCCTCACACTCTCTCTCTCCTTAGTGGTTGCAGCCTCCAACCCAACAATACGGCAGGGAAACCAAAATTGCTGAATGCGTCTTCATTTGACTGAACTTTTCACACGCCTCTCTTTTTGTTGACTGGCGCCTGCTTGAGTCAGCCCGTTTCCGTTGGCCGCCCTGGTACCAAAGAAACCCTTTTCTTCAAATCCTCATGTCCCCCTCCTCTGCACAATGTTAAGCCCATTTTTAGCTTGACATAATCTGAAATGGTACTTAACTGAATTGATGTCTACCTCAATGCATTAACTTCAGCTATTCCACCTTTATGTTGCTGTTTTTCTTTTTTTGCTGAATTTAGCAGGAGGGCGGGGGAAAGGGAGTGACAGAAAGAAAGAGAGAAGAGAAAGAGGGAGAGAGGGGGGAAGAGATTTGAAACCCAGACCACGGAGTAGACCGCCTATCAGTATTCAGTGGAGAAAGTGAGTGATGGAGGAAGAGAGAGAGACGGAGAGAAAAAAGGAGGGGGGGGGTGATGTATCAATATTCTGAGTAGTGTTTGAGGGCAAGGGGAACGAACAGAGGAGAGGGGGATGGGGGGAGGGAGGGAGGGAGGTTGGCGGGAGAGAGTACTTGAGTGAGTCTCTGAATGTGATTATTTGCTCATGTATGCACATGCTTCTGTGCGTGAATGTGTTTGTGTGTGTGTGTCTGTGTGTGTGTGTGTGTGTCTGTCTGTATTTTAGGTCTAACTATACTCATGGGGACATTTGTAAAACCAGAAAAAAATGTGACTCATGGGGACCTTTTGCCGGTCCACATGAGGCAAAAGTCAATTTACGGTCAAACTTACAATTAATTTTAGAGTTACAATTGGGGTTTGTTTAAGGTCCAGGCCTTGTTGGTTAAGTTTAGGGTTAAGGTTAGGTGTTACATCTAGGTAATGTTTAGGCATAAATGTTACTTTATTGAGGTTAAGGTTAGGGTTAGGGTTAGGGTTAAGGTTAGGGTTAGGGTTAGGGTAAGGGTTAGGGTTAAGATTAGGACAAGGGAGCATGCGATTTTTCTATTCTCTGGTCCCCATGAGGATAGCCATACAAACTTGTGTGTGTGTCTGTGTGTGTTTGTGTGAATGCGTGTTCATGTGCCTCCTCTGGGTGAGTGTCTTGCAGATGCTCCTTTGTGTGTATAATGGGGAAGTGTTTGTTGGATTGACTGTGTATGAGATAGAGACCTGCTTTACAATGTGTTTGTATGTGATGGAATCTCCCACTTGTTTCAGTCACACACACACCCTCCCTCCCTCCCACCCTCTCTCTCTCTGATTCTCACTCTCTCTCTCACTCTCTCTCTCTTTTGCTCTGTCTTTTACGCTCCCTGCTAATCAGCATTTGAAAGGCAGCTTTGACAGTGAGAAAGAAAGTGAGGGGCAGGAGAAGGAGGGGGTAAACGAAAGCAGGAGACACACAGAGAGAGAGAGAGAGAGACCGAGGGAGAGAGGGACCGAGAGACTGGCTGTACAAGCATGCCTTTTATATTTACTAGCGATTGAGGGGAAGAGAGAGAGAGCCAACCGGTGTGCGCGGCTTTCCCAAGAGGAAATGAAAAGAAAGAAGCTCAGCGAAGGCAGCGAGTGAGTGGGAGAGGGAGCGAGGTGGAGTTGGAGAGAGGGAGGGAGCATGCTGGCCAGGGAGAGAGAATCTCACGCTGGCTGTCTCCTAATCCTAGTTCATCTCTGAGAAGCAGCGGAGAGAGCAGAGTGTTAGTGAAGTGAGCCAGCGTAGCTTCTTTTCTTCATCAGCTAGCACCACTTGCGTGCTCTATCTCGCTCACACACACACACACACACACACACACACCCCACACACTCACACACCCACACGCACCCACACACATACAAACATTCTCACACACGCTCACGCACGCTTGTGCCCGGGATTCTGCGGGGTGTCCGCCTGCCTGTCCACCTGCCTGCCTGCCTGCCTGCCTGCCTGCCTTGCGGGTTCAGGTCTTTTTTGAGCGTGAGGGGATTGTTGTGCCTTTACCCGGTCCAAACCCCCCCCCCCACCCAGCCAGCCCACCCCAAGTGTGGGAGCAGGGGACCCCGGCCCTTTTGAGTGGTCTGAGAGGAGGAGGGACAGAGGAGGAAGAGGAGAAAGTGTGTGCTGTCAGAGTAGAGGAGTCAACGCTGGAAATGCCCATCAGGTGAGTGCATCCTGGACCAACTTTTGGTCAGTGTACGCACACATACAAACACACACAGAGACACATACAAACACACACAGAGACACATACAAACACACACAGAGACACATACAAACACACACAGAGACACAGACAAACACACACAGAGACACAGACATACGCATACTGTCACACAGACGTTCTCCACAAACTTCCCCTGTATAATAAATTGAGTTGTAGAAATGCTGTCTGACATTCTAACATTCTGCTGAGTGTCACCGAGTAAAAGAGGTGTGTCGGTTTAAAAGTATATTAAGATGTCATTTGACAAAATTAATTATTTCAGAGTTTAGGGGAAGTCAGCTACTCTATTTCTAAACAAAGTTGAGAAAGTTGATGTTATAAGCAATGAAACGTGTCTTAGGTAAATTTTCGATATCCAAATCGTAAAACAGTTAATTTGGTCGAAATTTATATTTTAACTAGTGTAATTTAATTTGTTTAATTGCCAGATAAGCAATATTGTTTCAATAAATATGACAGAGTAGTGTCACTATTTTTAGAATGAATGAATATGTGATCATTTTGATAAAATCATCTAAATAAAAGATCTAAATATAAAGCTAAATAATTATTAACCTGTATATATTTGCTTTCTTTTAATTCTAAATTATGTCTAGGTATAAATATATGCTATATATTTACTATTGATGTTGCTTTAATTAAAAATCCCTACTGGATGAGTTTGCAAAACTGAGAAGGGAATTATCAGTTTCATATTAATTTTTTTTGCCAGTACACTAAAAGGTCAACCTCTGATGATTATGTTTATTATTATGAATATTAATAATATAAATGTTGTTACTGATGCATTACAACCACTACAATTATTATAATTATAAAATTTTATTAGGCTTTCTACACATTATTTAGCATATATATATAAATGCTAAATAATGTGTAGAAAGCCTAATAATGTTATATATACATATAATATATACATATAAAGAGCATCATTTCATATTACGTTCCTGGCTTGTCATTTTTGAGTAGTGTTAGTAGGTGACTGAAATCCCTCCTTGCTGGCAGGATGACTGGGGTTCTTTATGGGGCAAACAGCAGGTGGATCTCATTGAGTAAATGACTGTAACAAAATGTCTGGTGCCTAATAGTAATTACAATGTTTTGCTGATGTGAGGGTATTTGTTATGTTTGTATGATTGAGAGAGGGTGTGTGTGTGTGTGTGTGTGTGAGTCTGTTAGTACCTCAAGCCTCAGGGATCAGTGTTTCTCCATGTGGGTTTCCCTGGTGTTTCTTTGAGGGTTGTGTATAAGCCGAGACTAACTGACTGTGTTTCTGTAAGGGTTGTGTATAAGCCGAGACTAACTGACTGTGTTTCTTTGAGAGTTGTGTATATGTTGACACTAACTGATTGTGGTTCTGTGAGGGTTGTGTGTGTCGACATTAACTGGCTGTGTTTCTGTGAGGGTTGTGTGTAAGTTGACACTAACTGACTGTGTTTCTGTGAGGGTTGTGTGTAAGTTGACACTAACTGACTGTGTTTCTGTGAGGGTTGTGTGTGAGTCAACACTAACTGACTGTGTTTCTGTGAGGGTTGTGTGTGAGTCAACACTAACTGACTGTGTTTCTGTGAGGGTTGTGTGTGAGTCAACACTAACTGACTGTGTTTCTGTGAGGGTTGTGTATAAGTTGACACTAACTGACTGTGTTTCTGTGAGGGTTGTGTGTAAGTCAACACTAACTGACTGTGTTTCTGTGAGGGTTGTATATGAGTCAACACTAACTGACTGTGTTTCTGTGAGGGTTGTGTATAAGTTGACACTAACTGACTGTGTTTCTGTGAGGGTTGTGTGTGAGTCAACACTAACTGACTGTGTTTCTGTGAGGGTTGTGTGTAACTGACTGTGTTTCTGTGAGGGTTGTGTGTGAGTCAACACTAACTGACTGTGTTTCTGTGAGGGTTGTGGGCCACAGCAACATCTCGTCAGTCTCTGGACGGCACCACCTGCTCATTCGTCTATTGACAAACCAGCCACGCCGTCCGTGTTTTATTTTAGTACAAGTTTTAGGGCTGTGGCGGTTGTACCTGTATCAATAGAAGCATGAGATCTATTGCTTCTCCAGACATGATTGGTGTCACAGCTGCAGGCTTTTTTCTTCAGAGCAATGATCCACTCAGTTCAATAGGCTCTGGAAGGACAAGATACACATTGTCCCAAACAATCAGTAACTGCTGATGGACCTTTTTAACTGCTTTTAATCTCCATGTGTTTTGGTTGGAGATTTGAGACCATGTCCTCTTTCTTACTAGCGAGAACATGAAATGGAGTTCAGGCTCCATTTACGCAACACCAGAGACCGGGGTTCAATCCCCGCGTCAACCCTTTCCACGTCCTTCTTCCCTGTTGTCAAGTCTGTCTCAGCAAAAACGCTCTAATATAGCATTTATTCAAAAAGAAATAAAAAATAATATCCAACAAGCTTGGCAAAAAACTACTTTTATACCACGGTTTGAAGAGAAGCTTGGGTGAAGGGATCAGTTTTGGCACCCTGGTCATGATTTATGAATTTCTGCGCTGTTGAATAACGTATCAATGAACTAACTTTCAACAGCAATGAGCTGACAGGGGTTCTGAGAGGCCATCACCCTGTAGAGGGAGAGGGGAGATGTTCTCTGGAACCAATCTGACTGGTTACAGTAGCAGTGATGTTGACATATATGGTAGTTGTGTATGCGACAGGAAACATTGAAAGATAGTTGCTGAAATGTCCTTTTGGAGACTAATTACCGGAGTTAAGAAGATTCGTAGGGGAAACAGTTTAACCAAAAACGCTGGATATTCTGGCTTCCTTGACTGTGGACTCACAGTCAGAAAAGTCAGACGGACACACACGCTCAGATTTCTGACGCACACACACACGCTCTTCTTGCTGGCTGGCTCGGTGTGTGAGTGTTGACAGACAGTGGCTGCGTCAGTGACAGAGAGTGTCAGCTCGGTGTCAGTGAGATGTGTTTAGTGTCACACTCTGCTGACCTGATCTCCGGTCAGACTGTCCACTCAGCCCACTGTGGCTCCTTACATAACCTCTGCTGTCACTCACTCACACACACACAGGCCTGCAGGGAGCCAGCGGCCCAGAGATTCACACACACGCACACACACACACACACACACATGCCCGCCTGGTATACACACAGAAACACACACTTGCCTACATACACACACACGCCCACATGAATTCCGAACAAATGTATATAGGTATTAGACAATATTGGTACTGTATTTACATTTATTGATGCTTGCATGTGGGTTTATCGTTATTTCAGAAAAATCTGCTGTAATGAATGTTGCGCCTCGAGAATATTCAATTACACATGAAAACAGCGCCTTGCTTTATACAACATATTTGAAAAGTGCAATGGTTAGATGGTGTATTAAAAAAGAAAGAACCGCACACCCTAAATACTTCGATGCAAAAATTTATTGTGAGCATTTCCACAGACAAGTTGTCTTCATCAGGGCATAATGAGTTGCTTAAACAATTTAAAAAAAAACTTTTTCTGTCCACAAATCGACAAGGATACAATAAACACATATTGAATAATTACTCAAATATTCCCACTTGTCATGTGTCAATAGAATGTATGCATTTTTCATTTATTGCGTGCGTGCGTGTTCCTGTGTGTTCCACTGGTCTCACGTTATTTTGAGCATGGTGATGTTCTCCCTATCTGGGGTAGTAGTGTGGGGATTTCTTTCAATACACTCTATGTATTGCTTCAACTAAACATTAACATTGCGCCTCTTGTTGTGTTCCAAAAGGCCTTCAGTTATTGCGCTGCTCAGTGTGACTTCAGTGTCCCTGCACAGGCCCTGTCTCATGCTAATGCTGGGCCCGTCAGGGCTACTGTCATGTGAGGCTGCTCAGGTGGCTGCGTGTTCTCTCGCGGCTTCACCGTGGTAACTCACGGCTCCGGTCCGCAGTGGATCATCGTCATGGAGATGCATGGATTTTCTGTTGCAATGTGTCCGTGTGGACTGGGACATCAAAGCCAGCCTACTGAGGCCTTATGTTATAAAAGAGCAGGAGGGAGAGCGCTATCGATTAGTATAGGTGAACATTAGCAAACCTCCCTCTACTCCTTTTCCTCGATTACTCCACCCCACTATACCTCCTTTCATTCCCCCTCTGTTATTCTCTCCCTCCCCATCTCTCTCCACTCATCCCTCTCTCATCACCTCCCAAACATGTTAATATCAGTTCTAATCCATTTCCCTTCCCTCCATCCTCCATCCATCCTTCCCTCCATCCATCCTTCTCTCCGTCTGTCCTCTCCTCAAGGTTCATGTTAGTTTCCTCTGTTAATTCAGCTATAGAGCATTTGTTTAGGAATTGTGAACCCCAAACCAATGTCATTCCCTCGTGGCCACTCAGTTTGTTCTGTTTCATCCCTCCATCCCTCGTTGTCTTGGCGATACATGGGGGCGGGGTCACTCGGGTCTAATCTAACAGCGTATTGATTCCATTAGATAATTAATGACCCAGGCGGGGGTTGGGGATTGGGGAGGACAGGGAGGGGTTGTGGGCGGACTGGAGTGCCGAAGCCCTTGAGAGTTGGAAAGAACCTTGGGCCCGGAACGATCCGAAGCAGTCAAGGTCAGACGCGGTCCAGTGTGGAGGCGGTGGGGCTGCCGAGGACCAGAATACTGAACCAGAAGGATGGAGAGGGATCATGACGTCTGGCAGAGTTGGATTGATCACCGGTTGAAGGAATTCCAGAGAAACATCTGACTTCCAAATGTTCTTGCATCAGCTTTGTGGAGGCCCGATAAGTGCAAAAAAAAAGATCTGAAATATCTGGGCTCTGTGTTTATGGCCACTCCAGCTACTCATTAACGTCTGTTCATCAACGTGATAACACCCAAGGGAAGAGCACATTTCACATTCAATAAGCAATACACCGCTCCGGTCGACATGATTGATACGGATACGTTTTGGCATCTGTGCGGTTTGGAAGGTTCTCCCATCTCTGTGGGGCCTGCAAGGTCCTGCCACTAACCGTCTTGTTTGTTGGGCAACGTACCAATCCTACAGTACAGTGAACATTTCCAGACAGAAAGCCAGTGGGTGAAGGGGAGGTGGAGAAACTGCGTAGCATCGCAAGGACAGGTTTAAATGTGTCCCCATTTTCAGTGTCTTTTTAATTACCAGCCCAGGGACAGCGGTTGAGAATTAGCCAGCTGGTTTAAGCCATCACTTCTCCTGAAAATATTGATTATTGTGTAAGGTCCTTGGAAGAATAAAGCTAATGACATAAAGGGGTGCGGCCGTAGTCTTTCCTGGTGTTAAAGCCCTATCAGTCCAACAGGCCAGTGTTAGTTGGCCGGGGTGTGAACTGTTTAACGCATTCAAAATAATTTAAGGGGAACGACAAACATTTGATTCTATTATATTCATACATTGAGTGATTTAAATAATCTTCAGTATATTTAAATACATTTCAAAGATTTGTGAAAGTATTTTGACCAGTGGTTGTTGTAACAGACTATTAATATGTAACCAAAAATGCACTTGGTTGATTTTAGCCGCGCTATTGTGTAATACTCAAAAAAATTCTTTTAATAGCAAATAAATGCAAATGCATTTTCCACCCAGACCTATTCTGCTCCAACTGTTGTAAGCGGGTCAGCCGGTGTCCCTGGCCTGTGTCCCTGGGGTGAACAGTGCGCACGGCCCGGGTCTTGGCTGATATTTAGACACATCCCCTCCCTAGCCTTGGCCAGAACTTCTATGGGACTCAAGGGGAGAAGCAGGAGGCATAAAGAAGCCATTTCCCTGCCGCCCGGGGATCCGGTGGTAATGCAGTGGGCCATTGTCTGCGTGCTGCTTGTCTTAAATGTGTTCATTTGCCTGAGCCCCCCCCCACCCAGTCAAAGTTCCATGTGGGGGGTGGGGGCGATACATCCTAACCAACATCTGACAGCTGGAGGCCCTAATTAAACGTCCCCGGTGAAAACAAACAGCCGTTCGGCCAAACCAATGAACACACCGAGCGAGCGGGCGTCCAGGGGTGAGGTCCAGGGCTGGAAACGCACTCCCACCCAGGCCCACGCTGCACGTCTCACACGCAGGATCACACCACACACCTCAGCTTGGACACACAGGTACACATACGCACCTTCCTATATTGAGTCCTGACACCGGTTGTTATCTAATGGTCCTACATAATCAACTACCACATGTTCCTACGATTGGCCTATGGCCGGTGTGGGACAAAGAGGAGCGGGAGGAATAACCTGGTTTGGTTTTTCCAGTTACCTGGCAGGTGTGGCATGTCCGACAGTACTGAGCCACATCCCTGTTTTAAACCGGGCCAAAAGAAATGTCGCAAGACCCGATCATAAGTCTTGGTGACCCCCAAATGACCGGACCACTGGTGATCCTGAGCAAGGGCTTAAACAGTTTGTCGAAAGCCTGTAGGAACCACTATTTGGTAAATAGCATCACAATCCCCACTGGTGTGTTTTTGACGTGTAATGCTGGAATCACTGCAGCAAATGTATTTGCTGAAGCCGATCTCGTCGTGTACTGGGCTTCTGGCCACGTGCGTTCTGTTTCCCTCGGCCCGGTCTCAGCCGATACAGTGGGTTTTGTCCCCCGTTCCTAAGTGAAAGCCTCCGCACGGTTGACTTTCAGCCGAAAGCACAGTTGGAGACATTTGGGGCGAGTGCATTTCTAGCCCCCTAACCTGCGACAAGGTTACGAAGCTGATTGAATAATGACTTTGGAGGCCCCATCCATTACGCTCCGCTCTGCCACTCTGCTGCCTGGCCGCTGTGCTCAGAGATAGAGGGAGACGCACAGCTGATGGAGAGACAGATTAGATAAGGACAGATAGAGTCAATTAAGAGATAAACTTACAGGTATGGACAGAGCGGACGGTGTGTCTGTCACACCAGTAGGGAGATGGTGTGGGGGGAGGGTTTAATGGAGAGAAAGATGGTTGGTATAGGGAGATAGGGATGGTTGTACGTACTCTGTGAAAGAGGGAGTGTGACGGGGGAGAGAGAGAATGTGAACAAATGAGACAGAGAAAGTAATAAAAAGAGAGACAAGGGGATAGAGAGAGAGATGGAATGTTAGAGAAAGTGAGAGTGATAGAGAGGGATGATGTCCAGGCCCTTAGTGGAACTGTTTTCCTCTCACACAATGCCATGTATTTACCCGGGCAGGTCACAGGATGGGATGTACCTCCCTCAGAGGTGCCCCGGGAACACACCAAGGTACAGCTTGGGTCGTCACAGAAATGTGAACTTAAACCGATCATTGTCCAGTCCAGTCTGACCAGTCACATCCTAGCACGCTGGAACCGGCCAGACCCTGAACCCAGTCTGACCAGTCACATCCCAGCACGCTGCCCCGGCCAGACCCTGAACCCAGTCTGACCAGACACATCCCAGCACACTGCCCCGGCCAGACCCTGAACCCAGTCTGACTGGTACTGCTCACCCTGTGGTGTGGAGGGTACTCTGGCTGCAGGGCAGGACGCAGGGCTGCTGCAGGCCACCCTGACGCTTGAAATGTCAGCAGAGCGGGGGGAGAGGGGCCGGCGGGGAGGCTGGCCAACTGGCTGTAGAACTGGAGGATACAAGGCGGGTGTTTCACTGGTTACCAAGACATCACCGCGGACGTTGCTGTGGGTGGAGCAGAGGTTGCTATCCATGTCCCTAAACGATGCACTTCATTAAATGAACTAATGCAAGCGTAAGCATCACTTCAGCCCGACTACAATGAAATAAAAACACAACCAAGCCGGTCATCCAAGTAGGAGTCGGCTCCTATGCAGTAACCACTGTGGAAGATACAGAATGATGTTAACAAGATGAAGCACCAGTGTTCACAATGTAGCCAGGACACAGGGAGGGGTGGATGGTGAACAACATGGCACGAGGGGGTTTGGTATATGGCCAATATACCATAGCTAAGAGGTATTCTTATACTGGCAGTATACTACGAGATACCCTAAAGCTCGTATCAACTGGTCACCAACTCAGTTAAAGCAGTAAAAAGTGAGGTGATACCTGAAACATACCTGTTTCATACACAACGACCATCATCCAATAACCACCCGGTTTATAAATATGTACATATGTATTCTACATGTATGTATTCTATCAGCAACTACCTGGGAACAATTAGGGTTAACTGTCGTGGTCAGGGACAGGACATCAGATGGGATTAGAACTAGCAACTTTTTGTTTTAATGGCTGTTGACCACTAGGTTACCCTACCTGCCTGTTGTGTGTGTGTGTGCTACTGAACTTAATCCTTTATACCCATTCTCTCTCTCTCTCTCTCTCTCTCTCTCTCTCACTTCCTCACTCCTGCAGGGGGTCTGAGCCTGTCACAGCCTCTACCAATCGCAGCCTGCGTTAGAGGTGGCGGCTGCGTATGATTGGAGGATGGCTACCATGCCATTCGTCAGTGATGGAAAGTGTGTGAGCGTGGAGTGGGACTTCCTACAGGGTCTACTGGCCAAACCCCCTACTCTGCCCTGGTGAGACAACACACGCACTCATACTGAGAATACTGACACCCAGACGGCTCCTGTCACACAGCTCAGTAGTGGAGTATAGCAACACAATTACCGCTCAGTAGCCTTGGCTGTCTGGGCTAGGAATCCCTTTCCCTGAGTGGGAAATGAACTACATTTGGCTGGAATTATTAATGGCTGGTCATTTATAGGCAGATCTAAGACTAGGCAGAATCAATGGGTGAGTATTGATTGTTCTTTCTGGCAGGGTGGAGCTTGTATAATAATGAGATGCTGTGGACGAGTGAGCTATTCTAACACAGCTGTGTCCACACTCTGAAGACCACTGGCTGTCTGAGGAAACGCATTTGTCAGTTAATCAGGACAGAGACCACACACATGCACGTGAAAACACACACACCCACACACACACACACACACACCCACATGCACACACACGCACACACTCCTTGTCGCTCCCCCACCAGGTAGTCTGCAGATCCAGAATGAGAATCGATGTCACAGACACAGGGGAGAATTGCTGTTTCTTTATTCTACCACAGACACAAATTGTTGAGTCGCCGTGACAACATAATTCCACCACTCAGGCCCCATTGAGGGGAGTCGATATCCAATCAGAGAGACAGGTTACCTGGTCTGCCACACTGCCCCTCCCTTCTCATTGATCCCTCAATCACCGCTTCAACTTGGCGGCCTGTTGGAGGCAGGTGGGACGGGAGGAGGGGGTTGTGTGTGGGACGGGGGACGGGGGGGACGGGGGACGGGGGGACGGGCTGTAGTTTTGAGGCTATTGTAGGTAAAGTGTGTGTGCGCCTGCATGCGTTCCTACGTGTGTTTTGGTTCTAGAACAGATCAAGGCACTGCAAGGCTGTGGAATAGCAATTTATAGCAACATAACAGGGAACAGAACCTGGCAGACAGCACACTGTTCTGTAGGTAATTACTTCTCCACTGGAGACAGATTATAACTGAGATTGACTCAACTCAGACTGTCGGTGTCATTGTGTTCAGTTTAAGGGACTTATTGGTCATGGTCAACATACACGAACAAAGACCCATTTGGTCCAACTGATGTCATTCCTTACGTTACGGTTCTGTCACAAACCACAAACCTTTTTCACTTCCACTTCCTCTTTTGCCTCTCTCCCCCATCCGGCCGATTCCTCTTCTCGTCCAGTTTGCAGAACCTGCGGAAAGAGAAGTCTCGCAATGCCGCGCGTTCCCGTCGCGGTAAGGAGAACTTTGAGTTCTTTGAGCTGGCCAAGATGCTGCCTCTGCCCGGAGCCATCACCAGCCAGCTGGACAAGGCCTCGGTCATTCGCCTCACCATCAGCTACCTTCACATGCGCACCTTCGCCAGCCAGGGAGACCCGCCCTGGAGCCCCCTGATGGAGGGACAGAACCACTGCAGCAAGGGTGAGCCCTCTCTTCCACATCACCCAAGGCCTCTGCACTGCTGTCAAGCCCAATCACTAGTGCTGCAGCTAAAGCCCTTCACAGGTGTACAGTGGCTGTATCAGCAAGGTAACCCTAACATGATAGCCAGTGGAGTCCCTCCCTGCACAGCCAAGACACAACTCTCATCGTGCACTGTGGTATATCTGGTTAACATGCTCCCTCGTCACTTAGAGAGAGAGACAGAGAGACAGAGAGAGACAGAGAGAGAGAGACAGACTCAGAAAGCCATGATGAGAGCCAGATAGAGACACTGACAGAACGAAAAAGGGAGTGTGAGGCAGAGTTATTCAGAGAAAGAGAGCAGGGAGAAGGGAGAGAGAGAAAAAGAGAGAGTGACAGATAGAGAACTACATATAAAGAGAATTAGAAAGAGTCAGAGAAAGACAAGGACAAATAAAGAAAGAAAGAGAGAGAGAGAGAGAGACAGACAGAGAGACATAGATGGAAAGTCAGAGAGACATAGACAGGCATGATACACAAAGGAAGGTTGGACCTACGGTGCGATTTGTAATTACAGAAATTAACTACATAACGAGGAAAGCGTAATTATAAGGGTTGTCTAATTGCTACTATTACTGAGGGGAAACAACTCAGCAACAATGATGTCTGTTGTGTATGTGTTTGCGTTTCTGACTTAACTACGTATCAGGGACAAAAACGTCCCAAAACTGTGGTTAAACGTGACTAATAGGGATGTTTTCCCTGTCACCATTTTGAAAAATTCTTTTTTTTCTGGGTTTAAGGTTTAAGTTAGGCCAAACGTTACAATAGGGGTTACGGTTAAAATTAGGGTTAAGGTTAGGTGTTGCAGGTCAAGTTTAAAGGTAGGTGTGAATTTAGACATAAAAGTTAGGTTATTGAGGGTAAAGGTTAGGGTAAGGATTCGAGTTAGGGTAAGATTTAGGGTTAAGTTTAGAGTTAGGATTAGTAAAAATAGGATTTTGTAGGGGCAGTCAATTTTGGTTCAAGCTCACCAGAGCTCACAGGAGATCAACATGGATATTTGATATCTACATAGTGCTCAAAACTGTCCCTATTTTACCCACTAGGGGCAGTGGTGAGCACTATTATATTTAAATAGAATTGTTAAACCAAGTTTCAAGTTTTATTTGTCACAAGCACAGAACAACAGAGTGTCATCCTGCACAATGATATTCTTGTGACATGGCACCCGACAACTACGTAGTGAGAGTTAAGAAGAAGAATATATAAGCAAAAATAAAGACAGAAACATTTTTATAATAAAATGAAGCACTGTATACTAGCAGCAATCTGTGTGTTCTTGTTGAACATTTAGATATGGCAAGTATACTCACCTAAAGGATTATTAGGAACACCATACTAATACTGTGTTTGACCCCCTTTCGCCTTCAGAACTGCCTTAATTACATGTGGCATTGATTCAACAAGGTGCTGAAAGCATTCTTTAGAAATGTTGATAGGATAGCATCTTGCAGTTGATGGAGATTTGTGGGATGCACATCCAGGGCACGAAGCTCCCATTCCACCACATCCCAAAGATGCTCTATTGGGTTGAGATCTGGTGACTGTGGGGGCCATTTCAGTACAGGGAACTCATTGTCTTGTTCAAGAAACCAATTTGAAATGATTCGAGCTTTGTGACATAGTGCATTATCCTGCTGGAAGTAGCCTTCAGAAGATGGGTACATGGTGGTCATAAAGGGATGGACATGGTCAGAAACAATGCTCAGGTAGGCCGTGGCATTTAAACGATGCCCAATTGGCACTAAGGGGCCTAAAGCAGTGGTTCTCGAGTACCCCCAACAGTACACATTTTTGTTGTAGCCCTGGAGAAGCACACCCAATTCAACTCAATGAGAGCCTGATAATTAGTTGAAAAGTTGAATCAGCTGTGCTTGGCTGGGGCTACAATGAAAATGTGTACTGTTGGGGGTACTTCAGGACCGTAGTTGGGAACCACTGGCCAAGAAAAGTGTGCCAAGAAAACATCCCCCACACCATTACACCACCACCACCAGCCTGCACAGTGGTAACAAGGCATGATGGATCCATGTTCCTATTCTGTTTACGCCAAATTCTGACTCTACCATCTGAATGTCTCAACAGAAATCGAGACTCATCAGACCAGGCAACATTCTTCCAGTCTTCAACTGTCCAATTTTGGCGAGCTTGTGCAAATTGTAACCTCTTTTTCCTATTTGTAGTGGAGATGAGTGGTACCCGGTGGGGTCTTCTGCTGTTGTAGCCCATCCGCCTCAAGGTTGTGCGTGTTGTGGCTTCACAAATGCTTTGCTGCATACCTCGGTTGTAACAAGTGGTTATTTCAGTCAAAGTTGCTCTTCTATCAGCTTGAATCAGTCGGACCATTCTCCTCTGACAAGGCATTTTCGCACACAGGACTGCCGCATTCTGGATGTTTTTCCCTTTTCACACCATTTTTTGTAAACCCTAGAAATGGTTTGTGCGTGGAAATCCCAGTAACTGAGCAGATTGTGAAATACTCAGACCGGCCCGTCTGGCACCAACAACCATGCCACGCTCAAACTTGCTTAAATCACCTTTCTTTCCCATTCTGACATTCAGTTTGGAGTTCAGGAGATTGTCTTGACCAGGACCACACCCCTAAATGCATTGAAGCAACTGCCATGTGATTGGTTGATTAGTTAATTGCATTAATGAGAAATTGAACAGGTGTTCCTAATAATCCTTTAGGTGAGTGTATAAACCAGCAGAATGATTGCTTTACTCCATCTTTAACACCTAACCATAACCTAACTTAACCCTAACCGTGACAGGTGTATTTCAGGTGTTTAGCTATATTTGCATAGCCATCGCTAAGTATACAACAACAACCTTTTTCTCTCATTTCATCTGTGTTTTCTGACCTTCCCTCTGTTGTTTGATTAGTAAGGGAGTTTGGCATATGTTTACCAACATGACTTTACTGCAAGGTACATGGCCGTGGCCATGGTACATGAAACAGCATAGCAAAACACTGAAAACAGTCAACTAAAATACTTGTTGCTGTTAGATGCTCGCTAGACCAGCATATGTTTGTAAGCCAAACATACGTCAATATGTCCTCAAACATGTTTTCTTACCTAGCAGAAAATATTGTGCCTTCAAGGTGACAAACTAGCTGACATGCTAGCTTGCCCCATATTAGCATGTGGCCTCCCTATACCACCAGACATTCGTCCAGTAATAGAAAAAACAGAACATGACATCCCACTGATATAATGGGTTATGAACTTACACATAGTGTACCATCCGAAGGTACTGTTTAGTTACCTCGAATGGCTTGCCAACTTTCCCGCTATGCCATTGTTTTGCATAACGTGAGAGTTGGCAAGCCATTTTGAGGTATATATGCCACACTCTGCCATTGTATTTGTCCTCCCAGACTGGACAAGATTATTTAAAGACATCTGGATATCTCCAGGAAGAGCATGTCTATTTGATCTATTTGAAGTTCAATGTACCAGTGAAAACACATGCTGAAATCCTTCCAGATGTGTCAATGGATGACCAGTAGAGCAATCCACCCTCATGTCCCAATGGACCTACTTTGGACTGCATGCTGCGCTACATGTAGGATGTTTTATCATTGATGCATTTTTTATGCCTAAAATCTATACATCAGCCTTCAGAAAAAACATGAGTGCATTACGCACACCCATTACCTCTCCTTTTGGGACAGGCAGGTTTTGGGCCTGTTTGTGGATTGAACATTACATCACAATACTGTTTGGAACGTTTCTTTTTGGGCTGATTGACAAGTGAGAATTCTACTCAATGCTTCCTCAATGCGACCTGATGAAGGTTTGGTCTGAAGTGCTTTACTCATGCTTAATAATTTATATCCTTCATCATCCATTTGATGTCCCAAAATTGATTTTAGCCGCAGTAAAATGTTAACGGGCTTGCAAGTATTGCGGTGAGTATATCAAATTGTATCCAGCTAACGTTAGCATCGCTAGCTATTCATGACGGACTTAGCTATCTGTCAAAGTATATTTGATAATATGATGATTATTGCGATGTTGTTTTCTACCAAATCTTTGCCTACTTTAGCAACATTGTCGTACCTCCAAATCTCTACAGTGTAAGTTAGACTAAATGGTAATTAGCCCCAGTTTAAAGTCATAAGTCCCCGTTCTACTTCTGTCCACCAATCTGGCCGCGGTGTCAATAGAACGTTGGCGACCACGGTTAAGATGGGCCCGAGTGACGGCGAGGCATTCCGTGAGTAGCCTAATGTTTTGTGGAATGTGGAATGTGGTGTGAAGACCAGGCGGCACCCTGAGGGGGGGACATCGTGCTGCCCCCCCCCCCCCGAGTCCCCAGTCCCCAGGTCATTCTCTGGGGATGGGGGTTCGGGTTCGGGATTCGGGTGGGGGGTTGGGGCGGCTGAGGGCTGGTGTGGCTTTTGTCTGCTTCCCACGTTTCAAAGCCAGTCTTGGAAAATGAATAGACGGAGGAAAATCAATTGCGTGACCTTCACACGGCGAGAGAGAGAGGGAGGAAAAAGGGTGGAGGAGAGGGAGGGAGGGAAACTAGGGGAGAGTGGGGGGATAAGGAGGCGTGGTGGAAGCAGAAAAGAATGACCAGCGGGAAAGAGAAGACCGGCGGAGGACCGGTGGGTTGGGTCTATAATAAAGTACTTTAGCCTCAAACCTTTGATTTAATCTATTATTCAAGACTACAGTATATGCCCAGGTCATATGGGCTCCTGAACCAATGTCTCTTTTTCGGTATGATCTACATGCTTTAGACAAGGCAAAAAGCGTCCCTGTGGATCTTAGTGTTTCGCAGTTTTACAATATTGTATGGATTACTTCTCCTGACAAGCTCTGAGATCTAAACCAGCAACCAGGGAGCATTTGAACCTTTTTACTGTCACGGCTTTCTGTCTGGCTATATCTTGACTTTGACTTTGTCTGCCTCACATCTCTCTTTCTCTCCCTCTACCTCCTCTCACGTTTTCCATGTCTGCCTCTCCTCTAATTCTCAGCGTTTAAAGCTGCGAGGGCTTTTAAGGGAAGTTAATTGCACTCAAATTATGTTCGACCGTGGAAGGAGTGAGGGAGCGACAGATAGAAAGAAGGATAGAAAACAGTTCGGGGGAGGGAATAGGGAAGAGAGAGAAACAGAAACCCAGAGAGGAAGGGGAAGATAGCAGTGAGAGGATAATTGCGGTGGAGAAAGACGTCACGATTAGGGTCGCTCTCTCTCTCCCATCTGTCGACTCAAAACCTGTCTTTTCCTACAGAGGTAACACTCACACACACACACTCACGCACACACACTCACGCACACACACACACTCACTCACACACACATACACACTCACTCACTCAATTGGGTAACCATCAAAGCCCAGTAAAGAAGTTATGTGATGAGGCTAGGAAATGGAAAATAGCATGATACTTGAGTAAATAATGTAAAGATAAAAGCAATAGAAGGTCCACAATCTGTGTTATTTATTAGGTTCCCATGGTAACGTCCTAACTTGGTTAAAAGGTCGACAGCTTGGGGGAGGAAAGGAAAGAACGAAGGGGTGACTGGTGGGGGTGTTGAACTTGGAGTAAATTATGTATAGAACAGAAGCACAGAGATCAAGCAATCCCATTTTTCTCTTTGATCCCTGCGGAACATCGGGAAGACCCCGGAAACTGACCTGCAAGTCGTTCTGTAATTAACGTGGACGTTCCAACCTTTCTCTCAAATGAAATTAAACCACAGAGAGAAAATCTAGCGGAGTTAATGAAATATGAATGTAATTGAAAATACCTCTAGAGCGCTTCTCCGAATACATCTGCACGCCCATGCATACACGTCCGCGCACACGCACGTTCCTGTGTCACCTGAACCCATCCCTAAACCTCCCACCCATAAGCTCAACCCTAATTCTAACCCTGAGCCTAACCGCTACACTTTCTAGAAGTGAGGAGTTGAGAAAAGGTCTTAAACGTAACATTATTTCCTTGATTTACTGTACTGACTACAGCTGGGGACATCGGCTTCTCAACGCAAATCCACTATGAGGACGCACGCACACACACTCACACACACACTCTCACACACACACCCACACTCTCTCACACACACCCACACACTCTCACACACTCTCTCTCTCACACACACTCACACACCCACACCCACTCTCACACACTCTCTCTCACACACACACACACACACACGCACACACTCTCTCTCACACACACACACACACACACTCTCTCTCACACACACACACACACACTCTCTCTCACACACACACAAACAGCTTATTTCCACCAACACAGAAGGATCCTTGTTCTCAGGGTGACATACTCATCACCTTCTCAAGGCCCCTGATCGTTACACACACACTCACACACTCTCACAAACAAACACACACACACACACACACAGTCTCACACACTCTCTCTCACACACACACACACACACTTGCACACCCAAACTGAGGCTCTTTTGGTTTCCTGGACGCCCCGTTGAGTGCCCTGGGCATTGGGTAGCAGGCGGACGAGGTGCCTGTAGTAAACGACTGTGTGTTTAGACTCATCCGTCAGGTCCATGTCACATCCGCCATTCCGTCTGCCCCTCAAAAAACAATGTTCATCGCCGCTGATCACCGGCAGCCGCTCCGGGGACCCATGGGGGAGGTGTAGGTGACAGGGTTGGTCCCAGACCCCCAGTGGGCCAGCCCCTCCCCTCTCTTAGCCCCATTTGGGTCCAGGCAGGAAGGCAGGGAGGGAGACAGGGTCCCATCCCCCTCTCTGGGTTAGCTCCTGAGTTGTGGCTGTAGGGTCCCCAGACCCAGACTTCCTTTCAGCGTGCTGAATGGACGAGCCTCATTGATATTCCTCCGCTGTCACACAGGGGTACCCCAATATCACAATGGCACTGTGGCTTTGTCCAGCAACGGTGTGTTTATGAGTGTGTGTGTGTGTGTGTGTGTGTGTGTGTGTGTGTGAGTGCTGAGAGAGATGTAGGAAGAGTGTGAGGTGTGTGTATGTGTGTGTGTGTGTGTGTGTGTGTATGTGAAGGGGGGGGGCTGCTGGAATTCCTGCTTGTTTGTTTACTGACCAATGGCAAGAACACAACATCCCAAATAAACAGATAGGAGATGGATTTGTTTTATTGTGCGTGTGTGTCTATGAGTGTGTGTGTGTGTGTGTGTGTATGTGTGTGTGAATGTCTATGAGTGTGTGTGTGTGTGTCTATGAGTGTGTGTGCCCCGCACCTCCATGTTCACTTGTAACCCAGAACAGCATCATTTTCCTGTCATAACGTGTATTGATTTACAGGAGTCTTGCAGCCACACATGGGCACGGATATCCAGTGCTCCTCACCCACCTAAACACACACACACAGACACACACACACACACACACACACACACACAAATGTGATTTGTGAATTGGCCTCCCCAGTCAAAACCCTTTCCCCCCACATTTGCAGTGGATGTCATATCTCACTTTCTTTTTCTTTCCCTCCATCTCTCCCTCCCAAATGCAATGCTGTCTATCAGCATCACACACACGCACACACACACACACACACACAAACAATGTTGGATAGGTGGTTTAGCCAAATATATAATCTCAAAATGTTACTGTCAGACTAACAATGAAGCATCAGCAAAGGGATTAATATTGGACATATGCTGACATCCCTCTGTGTGTCTGTGTGTTTCCCTGCAGTGAGACGATCCACCCACTCTCTGGCAACTGACATGTTTGAACTGCACCTGGGAGCTCACCTGCTACAGGTAAATATCTCAGACGCACACACAAATTACATATAGATGGTCCTCTAAATTTGCCATATAAAATGTATTCTCTTAACCTGAGATAAGATAGTTACAAGATTACTAATTGTCATTCTACAGAGAATTCTTGACTCACAACATGTTACATACTGTAGAATAAGTGTTAGTTCAAACGTTACTTTGGAGGTGAATATTCTCAACTCCTGTTTGTTTACATGATAAATACATTTTATACAATATTTATTTATATCTTTATACACTACCTTTCAAAAGTTTGGTGTCCTTGTTTTCGAAAGAAAAGCAAATATTTTTGTCCACTAAAAAACTGAAATAATTGAAATATAATATAACAGTTTAGACATTGTTGAAAATTACTGTTGTAGGTGGAAACGGAATGGAATATCTACAGTCATACAGAGGCCCATTATCAGCAACCATCAGTCCTGTGTTTCAATGGCATGTTGTGTTTGCTAATCCAAGTTTATCATTTTAAAAGGCTATGTGATCATTAGAAAACACTAAATGCAATTATGTTAGTACAGTTGTGCTGATTAAAGAAACAATAAAACTGGCCTTCTTTAGATTAATTCAGTATCTGGAGCATTAGCAATTGTGGGTTCAATTACAGGCTCAAAATGGCCATCAGGTCATCAGTCTATTCTTGTTTTGAGAAATGCTATTCCATGCAATAAATTGCCAAGAAACTTAAGATCTAGTACAATGCTGTGAATACAATACTCCCTTCACCGAACAACACAAACTGGCTTTAACCAGAAAAGAAAGAGAAGTAGGAGACAAATACATAATTTAAAAAAAATTAAAATAAAACAGGCATCTCACAGGTTCTCAACTGGCAGCTTCATTAAATAGTACTGACAAAACACCTGTCTCAACATCAACAGTGAAGAGGTGACTCCGGGATGCTGGCCTTATAGGCAGAGTTGCATAGAAAAAGTCATACCTCAGACTGGCCAATAAAAAGAAAACATTTTGATGGCCAAAAGAACACACACTGGAAAAGAAGAAGATTGGAAAAAAGTGTTATGGACAGACTAAGTTTCAGTTGTTCAGATCACAAATAATAACATTTGTGAGTAGCTAACCAAATGAAAAGATTCTGGAGGAGTGCTTGACGCCATTTGTCAAGCATGGTGGAGGCAATGTGATGGTCTGGGGGTCCTTTGGTGGGGGTAAAGTGGGAGATTAGTACAGGGTGAAAGAGATCTTGAAGAAGGAAGGCTATCATTCCATTTTTGCAACGGCATGCCCTACCCTTTGGACGGCGCTTGATTGGAGCCAATGTCCTCCTACAACAGGACAATGACCCAGGCACAGCTGGTATTTTATTTATAATGTAGTGGCCAGCATAGTCATCGAATCACAACCCTATTGAGCAGTTGTGGGAGCAGCTTGATCATTAGAGGTATCCATTAAGCCAATCCAACTTGTGGGAGGTGCAATCTCGTCAGATTACCTCAACAAATTGACAACTAGAATACCAAAGGTCTGCAAGGCTGTTATTTCTGCAAAAGGAGGATTCTTTGAGGAAAGCAAAATATGAAGGACACAATTATTTTTTCTATTAAAAATCATTATTTCTAACCTTCAATTACTATATTTCCTATTCATTTTGCTATACTTCCTATTCAGACTCATTTCATGTATGTTTTCATGGAAAACAAGGACATTTAAAAGTGACCCCAAAATGTTGAAATATATATATGTATATTTAACCATGTAACTGTTACTGATGGTCTGAGTGTAACTATTACTGGGATGTGGAAGTCATGGTTGTTGGTGCCAAAGGGCTGCTGTGTCTGGTCTCTGGTTTGAACCCCTCTGATCTCTCAGAATGCTTGCTAACCATCTAAGCCCGTAAAGCCCTGCTGCGCCGCTTCACTGTAGTGCTATCAATGACCGCCAAACACCTGGACTTGGAGGGAAAGAGTGGGAGAAAAAGCGGGAGGCAAGGACTGATGAGAGAAGAGCGAGACTTGGTGTAAAGAATGTTGTAAATGAGAGGGTTACACAAAGACAAAAGAGCGTCGTCTGCTCTGAAATATTCGGAGAAGGAGCGGCACTGATATAAATCAAATTAGCGCTTCAGAAAACTGGATGATTCTTTCCTACTGCTGTCCTCTGTCAGTAATAGCCTGATAATTGCACTTTATTTCTCTGCCATTCAACCAGCTCGCCGAGCCCCACACCCTGGCCACTCGCATTTGCATACTGAATGTGTCAGTTGCATAAATTACCACCACTTCGCCGCCAAAATAGCAATCATTCTTCAGTAGAGTGGTCGTACACTTCCAGCACGCCGCTTTTACTCACTGGTGGGGATGATTGTTACTATGACAAATATGATGCTGTGTAGGGGTCGTTCCTAATTGGCCGGCGGTATAGCTTTCACTTGTCATCACTCACCACTGTCGCTACCTCTGTCCCGATCTGGCCACGCGCCTCTCTGCCTGAACAGCAGACAGACACAGATTACACCGCACACACCAGCCGGTATTAACACTGATTGAACAAGCCAAGCTTCGCTTGTCTACAGCACTCTACTGTACTGTACAGTACGCTATTTCCCTCTACTGTCCTCTACTCTTCTGTACTGTCCTCTAATCTTCTCTACTGTCCTCTGCTCTTCTATACTGTCCTCTGTTGGACTCTTTTGTTATATACTGCCCTGTGCTTTTCTGTCCTCTACTGTGGGGGAAAGATACTGAGGGAGCTGGACGGCTTGTTGTCCTCCAGCACCTCAGTGGAGTCTGTTCAATATACACTAATTGCTCTAATTTGTCTGTCCTGTTGTTGTGTCGGACTGATTGTGTGTGTGTTTCTGGTGGTTTGTGCGTGTTGTTTTCACAGTCTCTAGATGGCTTTGTCTTCGTGGTCAGCTCAGAGGGACGCTTTCTCTACATATCAGAGACTGTTTCCATCTACCTGGGCCTCTCACAGGTGAGGCTTATCACATACACACGCAAAGGTCCGCCGTCTCACAGAAAGGCTGTCCCATGTTCTCAGAAAGAGTGGAGAGGTGTGGGACACTGCTATTTCACGTGGGGGGGAGGAGCACATTCTGTTCAGGGCCGTTCGGATTAGTGATGGGGCAACCGCACACACACACACACACACACACACGACCGTACACTCCCATCATGTCCCACCCCTATCTAATGTCGCGTTTGTGTGTATATGCACAGGTGTGTGTTAGAGAGTGTCTGACTATCTTTGACTGTTCACTTGTACTGTACTCTCTGTAGCTTCTTTCCCTTCCTCTCTGTCTGACTAGCTCAACCCCCCCCCCCACACTCTCTCTCTCTCCCTCCCTCTCTCCAGGTGCTCACCTCTGTTGATTGCCTGTGGCCTCTTGTACTGTGAATGTTAAGTCCTGCCATTTTGCCCAGATGCATAAATAATAACAGTAATTACTGGGCCAGCAATCAAAGTGTCGCCCCAGCGCACAGGGCCTGTCTAGAGGAACAAATCGATAGGCATCTTAAAAGCCACATTGATTGTGGGGAGGAGCAAAAACAGAGGAGGATGGGAAGACTGATAGAGGGGGAGAGAGGGGGAGGTAGGGGTTATAAAATACAGTGGGAAGAAAAAGGATTGGGGATACAGCATGAGAAAACAGGGAGGACAGTGCTGAGTGGATTTTAAAAGGAAAGATTGGGTTGTGGTTAGGAGTCCCTGGTAGACAGCCCTACAGAGGGTTAGCAGTGGGTTAGTGGGCGTGTGTGTGTGTGTGTGTGTGTGACAGTTTTGAGATTCTTCAGTCAACTGTGGGTAAACACAAATGTAAAATTAAACTCTGAAATATATCGCAGCAGGTGCGGAACAAAATATAACCCAATGGCAAGAGTGAGAGAGAAATGACGCATGGGGGAGTTTGACAAAAAAAAGTAAATACATCATGGAATTAAATAGGTAAACAACAAAGGCCATTCTAAAACACTAAACAGATGTCCTCACTATTCGAATCTCCTTAAACATAACTAAACCCTTCAGCCCCAAAAAATAAACGACAATCCAGATTGACCTTAATTCCAAAACACACACACTACCACATTATCAGGAGCTGACAGAGTGAGAAAGATTAAAGACACAGAGCGAGATGGAGGACAGGGATGCAGGCATTCACTCCTGGTGAGGAGCCTCTAACAGAGAGGTGTAACTGGTGGTTGTTGTTTGGAGGACATGGATCTCCCTGTGGAGCGCTTTTGTCCTGTCCTGCTGAATGACCCGTGGCCCGGCTTGCCCTGGGGCCTCTCTCCAGACAGTGGGGTTTCTTAGGGGGCTTAGCCCAGGTCAGGCACCTTGACCAAGGGCATAGCCCCGCTGTCCACTCCCCTGTCACCTGAAGGTGATCATTTCCCTCACCCGAGGTCCGAACCCAGTGTCCCTCTTCTCAGCCCCCCCTCACCTCCACGACTGCAGGGAGGAGGAGGAGGGACGGAGGGATGGAGGCAGGGTGGAATTGATCCTGGACTGGTTAGTATGCAGCCTCCTCCAGCTCCCCCATCTCTCCTCCTCCAGCTCCCCCCTCTCTCCTTTCCCATCCGTCAGTGACGGTCTGAGAGTGTGTTGTGGACGACTATCCGGAGGCCTCATACATATTAAAACACCCTGCTATTATTTATATCATGTCTCCTTCCCTCTCTGTCTCTTTCTGGCCCTCCCTCTCTTTCTCTCTCTCCCTTGCTCCTATTCAACCCCCCCCCCCACACACACACATCCACACACACAAGAAATGCACACAAACTCTTTCTCTCTCTCTCTCTCTCTCTCTCTCTCTCTCTCTCTACACTATACTTGTGTCTGGCTCTTTGTGCTTCTGTGTAGATCCCTCTCTCTCTTTCTCTCTTTTAGCTATCTTCTCCAGTTCTTCCCTCTCTACTCAGGGACAGTGGACTGACAGGTCTTAAAGGATCACAGACAACTGCAGGTCCTTTACTGGGGTAGAGCAAAGAACTATGGGAAGCCTGGTCTCTAGCGCTGACTTCCTGTCTCTGCCAAGGGATTCTGGCCCATTTATGTCTCATTTAGCTGTAGCAGCTTATTAAAGCCGATGTGTTTTTAAACCCCTTCTCTGCGTTGATCCCTCCAGCCTCCAGTACTCTCTCTATGGGGGCTCCACCCTCTCTTTTGGCTCTTTTTTCACACTTGTTCTGTGCTCCCTCGCTTGCCTCTCTGGCTGTGATGTCCTTGAAGACTGGAAATCCTATAAAGAACACAGTAAATGATCTAATCCTGTAATAAATGGGTATGTCCTACAGACAAGGATGTAAGGCTTCAGGCAGGGAGATGACAGACAGACAGGCTGGCAGGCAGGCAGACAGTCAGGCGGGCAGTCAGGCAGGCAGAAGATGGAAGGCAGGCGTTTTATCAGTTGGAATGGAATCTGACCCGTTACGATTTCGTTTTTTATAGATGCCATGCAAAGAGTATTGCTATTATTACCTTAAATGATTACAGTAGGAGATGAGGCAAGAGGATGATGGGATCATAGCAGGGACGTATTAGCGTCTTTCTCCCTCACTGGGATTGGATGGCTGTGCTCATGCCTGTAAATGAAGAAGAAATGCAGGAGTAGATTAGAATAGTAAAATGTGACCTTTAAAGATGCTGTATCCCTGTCTTTTACACTTTAATCACCAAATACAATAGATTTTTATCCTTCCGACTTCATATGTATTATAACTGTAATCTCCCGTTTCCCTGGGCTACAGCTCAGGTGTGTGTGAGTGCTGTCATTCATCATATAATAATAAAATGTAAAAAAAAAAAAATGTACTACATTGGATTTAAACCACCTTTAAAAAAAGCCAAGGACAATGTACAACAAAGAGGATAAGATCAGTGAACAACAAACACATTAACATAGGAAAGCTATACGGTACAGCACAAGCTGAGTCAGGGCTGAACAGCTGGTGTGTGTGTGTGCGTGCGGGTGCGTGCGTGTGCGTTGCACCCTGTCTGACAGTGTATGTCCATGTGGTTGCTTAGGTGGAGTTGACGGGTAGCAGTGTGTTTGACTACATCCACCCAGCGGACCACGTGGAGATGGCAGAGCACCTGGGTATCAAGCCCCACCTGAGGGCCGAGGCCGGCTGCCACGTGGTCCCTGAGAGCGCGTCCAGCACAGCCTCCACGTCCTCCCTGGCCGGGACCCCTGAGCCCGGTAGTGGTTACGCGCTGTACAGGTTCCACATTCTGTCCCGAGTTCACTGGGGTCACCGAGCTGACTCCTGTGTGTCCACTGTCTCTTCGCAGCCCCCTCCAGCCCTCTCGCGCCTGGGGAGGAACCCCCTGACCGAGGCTTCTTCATCCGTATGAAGTCCACACTCACCAAACGGGGTCTCCATGTCAAGTCCTCGGGCTACAAGGTCAGAGTAAGAGACACATCAATTCCTCCATCTCTATTTCTCTTTCTTTAGGACGAGGACTGTCTATGACCTCTGCTCTGAACTGTCATCCCTCCCTGTCAGGTGATCCATGTGACCGGGCGAATCCGCTGTCGTCCGGCCATGGTGCCAGGCTCCACACGGTCTGTACGTCGGCCTATGGGCTTAGTGGCCCTGGCGCACACGCTCCCTCCCTCCACGATGAACGAGGTGCGCATGGAGAGTCAGATGTTTGTCTTCCGGGTCAACATGGACCTGCAAGTCACCTACTGTGAGAACAGGTACAGCTACAGACAAGAACATACAGAAAAACAGAAAACAGCACAAAACCATACACAGAAATATACAACAACAGACAACAACACACAACCATACACAGAAACACACAACAACATATAACAACAGACAACAACACACAGCAACACACAACAAAACACAGAAACTCACAAAAACACACAACACTGAACAACAACACACAGAAACACACAACAAAAATCTGAAACACATAACTACACACAGACACACACAACAACACAAAGCACCACAGAGAAACACACAACAACACACAGAAACACACTTTATCCAGGCCTAGGCTAGGTCATTTGATGCAGCAACCAAAAAGCCCTTTTGGTTCATTGTCCTGTTGAAAAACAAGATTGTCCAACTAACTACAAACCAGATGTGATGGCATATCGCTGCAGAATGCTGTGGTAGCCATGCTGGTTGATAGTGCCTTGAATTCTAAATAAATCACTGACGGTGTCTCTAGCAAAGCACCTCCACACCATCACGCATCCTCCATCCAACAACATATCTCCCGTTCACCCATTCTGCGTCTCACAAAGACATGGCAGTTGGAACCAAAAATCTCATATGTATTGTAACGACTTTGGTGAGGCCACTATTCGCACAGAAATACAGCGTCACCACAATATATACATATCTGTACTTTTCAATCTGAAAACAATGTAAAATGTAAACTACATACATGTTGTATATATATATATACAACATGTATGTAGTTTACATTTTACATTGTTTTCAGATTGAAAAGTACAGAAACACCACCCTAAGGCAATAGATTTGTATGTGGGTTTCAAACCCACAACTGTGGTATTGGTAGTGTGAGCCACACACGACCACTGCATTGCTGTCATAAACAGGCATGATTGCCATCCAGCAGTAACCACAACTCGTAACTATATAAACATGTAAACCATGTGAACACTGACAGTGTCTTTCAACAGGGAGAAGGATAGACAGCAAGGCAAAGGAATAAATCAAACAGCCCCTGGACAGGGTCAAAACTACAAACTAAACTGCTGTGAACCATCACAGTTACATCTTTGCTGATAAAAAAATGCTTCTACTGAGCATATCATTGACTGATGGACTGATAATATCATTGACTGATGCGCAACTGTCTGATGCGCAAGTGAAGATATTCATTTTGACATAGACAAGATATCATGGCCAAATGCTGAAGATAGAATTTGATGCAAGTTAGTGTAGTATGTGCTAAACTTTGGCATTTCTTTTATTCATTTCTGAAATGAATGATTGTAGTGTGATAAATGTATGTTTGTTTCTGAATGAGAATTGTTGCTAGTGTTGTTGTTGAACAAATCTATTTTGAGTATGAAGAGTTTTGGTGGTTTTGGTGAGTTTTGGAGGTGAGGTTAGCAGTTTGTCCAAGATGCATGTTAGAAATGCAAACTGTTTGAGTTGTTTTTCAAAAGTGATTTCAGTATTGACCGATGCTTGTTAGCAATCGAGAAAAACTGCTAGCTGGTTGAGAGAAGGCAGTGTGCAAAGCTTTCATCAATGCAAATGGTGGTTCATTTGAAGAATGTATTATTAACATGTTTTTGGTTGCTACAGATTCTGCATGTATTATTTTAGAGTTATGATGTGTTCACAACCATTTTACAATGTGGAAAATAATAAAACTAAAGAAATACCCTTGAATGAGTAGGTGCATCCAAATATGACTTGTATACATTAGGCCAATTTCAACCTAATCACTAGGGTAGTTAGGGTAAGTCATTACAATTGTTTCTGTGGTCTTATATTGGCGTGGGAAAGCATGAATGGTACAAGCAAAGGAAATAAAGAAACAGTCAACAGAGTAAAATTAAACCAATCAATCCATTGAGATTATATTTTCAAGTGGATTTTCCCTCCTAAGACAGAAAATAGATTACTGAAAAGAACAAATCCTCAGGTGGACATGGCTTGCACATTGCTACGACAATATACAACATTACAACACATATAAATACACAGCTACACACAGCCAGACATCCAAAAACAGACAAACACTACACAATGATGCTATGATGATGTGTGTCTATTTGACTCTGTAAAGAATGCCTGTCCCTATTATAAGACAATCCCCAGCTGGTCTCTCTTCAAACATAATCAATACGTGCTAAACTCAACCAACACTGGCCGGCAATTATCTCCCGTCATATCACAGATGTCAAGGATATCTGTTAGTCTTGATTGCAGGCAAAATAAAATTAAACTGTTTCTCAGTTAAAATTGTGTTATTGGTCGACTCTTCCATAGAACTGAAATACAGTATTTTGTTGTTTACTATGGGAAATCTGTTTTAGGATTTTACCTGACACCTTGTAGGCCTATTGTAAATAGAGGGAGCATAGCCGCATCCAAAAGGACAGGAGAAATTAAAGTAAGCATATTTAAGATCCAACAGGACACCAGATAAGACACTTGATAAGTGACACCAGGCAGGAACGACTGACCCTGATCCTAGAATGATACCCCTGGGACAGAGCCAACCAGACATTTGTCTGATCTGGTTATTTCTCACTAGGACTGGAGGTCAAATATCCCTGGACAGGTGATTCAAAAATGTGTAATGTTTATTTTTCCTAAGTACAGGCTACACAAGGTGTAACTAAATGCATCCTTGCCGGTTCTTTCACAACAATAAAACAACAGAAATACAAATACAGACATTCAAAATAAGAACACAGTTCTAATGGAGATATTAAAGTGAATAAAGATACGGGTGCAGAAGTAAATTGCATATTATATCATAGTTTTATTCCAAGTTTTGAATCGAATCATTGCAGCTTAGTTTATCCTGCAGATGCATGTAATCTCCTTTTAAGAAATCCAAAGCTATTCTTCAGTTTATTTGTAAATGCATCGCTCTGTGACTGGTGATGATTGCTACCTTATTGGTTCATGTAGGATCTCAGAATACATGGACCTGAGCCCAGCTGAGGTGGTAGGACACACCTGCTACCATTTCATCCATGTAGAAGACCTGGATAACATCCGCCAGAGCCATGAGGACTGTGAGTTACCAACCGGAGTGTGTGTGTTCCTGTTTTAGCATTAAAACAAGTAAAATCATGCGAAGTGAGAATGTGTGACACTTAAACAAGAAGCTTTATCAGACTGGGTTTTAACTTTAGGGTTAGGTTTGGATTTAGGATTAGAATTTTGAGGTTAGGCCTTAGGTAAACATTACATTTTTAGTCATAAATTGCCCGTTCTCACCTTCGTAGTAAAACATAAGTGTGTGCATGTGTTCATTGCTTTCCTTCCCGCATACACAATTTGATGAAAACCACATGTTGTGATCAGCGCCCTCTGCTGCCAAAGTCCTCTAAAGCTCTAGCAACACTGTCCTGTGTTTCCTTGTCATCCTCCTCTGTCTGTCCGTCCCAGTGTTGAGGAAGGGCCAGGTTGTGACCGGGTACTATCGCTGGCTCCAGAGGAGAGGAGGGTATCTCTGGCTCCAGTCCTGTGCCACCGTCTCCATCAACCACAAAGCCCCCCATGAACGCAACGTCATCTGGGTCAACTATGTCATCAGGTCAGTCCGGTTGTTAGTCCTCACGTCAGAATCATGGGCCCATCCAACGATACGCTCTCTGTCAGGTGGTCATTTGTCTCTGTTTGTCTGACTGTACAATATGGGGCGTGTTGTGTACTTCTTCACAGTTTAGCCGACTGTCGTGTATAACTATATCATGGTATATCACAGGGCGTATTAGCTAAAGAAATATGCATTGCTTTGTTTGTTATCAACACCCACACACACCCATTTATATTGTCCACGGATGCTAGTTTCTCCTGCCCCCTTTCCCCACCAAACTGACACACATACACACTAAATGTGGACCCACATTCACACTCACACACACACACACACACACACGCACACACACATTCACACACTCAGACGCGCACACTGCAAGAGACAAAAAAACTGAGAACCAGGCTGAATGATTGGAGAGGGGCTATATAATTACATCAAATGGATGTCAGAATGTTGGGTCTGAATAGTGTTTTAGTTAATTAGTGCTGTAATTGCAAGAGCTCATTAACTTCTCCAACAGCAGCAGCCTCCCAGTGAAGTACTCACTATACCAATCTTGTTAATCAGGACACAGACAAAACAGTGGTTTTCTGCCGCACTCAATAGCTGTAAAAGGTGCATTTATTGTCTTAACTGTATCTCTCCCTTTCTCTGTCTCTCTCCCTTTAACGTCTCTCTTGTTCTCTGTCTCTCTCCCTTTCTCTGTCTCTCTCCCTTTAACGTCTCTCTTGTTCTCTGTCTCTCTCCCTTTCTCTGTCTTTCTCCCTTTCATGGTCTCTCTCCCTTTCATATTCTCTCTCCATTTCACAGTCTCTTTTCCTTTCGCTATCTCTAGCTTTCACTGTCGCTCCCTTTCTCTATCAAATTCTAATTCAACATGCATTATTGGCATAAATGGCAAGGTCAATGTTACAAAAGTGAGTGATACATACAGTATAACAAAATATATGAACAAGAGCATAAATCTACATTATACATACACACAAACAAATACAGCTCCGGAAAGAATTAAGAGACCACTGCACCTTTTTCTTTCCTTTCCAAACAAGAAACCAGGCAAGCCTAGTTCAGCCAGCCCTCAATAGAAAATTCTACTAACTTACTGGAATAGTCGTAAGAATTGAGCAATTGCTAGCCAGTCTGCCAAAGCTCTTCCTTTTCATGGCAAAATAACATACTTTTTTCTTTCATTCGTGAATGACATTAATACAATAACTATCAATAAAGGTGACGATAACTAACTTTTTCATCAAGTGAAAAGACGAGAGAATCGTGGAATTTACCAGAAACAAGGAAATATCCAATAGAATAGAGATGTAATAACCAAAATGTGTTAAAGAAATAAAAATACATATATATTTCTTCAAAAGTAATATTGTTTGTGGAAAGGGCACTGACAATATAAAATTTTTGTTATTTATTGCAGAGACTATGCATTTTTTTTTCACTTAAATATGTTGTTTTAAAGATCTTATTTAAAGTGAAAAAAAGGTCTGACATGATTTTCTTGATTTCAGCCACTACAAAAAAAGCTGGATTTTCAATAACTGCGCGAAGACTTACGACAAAAGCAGACATTCTCATTATAATGTTTAATGTTTGAGTGGTATTTATATTTTAACACATTTCTGAAACATAGAAGCCAAATACAACAAACAGAGTAAGCTAATTTGCCCTTTTAGGGTATCATCTGGAAATCAGACAGGTATATCTAGCCTAATTACATGTATAGTATTATATTGAAGGAAGCAATGGGTTAGAAACCCACAAATACAGTAGTTTTTCTCGTACATTTCACACCAGGTAAAGGGACATTTGTCAAAAAATTTAAGTTGACTTAAGCCAATAAGACAGTTTCAAGGTGATTGTGTGTGTGTGTGTGTGTGTGTGTGTGCGCATGTGTGTGCATGTTTCTGTGTGTGTGTTATTCGAAACAACTACACAGAGAGATATACTGTTGCCTTCCTTAAGTATTCATAGATGTTCTTGTACTCTAGTCCTCAAGCTTATTAAAATGTACTGTGTTACCAAAAACGGAATCTGCTGAAACAAAAATATGTACAAATCTAATAGAATCAAATTTTTCAAAGTTGTTTTTCCAGACGTTGCAATTTCCAATGGCAATATGTTACTGGTTTTATTTTGTTGGTAAATCACTGTCCCGTTTCTCTCCTTTTTGCCTTTATTTGTCTTCATTCCTCTTCACTCTCTTGTCTGTGTCATTCTCTTAGCGGGACAGAGCTCCCAGATATTCCCATGGATCTGTTGCAGCTTCCAGAGAGTCTGAGGGCCGAGCGTCTGAAAGCCAGCTCCTCCCCCTCTGACCACTCCCCACAGGCCAGGGGTAGGCAACCAGCAAACGATACATTGCATTTACACACGCAAACACCCACACACACGTACACACAAACACAAGTTGGTCTTGTTGTCCACGTGGGGACTTGAGACCTAACCTGATACCCAGAAATGAATGTTCCCTAATCCTTTGCCCTAAACCTAACCCTTACCCTAACCTTAACCTAACCTAACCCTTACCCTAACCTTAACCTAACCATTACCTTAACCCTAACTCTTTGTTTCCTATCCTTAGCCCTAAACCTAACCCTGACCTTAACCAAACAATATCCTCTATAGATTTTATGTCTCAACCTAAGCAAAACCTTACGCCTAGCTCTAAATGGCAATGCAAAAACCTAAATCACCAGGCAAAAAGAATGGTTCAGAACTAACCATTGATTAATTAAATAAAATAAAAATGATAAGGTCACTTGTTAGTGATGTACTCCCTTCACCTGGTCATTTAGTGAGCACTTTGTACTTTTTACACCTCTGCAAACATGCATGCTGCTTCAACATCTATCATATAATGAAATGCATCCTCCTTCTGTCTACTTCTCAGGCCCACTGTCAATGAAAAGCTCTGTGAGCAAGTGTGACTCTGACCCCAAAGTTAGAGAGACCTACAACCCTGGCGTCCAATCAGAGGACAGGAGGAAGCGTCCTCTGCAGTCCAGCTGTGAAGGCGCTCCCCTGGAAACTCGACGTCGCCTTGAAGAGTTCCGCCAGAGGGAGGAGAGCATGTCAGCCTCCTCAGACCTAGGAAGTGACAGCGATGGGGAGGAGGAGGAGAGGGAGTGGGAGCAAGGGGGCGACAGTGGGCGGGTCAAACGAGAGGAGGGGCTATCCAAACGGGGAAGGGCAACTCCTACGAGGAGGGAGACGGGAGGCAGGTTGCACAACGGCCGAGCGATCATCCAGCACCTGAAGAGTGTGGTGTCCTCGCCCCTCTCTGGCCCCCCCAGCATCAAGACTGAACACGAGGCCCTGGTCACAGGCAGCCGCTGGACACACACTCACGCTTCGCACACCCAGCCTCCCCCCTCACACACACACACACCCTCCGGCAGCCTGAACGGCGACAGCCCACCCACGCCTATTCCGGACTCCTCCTCCAGCAGTGAGGCCCCTCCCAAAGGTCTCTTCACCCCGCCCTCCCCAGCCATGTCTCCTCCCATGTCTGGCTCGTCCCCTTTGCCCCATGAGGACCGGGGCATGTCTGGTGGCCGTGGGGGCGGGCCTGACTTTGAGCTCCTCCAGAGACTGGCTGCAGGGGGCGCGGCAGGACGGGTGCTGTTCCACCCCCTGGCCCTTGGCCCCCAGGGGCCCCAGAGTCTGTACGCGCCCAGCACCATCCGCTACGCTCCCCCAGAGATGCCCCCCACCCACCCCGGCACTGAGGGGCTGCGCTCCGACCACCACAAGGGTCCCCCGGCCTTTTTCCCCCACCTCCAGAGGCTGGCCGGCCTGCCCCCATTCAGTGGGTTCTCAGACAACCCTTTCAACCCCTTCTGTATGAACGGACTAAGGGGGGGCGCAGGGTCAGAGGAGGACTGAGATGAGGAGAGAGACACGGGGGGCAGGACAGTGGCGGGCAGGCCCAGAAACACCAGACGGAAGGACCTCTGTACACAGCTACCATGGGGAGTTGGGCGAAGTCCAGTGCCAAGGGATAAGAGAAGGAACATACTGGTGACTTTGTCCTAGTGGTGTGGGAAGCGTTGTCCTGTTGTCATAGTGACCCTCTCTCCACCACTGTCCCGAGGACTTACAGAGCTCTTTGAAAGCCATACTGTACATAGAGACAAAAACCATACACACCTTCACTACTTCATCTTCAGTATTTTAACCTGACTCACAGACGTCTGAATGACAAGTAAGAGAAGTAGAACATTTGTGGGGGGGGTTTTATTCTCTTGCTTGTGTGAAATACTGGTTCATCTCTTACACAGGGTTAAGCATTACACTAGGAGACAACAGTGGTCTGTCACGGACACCCGAGGTAATATCCCAACACATCCTTGGTGAACCCTGTTGGAGAGGGTTTGAGACAGTGAAGACAGTGAAAGCACAGTCAGGGAGTCCCACGTACATTCCACGCCATACTGAAACGGTTCTGTTATGATATCATCGGGGAAGGAAAAACCGGGAGGCTGATCACTGGCTAATGTTGTTAGTCTTGTAAAAACAGAAAATTGTCTAATAGAATGACGTGTTGTGAAAGATAAATATTCTGGGAGTGTGTGTGTGTGTGTGTGTGTGTGATGAAAGCCATGTTCTTATACTATCATGTGGCTGCCATTATGTGGACAGGGTGTGTAAACTGTTGTCTTACAT
Source organism: Esox lucius (assembly GCF_011004845.1). Taxonomy (NCBI): domain Eukaryota; kingdom Metazoa; phylum Chordata; class Actinopteri; order Esociformes; family Esocidae; genus Esox; species Esox lucius. The sequence continues at coordinate 32,898,007 of NC_047569.1, read as the reverse complement.
GTGGGGTTTTGAAAATCCCCAAAACCATCTTTGAATCCTTCAACAAACATGTTTGAAATAAAGGGTTTGGGAAGTTTCAGATATTTGTATTTTTAGTCATAATATTTGCTTGAGCACTTACTGGCAGTTTTAGTGAACCTAGAACCCATAGCACAGAGGTGTCAAACTGGTCCCATGGAGGGCCCAGTGTCTGCAGGTTTCCGCTTTCACCTTGTACTTGAATGATTAATTCGGTCACTTGGTTAGTTTCTACCCACACCTGGTTGTTTAGGTCTGAACTGGGAACCAATTTAAAGGAAAAACAAAAAACCTGCACTCGGGCCTCCGTGGAACCGATTTGACACCCCTGCCACAGCACATCATATTTTACATTTCCTAAGTATGGATTTTCTGGCTTTTGGGGGAAAAAAGCCTGTATCTACTATTGTCTACAGAATCAGAATCATTTGTGGATACCATTTCTATGTATCTGTGTCATCTGATATTTGGTAAGACTAAAAAAACCTGAAGTATCCCTTTAAGGGATTTAAAATTTAGAGTGATTATGATGAATACTTAGACTCAGCTAAGGCCATTAAAAATGGGTTGTTCTGGTTTTTGACTGACATAAGACCACAGGAGTTTAATACAAGTTGATTAAATGTGTGGTCATTAAATTCTGACCATGGGGATTTAGTACTTTTCTGGTCGATTAAAGAGGAATGTAACCTTTCTCAAAGTTGCCCCCTCAAAAGAAACAGATTAGGTCATTAGAGGTGCGATGAGAAACAGTGGTAAAATATCCCCACAATAAATCATTTTAAAGATATTTATACACCCATCAACGGAAATTACATCCAAGGAAATCATCTCAAACTGAAACGATAGAGATTAAAATGTCCCTCTCTTAAATCACTGTCTTGGTCGTAGATGAATGCATACCTGTTGGATCGGGTGGGACATCATCATAACGGGTCTTATCTATCATGAGAGCAGATGGATGCCTGTCCGTTGTAATTCCAATGGCTCCACTACAATGCGTCCAGATAAAAACTCTACCAGTCTCTCTCTCCGTCGCTGTGAACCTAAACCCTTTTCTGTTCAAATGTTTGTAAATATGCCATCCCATTCTGATGTTCAAACAAAAATGAACCGATGTAATAAAAAATGATGCAGGTGAGGATGATGATGGTGATGATGATGATGGCGATGATGATGATAATAAAAGATTCCAGTAGAGGAGCACACTGAAGTGGTTCTACTTTTCTGACTGTCTCCGACCGCAGGGCCGGGTCTGCCGGCCATGACCGGAAGCAGCGGTAAGGATGTTTAATGAGAGCGTCTGCCGTAAAAGACCCTCCACGGTACTCACTGGGACCAGGTTAGAGTGACCCGGCATGATGTGGCGCATGGGGAACACGGCCGTCCAGGTTTGCGGTCAAAACCTCTCCAGGACAAGACAAAGAGTGTGTGTGTGTCTGTGCGCGTCTGGCGGCGTGTGTCTGTCTGCCCGAGGCCGTGTGTACGCACACAGTGTCGGTGCGCGTGTGTTTGTATGTGTGCGCTCGCTTGTTCGTATGCGAGTACCTTACTGCAGGGTGGTACGTGCGTACGTTCCAGAGCGGGTGTTGTGTTGTTCCAGGCCGCCCTGGGGAGGGGCTCTGACATTGAAGATGGGTTAAATCCTGTTTTACATTCAAGTGGCAGGCCCCAGTTCATTAGAGTGAGGATCATTCCTCCTCAAGACCAAAGGAAGCGCATACTAAACAAGAGCAGTTGTTGGGGAGAAAATGTGTGTGTGTGCCTGTGTGTGCCTGTGCGTGTCTGTTTGTGAGCGTGTCTGTCGGGTTTGTGTTTGCACGCGTGTAAAAAAAAGCGTTGAGAAATGACCTCAGGTTCCTCTTTTATCTCTTTCTTTCTCAAGAGCGAGTTCAGCTGATAGCCTTTCCCATGGTTCTGGTAAAGGTGGGCTTCTACATCTCTGATAGAGACAGTGGGTTCTCAGGGACATGGGCGTCTCACCTCACCTCTACACCCTGGTGGCTGTCAGTGACTCTGAAGGCTTATCTTGGCCTCTGAACAGAGTCGCGGTCTCTAGGGAAATACCTTAGCACATGTAAATGGGCCAGACGAACTGAAAACATGATGAATAATTGAGAGGTCAAAGCCAACTGCCCAACCCCTCCTCATGGACTATGCCTTTACACCCCCAATCCATCCGTCGTCTATCCATCAATGACCGCATCCGATATCCATCACCATCATCCATCACCATCATCCATCACCATCATCTCTTTTCCCTTTACTGTGCGAACTCTGCCACACCTTCTGCACCTGCTACTCCACCTGTCTTCTCAATTCTGACATCTCCACCCCTCTCTGCCTCCACCTCTCTCCCCACTCCAGCTCTCTTACGGTCCACCTCCCTCCACCTCTCTCGACCTCTCTCCATCTCTTTCCCCGTTCACTCGTCCCTCAGTTCAGTCCACATTCTGAATGGTGGGCCGTGTGCTCATCCATAACCCTCTGCAGTGCTGGGCGGTGGGGCGGTGGGGCGGTGGGGCGGTGGGGCGGTGTGGCGGTGGGGCTGTGGTGAGTCAGTCTTGTGTCCAGGTGTTTGTCAGTGTGGGCGCGTGCCTCTGGGCGCACTGCCCTTTAGACGCGCCAGGCCCTGGGAGCTGCCTGCATGCCAAACAGAGCTGCCTGCAGCCAGAGGGTTGGGGGGGGGCACAGCGCAGCACCAGACACACCCTGCATGAGAAATGAACTGCGCCAAAACGGCCCGGGGTGGAGCGCTAGACAGAGCGGAAGACGGGAGCACCGGAGTTTACCTGAGTTCGACAAACAGAGAGCTGGAGAGGCGGGGCGAGGAGCGGGCGAGCGAGCAGGGAACGAACGCCCCATCTCGGACGCCGAGGTGAGTCCAAGCATCTCAAGTGGTGGCTCACCCCCCCCTCCGGGGAATCAGTGGCGGAGAGATCTCTCACCTGGGCCCGGCCTACGTGATCCCTGTCATCCACACTGCTCTCAGGGTGCGGTGAGACCAGCGCGGTGATTCCTATCTGGGATTTTTACCTACAAGTAATTTGAGCAGACACTCTCACCCGAAGCAGCAGTTTTAGTGCGAGGGAGGACATTCTGACAGCAGCTCTCCCGTGAGTGTCGGACCCACTACTCTGGTGTCTACCAACCGGGTTAGGCAGGACACTGCTGTTTGTATTCTTTAATGGGTGTTATGTGGACAGGCAGAGGACGGGGGTTGTACTGTAGGTTTAGTTTTTTTATTAGGCCCTGGGGAGGGGAGTGCCTGGTTCATTTACTATATAATTTCCTCCATCCAGCCAAATGTCCTCATCTGTTCAATTCCCCTGTTGAATTGGTTTGGTGCACATACTGTTTCTCTCTCTCACACACTAACACACACACGTACACACACACGTGCACACAAATGTTTTTGTGTGCTACCTGTCAATAGGGTTGATCTGAACTACCACCTGAAGGTCTGTTCTGCTCTCTGTCCACATAGTGACAACAGATGGATTGTTCGCTGGATCTTCAGCAGGTTAACTAGTAAGCCCACCACGTGTACAGTCAATCAAATCGTGGCTGATTTTCCATATAAATCCACCAAAAATAAATGAATAGTTGACAGCCAGTGGAGAAGCCAGGTGTGGTGATGTGCATGAATAATGCATTGCACAATTTACCTTGTTATTTGAATGAATGTTTCATTGTATTAATTCTATTTGGATCAGTTGTGGGTCTACTCTGGATAGATTATTATGTCTCGAAAGGCACCGAAGCGTGCTGTATTTTTACTTCTGATACTGTCTTTTGTGGTTGATCATTCTCCCAAGTTGTTCTTACGTGATCACATGAGCCTGTGCTCCCAGGAGGCCCTGTAATGCAGATTCTGCCTCCAAAGTGCTGTTTCTCCTCCTAGATTAGAACATAGCACATCAATGTAGCTGAAAATCTAAAACAGCCACACTTCTCCAAAATGTTAGAGAGTTAGCGGAAGTTAAAATGGACAACTTAATGTAATATTTATCATGACACCTCAAAATGGAACAGCCCCATGGATAAGCGTGGTAAATGCATCATCTAGTGAGCACAATTACATTTATATTATATTACATCTTATATTATATTACATTACATTTTGCATGAAGATCTGAAACCATTCAGTGTGACAAATATGAAATAATAGAGGAACTCAGGAAGGGGGCAAATACTTTTTCATGGCACCGTATCTGCCGTAATAATGGAATGATAGTGTGTCACAACGTAAAATTATTTAATTTAGGTGCATTCAAAAGCACATTCTAATGTGCAGAATTTCTATTGGTAACATAAAACGGCACATCTGCATAACTTAGATACGATCATCTCTCCCCAAACAAGCAATGGCAGATCGGGGGAGGCCAAATCCACCTGTCATTTTATGGCAGCTATGATCCTGAGAGGTCCAGTTGCAGTCAAATCTCTCGGGGAAGTCCTTCTCAGACCCCTATACTGCCACCTACTGGATCAGTCAATCAGCATTCAGGATTTCAACCACCCAGCTTATAATTACAGTTTTTCTCAATTGCTAAAACACATTTTCTGAAAACATTAAACACAAAACCTCATCTTCAAGCACTATTTACAAAACTTCTGACTCCTCTAGCAAAATGAAACTTTCGCCTCAAAACAGTTTTACCTGTGTTCAAAATCAAACACTGCTCTCAAATCATAAACAAAGTGATCCAAATGATATACACTATCAAGCAGTCAGTAAACAATACACCAAAAAATAGAAACATATAGTTCTCAGGGAGAAGTACATTTTAATCCCAAAACAAATTTCATATTTTTTCGTCATTGTCTTTTGATGAACGAAAACATGTTCTATCATAGTAGCTCAAAATTGACCAGCAATTACTACTCTGCTTTGCTCTTTGAATGTATTTTTTTGTTCTTCCGCCTCCTTGTACCCCTATTTTTACAGTACAGAACCCTGCATCTCACAAACTTGTCCTTTGTCTCTGTGATACTGTCATTCTTGTTCTTTGTTGATATGCAACCAGTCAAAATGTACTGGCTTATATTGGTTGTGTCACATCATTTGAAACAGGTTAAATCATTTTTAAATGTTCAATCAATGACATGTGTTCTCTATTTGTATTTGATCGTTGCCACTTGTGTTTACCAGCATGGATGACATGTGCATTAGAGTGCAGAAGGTGTTCTGAGATTGAGAATGTGTTTAGAGGTTTGCTGAAAAGTCTAAGTGAGATCCGAAAATGGTGTTTTACCATGTGAAATGGTTTAAGGTATTGACAACAGACTGCACATTTAGCTAAATGAGTTCAGGCAATTGAGAACTTCGTTTAGCCAATGGGTTTCAGTGTTTTAGCAATTGAGAGAAACTGTCAGCAATTTGCTTGCAAGGGGAAGTAAGATATGAACATTATACCATGACTAAGGGCACAACCCAGAGTGCCTGGATACAACATTCTGTCTTGGTAGATTGGCTAAGACTGGAATCTGCCAACAAATCTTCATGTTTCCCCAGCCCCTGTAAAGGATGTGCTCAGTAAATGACTTATTGCATTCAATAAGGCCACTGAAAAATGACCTGTAGTGATTCATGTTTTTCTTTTGCAGTGAATGTAGTTCAGGTAGACTAGCTGGAGAATCTGATCAATAACACACAGCGGGTTTCATTGAATTCCTGAGCTGGCAAGAAGGACAGTGAGCAAAAGAGGAGCTGTTAACTGCAACTTCTCCCCGGTTACCTGGTGCTGTAATATAAAAATATCTGGCTCCAACTATCACAGCCTTTTTCATTAAACTGTTGAGGGTAGATTAATCATATAATTTAGGGGATTACCATAGTAACACCTTTGGAGAAATTGTGACAGAACCAACAGCCCTGAAGAGAAAATAATCGGCCTACAATTAGTTCAGTTTTGTCAGGAGTGGGCCAATTATAACATTCCACTGCCACTACAAACATTTTCTCCATGTGAGACAGGATTCTTAACCTCCAAAATAATATGATTTCAAATTACAGCAAATGGATCAATTTGCCATCTTAAAAATTAAATAACATGTTTTAACTATCAATTATTTTCTGTTTTGAATTTGTAATGAATTTAGTTCAGAAAGGAAAACGCCACGTATTAGTTAATGGAGAGCTGTGCACAGCAATTTACATGCAATGTCTTGGCATTAGGTTCTTCTGGGTTAACTCACTGCATCGCACGATCGTGTATAAGATACTAACAAACTATAACATCACTGTAATATTATTAATAGAAATCCCCATTGGCAATGAGCTAGGTACGTTACAAAGCAGACTGGGCCAAACCGGTGGAGGCAGGGGCGGTGGGTGGATATGAACCCATATGCTAGTACGACCATCAGCATATAAGATTGAATGAGTAACCAGACGATTAAATAGACAAACCTGCACTGAAATCTGATATTGTGATTGGAGCGATTCGATGTCAGCTGATGCATCGCTGGCAAATTACCCCTGAACTGGCTATGGTAATAATAATTTGTAGATTTTATTTTTCACTTTGACATTATGGATGTGGTTTTGTGTTCATTAGTGGCAAAAACACCTTATTAAATACATTTTTATTTGCTGTTGTAACACCTTAAAATGTAGAAAAGTCCAACAGGGCAAATACTTCTGAGAGCCACCGTACATTTACTGTATATTCAACCCTACTCTTGATCGGTTTTAGCTTAATACACCACTACAATTTTCCCACTAAATACACCCCCTCATGATGCCATTTGCAGACTCGACTTTAACACAGCTTCAACACAGCACTTCAGAAAATGTGTAAAAAAAAAAAAATTGGAATTTGAAGTTATCCTGAATATGTAAAAGTTGGTTCGGTTCCTCTACTCTAGCTGGAATGGTTCAAGATTTTAAACTTCTTCTTGGGAGTGTATCCAGTAGGAGGCCGTGTAGTGGTCAGAGAAAGGACATCGCAGAGATGGCAGCTTGTTTGGAATTCCCTGGGGCTGAGATTCAGCTTTTACAAAATGTGAGCAAATTAGAGGTCTCCCATTTAACAAACAATAAAAAGTGTTTACAACTATTAAATTATTTTATGTATAGGATTTTGGGGAAAGTTATGCTGTGCATTGATGAGTATTTTCCAGGCTACATGAAGAAACATGAACAAAGATAGTATTAATAATCTTTAAAATGGCTATCCATGAATGGAGCATATATTTTGGGGAATCTTATTTTAATAAATAAATGATATAGTCTGATTCTTAAATAATGGACCTTTAAAATGCTCACCTTAAAGCTGCTATCAGTCAGACCTGAGTACATATGATTGACACAGTGGTTACATTTTGTCAAGCTGGATCACACAGCTGTTTGTCAAATCAGTGATGGGGTGACCTTTGTTATTGTTTGCAGAATTCCTCTTTAAAGACCAGAAGGTTATCAAATGAAGGTAGCATGATTTAACTTTTCTCCAGCTAGCTAGCAGCTTCAGTGACCTTTAAATTACAGCTCAGGCCTCAGCTGTTTAGTGGGGACTGAGTGTGTTGCTAACTAGGAGGCTTGTGACAGTGTATGTTACCCACAGCAAATGGAATGCAGAATTCTTCATGAGACTGCTGAACCATCTGGCAAGTCATTACCGCATTTAAAATTCATCCGAAATCAACATGAATTAAAAAATATGTATTTTTTTTATTAGCTATTGTTAATCCCATATTTATTTTTCCCAATCCCATCGAAACAATTATTTGCTATAGTAGCAGTGTGTGAACTTTCATATCCATATTGCCATGCTTCTTGCAAAAAAATGTAGTGTGATATTGTGATCTTATATGCTTATATGTATTTACATGCAATGTTTTTCACTGAACATAGCTATGCGTCCACCCTTAAATGAAGGCTGTGGTTTAAGATGCATTCTTTGCAAGAGGGAAAGTGTGACTGTATTGGTTGTCAATTAGAGGCTGTCATCTCATTCAAGGTAAATGGTGTTAATAAGGCTGTAACCTCCCCAGGATCAAGTTGACATGGAAATGGAAATGTAGCCACATTCATTTGAGCGGTAATACCAGACTGAACTCAGTTGTAACCAAAGTTACCTCGCAAACATTTCCCACTACCCCCACTGCTGTAACAGCCCCTTTCTGTTTTCACACACACAAAAAAGTGTCATCTCACCACCAGTCAGGTAACCGTGTTTATGTACATATTCATACATACAAACGTGAAGTTTAATGCTGCACAGTAAGTTGTACTGAAGACCATACAAAAACAAATGCATCCCACTACAACTCTATACACACAGGTTCTTACCCAACGGCTAGCTAGCACCGTTTCACCATCCGGTCCCGGAAGATCATGTTCTGACTGGTCTCGGGGAATACGAAAGTTAGCGTAACTATATCTTGACAGCCGAATATGTGCATTAGGGTACAGGCTAGCCACTAGGATCAGTGTTGAGTGAATTTAGAATTAAAGACTGGCTAATTGAAAAGGGTGATTGGGTTGAGGCGGGTGGATGAAAATAAACATCCCGACCTGGTTGCAGTTTGAATCCATGGGAGTGGATTTGTTTGTTTTTGTTTTCTAACCTTAGCCCAAACCCCAGTACTGTAACGCATAACCTGAACCCAAAGCCCAGTACTGTAATGCATACTGTAGCCTTAACGCAAACCCCAGTACTGTAACGCATATTGTAGCCTTAACCCAAACCCCAGTACTGTAACACACAATTTTAAATATAATTCCTAACATATAATACAGGTCTTTACATTTGTAAGATATTAATTGTTTTAGTAGCATTCATAACATATAAGTTTAGCAAATTTGTAATATTATACATTTTAATAGTGCATTGTAATGTGCCTTAACATAACAACAGGTCTTATGAATTCAGCGGTCATAGATTTACATATACTGTGTTACACATTCCCATGATATCAGACCATCATGTTTTGTAGCGCAGCGATCAGGTCAAGATGGTCTATCAGGCTAGAGACTAACAATATCTATATGTTACATTTATCACCTCACACAAACATCAAGTATACAAGTTGTACAAATGTTATAGTTTCTTTTCAGAACCCCCCTCCCCCCACCTACAAGAGGGGCTTAGGGTTGTATTTGGACTCCGTTGACTTTTGTAAAATTACATAAACTATGAAATCAAAACTATTGAATCAAAAATCTTTGGACATGTTTAAAAAGTAATAACTAATGATACACAATCATGGCAAAGTTGCATGGGCTTAGGGGAAAAAAACATGCATCTCAAAATCCTAACAAGAGAAAAAAACCCAAGACTTGATAGGATAACCAATTCTGTTCAATCTGACAGAAAAAATAAAAAAACATTAGAAAAAAAAATTGACCAACAGAAACAGAAAAATTGACAACATACCGAAACCCTGTGTTTTATTCCCCATTTCTACACAACACGTGACAGACCTGGCTCATCCATTCAACACAGCAACAAAGGCTACATGTCCATCTCTAGCATGTATTAAGACAGGTTACTGCATCAAGAATCTACTGTCTCATTCCCAGACACTTCCACCCAAATAGTGCTGTGCACAATAACCTGGGCACAAGCTGAACACAGTGGGGGTTGGCTCAGAGTATGGTTTTAGAGAACTGTACAGTACTCTTTGATTCTTTATGTAAGAATGGTCTGCAGTAAATTAATCCATACCAGAACCTCTCAGAGTGTGTGTTATTTAAAAGCAAAATTACGGAAAAATAAAAAACAACTGATCATTTTACAAGCAGAAAAGTAACTCCTGAGAAAATAGCTGAATATCAATCTCATCATTTGTAAAGCAACATATCAATGCATTACTTTGTTACACAAATTCAACACATTATCACAGAATGAAGGGCAGCACCAAAAAAAATAACATTTTCACTACACTTGGGTAGTCTTATTTTTGCACTACCATTAGAAATCCTATTTTAATTTGAATTTAACTCTTTTTTTTAATGTCTGGCAAAATGTGCTAACTTTTCATGATTTGCTATGGCCAAATGAACTGGTGAGGACATCAACTTATACAGTTAAACAGACAGACACACACCTTTGCCAATCTCTTTCATTTCTATGTTTCGTCACACACATGCACACACACGCGCACACACACGCACACACACGCACGCACTACTTGTCTTGGCCTTTGTCGTTATGCCTGTCACCATGAGAGTGGTTGCCACGGTGATGGCGGTCCTGACAGTCCGGACAGTCCCCTCCATCATCGTCCTCGTCATCCTCATGTATGATCTCCACTTCCAGGCGTCCAATGTAGAGCGACACGGCACACAGCCAGAGAAGGGCCACACTGCTCACCACAGCAACGTTCAGAAGCACAGCAGGCAGGGAGAGAAGCATCATCTTCCTCAGGGCGAAGAGGCTGCCCACGTATGACGCTCCTCCAAACGACACGCACACACCGCCCAGAATAAAGAAGGCTGGGAGAGAGTGAGGGTGAGAGAGAATGAGACCTAGCGTGGTATAGTGTCCGGTGTTACGAGGCTACCTTAAAGGGTTTTCAGGACCATGGTGCTTTGCTTCAATAAACAGACCGCCTACGTACCGTATCCTGCCTCCCGTCCCACATCGCTTTGGACAAACGCGATGACTCCGATCCCCGTAGCCAGGAGTCCGTTCCGGAACCAAGACAGGAACCCTGGAAGAGGACAACAAGGTGTTCAGAACCAAGCCTGAAGACAAGCCTAACCTCTTCCCTCCTCAGCCTTTAAAAACAACAAATGTGAAAACAGGCTTTAATATGTTGATAATGCGTTGCATTACACATTGTCACGTAAGATCACATGAAAACGTGCTTTTGGAAACGTTCAAATGGTACTTCCAGAAGTGTTGCAGTCAGAAGCCTGCTCATGTTCCTTGATCTAGATTTGTAAACTCATAGCGGCAATATCTTAAGATAGCTCCACCCTCCTGAGATCTCTATCAACTAATAGAAATCACCAAAATCATTGCATGGAATATACAATTGTGAGTTAAGTACTGCCAGTCAGCCAACAGCTCAAGCTATGTGGATCCATGTTAAAGTCATACGCAGACCTATATTTAATGTCTGTTTATTTCTTTCTGCAAGCCTTTTGACATTGTAATAAAATGCATTATAGGTATTGAAGGTAAAACAGTCAAACAGCAAATGTTAATGATTACTAAAACTCCTAGGCAAATATGAACTCACAGTTTAGCATGCCATTTATTTGGGTATTTCACAGTTTGCTGCATACGTTCAAACCCCGGGTGAGTTTTTCCCTTTCAAATGCGGAAGGACATTTATTGTTAGTGCAATGTGAAGGCAATTGCATCCAATGTTTATGAATGATTTGTTTTTCTGAAGAAAACCAATTTTACACAAAATTATTTTTTGTAAAATTAGGAACTCCATCTTCAGTCCTCTGCTCTGCTATGCATTATTCAGGACTATCACGCACCATTTCAAGTGTATTATACTGGATGACATTTCTTGTTTTCACTCTGGCAAGACTTGACCCAACTCCTTAAGTAGCGATCTGCTGTACACCGTCGCCACCTGGCAGTGATAGCAACATTGGCACAAGTCAGCCAATACCTTTGTGTATCCTTCATCTTACTATCCAAAACTCAGCTCCTCTACTGACGTTTGGGGTGTGGGGCTGGCCAGTTCATACCTTTTGCAAAACAGACATTTAACAATATTATAAAGCCCCTTTTTATTCTTTACAATGCATAATATTACATTTGTATACATCTACAGTACAAGTCAAATGTTCAGACACACCTACTCATTCAAGGATATTTCTTTAGGTTACCGATTTCCCACATTATATAGTGAAGACATCAAAACAATGAAATAACACATATGGAGTCATGTAGTGACAAACGATAGCTTCAACAGGTCAAAATACCTTTCATATTGTGGATTCTTTAAAGTTGCCACCCTTCGCTTTGATGACTGCTCCGCACACTCAATGCATTCTCTCAACCAGCTTCTAATGTTTTTTCATGCCCCAAATCGGCCTAATGCGAATCATGAGGTTTGTCTCCCATGTGGAGGATAGGTGAACCACCAGAACATGCCACCCACACACCTAAATATATATTCAAAATCTTTTTACAAAGACAACAAACCTAACGTTGAAACTGAAAAGCATTATTATTTTTGGAAAAATACATGCTCATTTACAATTTGATGTAAGCAACACATTTCAAAAAAAGTTGGGACAGGGGCATCTTCACCACTGTGTTGCATCACCTCTTTTAACAATACTCTGTAAGTGTTTGGGAACTGAGGAGACCAATCGCTACAGTTTTGAAAGTGGAATGTTGTCCCATTCTTGTTTGATACAGGATTTCAGCTGCTCAACATTTTGATTCCCCAAAATAATCTGAAATGTTGATTTGTCACACCACAGGGCAGTTTTTGCACTTCACCTCAGTCCATTTGAAATTAGCTCGGGCCCAGAGAAGGTGCTGGCACTTCTGGATGTTGTTTATTTATGGTTTATTCTTTGCATGGTAGAGTTTTAACTTTCATTTGTGGATGTTGCAATGTAATGACAGACAATGGTTTTCAGATGTGTTCCTGAGCCCATGCAGTGATGTCCATTGTCCACTACAGAATTGTGTCTGTTATTAATGCATTGCAGCCTGAGGGCCCGAAGATCATGGCCATCCAAGATCAGTTTTCAATCTTGTCCCTTGCGTACAGAGATTACTCAAGATTTCCTGAATCTTTTAATTATATTGTGTACCGTAGATGATGAGGTCCCCAAACTACTTTTTACGTTGTGATACATTGTTCTTGAAATTGTGGTACTATTTGCCAACGCAGGCTTTCAAATAGTGGTGAACCCCTCCCCACTCTTCTGACAGGCCCATCCTCTCTGGAATTATTTTTAAAAACCCAATCATGTTACTGACCTGTTGCCAATTGATCTAATTAGTTGTGTGATATTCCACCAGGTAAACTTTATTTGTAATACACGTTTCTAATGTTGTGGTGCATTGGTCCCAGCTTTTTTTAAACGTGATGCAGGGATCTAATTAAAAGTGAGTGTGCATTTTCCAAGATTCAACATTTTATATGTTGTCTTTGTACTATTTCTATTGAATATAGGGTTCAAATGGTTTGCACATCATTGCATTCTGTTTTTCTTTACATTTTACACAGGGTCCAAACTTTTTGTGTAAACAGGGTCCATAATAGACGTTTTAATTGGTAGAAAGATTTCTAAGTTTAAAGGTGCTTCAAATCTTTTTATTAATGAAAATGTCAATAATATAAAATGGACGTTTTAATTTATATTCTAAAACGTCCATATACAGATGTTTTAATTAGTAAACTGATTTGTACCACCTTCAAACTTTGGCTAATGTTCGCATGTCTACTGTACACAACTATGCTAACTTTGCCAAAAGAAATTCTTAGAAAGTTCATAGCATGTTAAATGAAAATCTTTCTTTTTAACCTGGTCCTAAGTGAATAGTGTAGTTACCTGTTTCATGGGACTTTCTCAGCATCTGCCGGACAACACAAAAACATACAGAGCAGGTCAACACTCAAACCACCTACCTCAACTCGTTTTCGAACGAGAACGAGTTGAGGTACTTAGCTAAATTCGCGTAGAACATTGTAATAGGGGAGTCTGTTCGTGGAATATGGAAATGCAACAAACAATTATTTTTAAATAAAGTGAAAATGTATTCGTGATTTAGCATATTTTCTAGAAAGGCGACACAAGAATTGTACATTCAACCTACCAAGGCATCCGCCTTGTCGAGTTCCGACAACCGGTGAAACTGTTGTGTCTCTGGCATCCGAGATTTATTCCACGGTCCTCTCTCAACTACCCATCTCCGCGCGGACCCGTGGACTCTCCTCACCGGCAGTCCCCCGAGGTTCTGTGGCAAGACGTGCTTCACTACCCGGGCGAACTGAGATGCAATCCGCGGCAGCTGCCTGCACGTAAACCAACTCAAGGAAGCCATAATCGCTAAAAACACAACACGACATTTGCATGCCCTGTGAACTTTCACACGGAAGCTTGTTGGTAACTGTGGACAGATTATTGTAGCGCCATCATGCGTTTGTAGTTGTACATCATCAACCGCGTGTTTCAAATCCAAAATGCTAATTAGATTATAGCCGTTATATGTCAGAACTTATATCACGGGTATGACATCAGGTAACATTTTACTGCTCTATTTGCGTTGCTAACCGGTTAATAATAGCAATAAACCATCTCAGATGTTTACAGTATATTTGATATACCAAGCATTCCTCGCGTGACTAGCTTTTTGCCGTATACCACACCCCTCATGCTGGTTAAATAACCCTACCATATTCATTCAATAGGTTATATTCTTTTTATATAAACTAATCTGTTTTCAGATTTTAATGGTGAACATTTTGTCTTGTTGACCCCAGCACACGAAGTTACAGCAAGGCTACAGCTAGTAAACAATAAGGACTAGGGCTAATTTAGAGAGACTAAAACCCGTCAATATGCTTTAACCTGTTTATCGCAGTTGGCTCTTTCAGCCACTAGAGGATGCTGTTCGGTCGCAAAATGAAGCCCATACTACAGGCCCAAAGGGCGCAGGGTCCATTGATGCCTAATGAGAACAAAGTACGTTGACTATGGTCATTAGGGGATGTTTTTCCATTAGTTTGACAGTGTTCCAAATGTTGTTGTAAAGGTTATGAGCCTAGGATGAATATATGTTAAAATGTTGTTGATTTGAATGTTCTTCATTCATCTAAACTAGTATAGGCTCTTTAACCTACACTAGCCTAATGTAAGTGGACATTGTGACTGTGTGATTGCAGCTGTAAATGTGTGTGTGTGTCTATGTCTGTGCGTGCATGCTCGTCAGTACGTGTCTGGTCACTGTAAGATAAGTGTGTGTGTGTGTGTGTGGGGGGGGGGGGGCTCTTCCTGTCTCTCCCTCTCTGTGGTGGGCCCTTTGTCTCTCCCACAGATGGATTATGCCCTGACCCTACCTGATGACTGTTTAGTGTGACGGGCACAGAGGGGAAGACAAGGGGTCTCAAGAACAAGAGGGATGTGTGTACGTGTGTGTGTTGTTTGGGGCTATTTGAAGGGCCAACCTTTGTTTTTGATGAGCAGCTGACACTCTAGTCTCAGTCACATCACTCAATATAAAGTCACTTGCAAAAATAAATCCTAGACATCTCAACTTTCCATATCCCAGCTCAAAAGACACCAGGCCTTCACTTTATGCTGATCACACCATTAAAAGGAAGTTTAAGGCAGCAGAAAAGTATTTTATTCTGTAATAATGGAAATGTAACAACAGTGGGAAGACAAATACACAGCAACCTGGTTATCTGTATTGTCTGAGCAGTGAAGAGATGGTTAGTGGTTGTGGGCCAAAGTGTGTGTGCGCTGACTATTTTTCTGGACTGACTCCAGGTCGTCGACAGCAAAGGAAGTGGATCTGAAGGGAGCTTGTTCCAGATGAGAAGGAAAAGGCACTAGGGACCATTGTTTCGTTGTGTGTTTGTGTTTATCTTTTCAATTATGCGGTGTGTTTGTGCGTGTGTTAGAGGATTTATGCTAGCACGTACTGTAGCTCTGGTATTGGTAGCTAGGTGATATTGATATACAGCTCCGGAAAAAATTAAGAGACCACTGCACCTTTTTCTTTCCTTTCCAAAAAAGTTGAAAAGGAAGGTTTTGAGTGAGGAACAGAAGGGTTCAATTTGCAGTGGTCTCTTAATTTTAATCCTTCTGTTCCTCACTCAAAACCTTCCTTTTCAACTTTTTTGGAAAGGAAAGAAAAAGGTGCAGTGGTCTCTTCATTTTTCCCAGAGCTGTAGTAGAAAAGGGACTATGAGGTGCAGGGTTCTGAGAAGAGGCAGGGGAAGCATCAGAAATATCAGTATGTATTTCCGAGCTGAAAAACACTGATACCACACACTTCCCAGTAGACTTGCAAGTCGCCCCACCCATTTCAGTGGAAGATCCCCACTGCACCCTTTTCACGTCCTCCCTCACGCTCACTTTCTCACAACTATTATGAAATCCAGCTCTGACAGTGTGTTAGGCACCCTGCCATTATAATCCACCCAGGAAACCAAACAGGGGAAAAAAACAAGTATTGTAGTACAAAAACAGACAAGTTTTAATTAAACTCTGAGAAATTGAGAAAGAAATCAGCAAACATTTTTGTAAATTTTTTTTTTTTAAGTCGCCACTGCATCTTTATAACAATATGAACAGCATAAACACTCCAAATGTCCATAGTTTCATACTTCTTGTCTGTTAACACTCAAAGCATTTCTGACAATAAAGTGCTTTTTAAACTTCAGTTTTACGCAGTCTTTTATATACAAAGCCCAACCCCACCCCAATTCAAGGTCAGGGTATTCTTAATGACAGAGACACACAGTCACACACACACAGTCACACACACACACATTGGTCTTATTATCTCTGTGGGGACCATATACATATTCCAATTCCAAAATCCTACTTTCACTAACCCTAAAACTAATCTTCAACTTAACCCTAATGTTAACACCAATTGTAACTCCCAACCCCTGACTTTAGCCCTAAACCTAATGTTATCATTCCTAATCCAAACCTGAACTTTTACCCTAAATCTTTTTTTTAACAATACTTGCTGGGATTTTTGGGACCCATAAGTATAGCTATACCTTTATAAACAGACCCACACACCTCTCCTCTGTGCTCTAATTCAGGATTAGGGTAGAGGAGGGTTAAGTTAGATGTAGTTGTTGTTTGGATAGATGTGGAAGGCAAACGGCTGATGCAGTCTCTATCATTGGTGCTGGCTAGCTTACGGGCAATATGGCCCAATGACACAACAACATCAGGGTTGCCTATAGTGAATTTATTTTACACACACACACACACACACACACACACACACACACACACACACACACACACACACACACACACACACACACACACACACACACACACACACACACACACACACACACACACACACACACTAATAATAATAATAAAATATACCCCATAACATTCAGGAAACCTTGTTTTACCTCATATTCTTTTGGCGAGCAGTATCCAAAGATTTCATGGAAACCGTTCACAAACCATTCACAAGCAAAAACACTCTGGGAATTGTTACATTGCAAAGCAAACGTTTGAGTTGCCCTGTGCTGTCTTACATCACACATTTGTTAAACTCTTCAATGTCACATAAATCATTATGGATGAGGCTATGAGAGCATTTGTGTCTGGTGATTAGTTCATGCTGAGTTAAAGATATTCTTCAGTCCTCTGTAGAAGGGTCTCCAACAGCATGACTGTTGGAACAGCTAAATGCCAAACTACAGATTGATATGTAAAGGACCCCTTACTGTGTTACTATCTGCCCATGGGGGGTGGGGGGTGGGGGGAGTACGGAGCACATGCTGAATAAGTTGAGTGTTGATCAGCATCTTGAATCATATTCAACTCTCTTGTCTGCTCAGACCTGACAACTTTTCACTGAGCTGAAAAGTCTCTGAAATCAGCTTCTGGTTATAACAGCACTGGTTACTGGAAAAGCGTGAAAGGAAGAGAGAGTTTCCATTTACACTCTGTGTATTGTCTCTAATAACTCGTCAACTTCTGCTGAGGAGTCCTCTTCATCCTCTTCGGTCCTCATGCCACCTGAGTATGTCTGATTCCACCTCAACCGCCCAATCACTTGCTGCAGTTGCCTCGTTACAGCCAATCAGGAGCTGTGACAGGTGATTGACAGAGGCAGAAGGGGTGGGGACGGCTGGGTTTTCAGAATTAGGATGTTGACTAGCAGCACGGGTAGGGACATGGATGTCCACAACAAACTCCAGGATTGGACGAGATTCATGTCTAACTGCTTTGAGTGACAGGCACTTGCACACCTTTCTGTCCGGTAGCTAATGACACCAGTGTCAGTGGAGATAAGAGTCAAAAATACATTATGAAATACATTATGAAATACATTAAGAAATACATTATGAAATACATTATGAAATACATTATGAAATACATACTTCGACAGATATTAAATTTCTTACTACATTGCATGGTAATGTAATTGAGTCTGTATCTGTATACAAATATCTTGGAATGTTAATTGATGACATTCTCCCCTATAAGACACATATTTTACACTTGGAGGGTTTTTATTTCAGAAATATGTCCTGTTTTTCGTATGAGGCGAGAACATGCCTTGTGTACACCACCTTTCTGCCTGTATTAGACTACAGTGATGTCTTGTACATACATGCCTCTATGTCCTCATTATGTAAGATCGATACTGTATACCATGGGGCTTTGAGGTTTGGTACAAACTCTAAATCTCTCACCCATCACTGTACCCTATATGTGAGAGGGGCCATCCCTACCTCAACGCAGATTATCCCCTTGGTACATTTTTATTTACAAGGCATTCTTGGAAAGGTCCCACTTTATTTATGCTCTTACATTGTCCAACAGACTAATGAGAAATATTGCTTGCCCTCTCATAACTGTATTTTGTTGACGGTTTCTAGGGAAAAAAAGCATTTCAGTGCTGTGCACTTTCCACCTGGAATGAGCTTATAAAGACTTGAAAACGAAATTGTTTAGTGACTATGATTGATTTTAAGTCCAAAATCAAAACCTCGCTAGATATTGAAATGGCTTGCTGTAAATGTTTTTAATCTGGATCTTAATGGGAACAATGGTAATTTATGTTTATGTTGTGACTTTATGTACTGTAACGTCTGTGCGCTGCTATTCTTGGCCAGGTCCATCTTGATAAGAGATTGTTAATCTCAATGTGGCTAACCTGGTTAAATATCGGTTCAATCTAAAATCTGAATGATATAATGTAGAAAGTGTGAACAGTATTATGCCGTTACAGGTACACAGGTAAACAGGTAGAAGAGTAACATACCCAATCGGTACTTCTCCTTGGCCTCGGCTCGCTCCTTGGCATCAAAGTACCAGACGGTAATGGCGTAGCTGTACACAAAAGATTATCTTAGACTGACAATGACAAAAATCACAGCACAAAAAGAAAAAAGAAATTCAAGACTGCATAGTGTAGGACTGGATCGGAGAGAGGTATGTTTTGAAACTGTAAAGGAGTCACAGGCGCAGACCAGGACCTTAAAGGAAAACGCCACACCAAAACAATAGATGTTGTTGTTGTTATTTGTTTCACTAGTCTAATGTTGACACTTCTAAAGGTTCTCCATGTCAGCCGTCAAGATCTCAGCTCTGATCCCCAGCATGCTGGGTGAGATGACAGATAAGGTCCTCCTGAAAGGTGTCCATGGAACAAAACCAAGGACATTTGAATGTGCACACGAATGGAATGCTTTATATTCGTTCGCTTCTCTAAAATATGGTGTTTTGCTTACACCAACATGTCGTCTGTGTAACCGCTGTACTTCCTGCAAAAAGGTTCTCATCTGGAATACAGCGCAAGACAAGCCTTCCATTTAAGGATCAGCCTCCACTTCTCCTTCCCATTACCTTAATCAGTTGCAGCGATTAAACCAGAGCTTTACCATGTCTAGAATTGACCTTTACTTCATTACTGTCAGTACAAGTGTTGACCTGGTCGTATGACATGAAATCCCGTAGCCTGTTTCGGAACGCTGCATGAATTCACAATGGAAAAACAATCAAATCAAAAATGATGATTTAATATTTTCTTCAGACATCGGAAATGTCACCATTGCAATAATATACTTTACACATGAACTACTCTGCGTTTGGGTGGCAGTTCCGCTGGCCCACCTCATGCCACTCTGCGTAGGCTTTGCCGTGGATTCGCGTGAATTTACAAACATTCCCGACCAACTGCTCATATTGATGAATCCTGCACGTAGCGTACGAATGGCCGCGAGCACGGTAACCGCACAGAGGGGTGTAGGCGTGTTTGCCCGCAGAGGCGTGTTCACGCACGCTTGATGAACCAGGCCCCTGGACGTCCCTTTAAGTGAAGGTTATTTTGTCTCCTGTGGGGCCGTGTTGTTTACTCGTGTATCTCTCCCTCAAGCACGAGAGCTGCGACTGAAGCCCCAACGGCCCCCCCCCCACCCTCTGCTCCCTCCACTCCTGACCCCCATTCCGATTCAGGAAACGCGTTCTTCCTGTCCTGAGCCCCCCCTCGAGCCCCCCCGCCCCCCAGCTGTCAAACGGAGAGGGAGGAGGGCATTCTAAAGTTGCTGATATAGAAACCTAAAATGGCGCGAATGACGTGTCACATTCACGCAGTGTTCTTCTAACTAACGCATTCCAGGATTTAGCTTTCAGTACATCTCACATCTCAGGATCACATCTCAGTACTCAGAGTTCATACTTCTCTCAAAAGTGGACTTTTAACACGAGTCAATGTATAACGCATTGCCCTCTGTACTTATTGGGACTGTGAATTATTTATCTTCATATAGCTCTATAAAGTCCTATAAGCTCAAAGTAGAGACTTTCTGCTTTTATTTGAAGGTATTTGTGCACTACTGGGTTTCACCAGTTTTTATAAATAGTCCCCCTATTTCAGGGCGCCAAAATATTGGGACAGATGAATATATTGTCTTAAGGAAGCATGTATAGTATGTTTAATATCTGGTCACTTGTGAATGCAATAACTGAATGCATTTACCTGATCACACACTGGCTATGCTAGCATCAAGTGTTTTAGGTCTTTTTGCCTTGGATTAGAAATCTGTAGATAAATTGGCAAGTGAATTCTTTTCTTGGCTCTGAAAAACCTAGTTGTTATGGCAGTATTTTTGGGGTCATTGTCTTGATTTTGGAGGCCCTTGCTTGTTTTTTTTGCAGAATAGAGGTTTCATTCTGCGGCTCATGTCAGCAGTGACGACAGTTCCAGAGGCAGCCGTACATATATGCCATTTCCATATAAACACTAATTTAACCTGACTTTAAACGACAAGGTCTTGACTTACTCAGACTCAGACAAACTGCACAGAAGAAACCAAAGCCTAAACTGAAGCCTTGGTGTAATGTTTGGCCATAAAGGAGTTTATGTAGCCAGGCTAATGCCTAGTGGCTGTGTGTATTAAGCGGTCACTCACCGTGTAGCAAAGGCCGGCTTGACCTCGTGTGGGTTCCTACGGTCAGACCAGAAGATGAGCAGACGGTCAAACAATGGTTCGATGTTGGCCACTACGTTCTTCCCCTCTGGATAGATTTGCAGCATACCTCCATGAACCTGACAACGTACAGGTTGTTTTCTTAAAATAACAATACCTTGAGGCTAGACTGACAGGTCAGTAACTGCAGGGTTGCTGGTTCAAAACCAAGGGTTGACCAAGAGAATCTGGTGGGACTGTGAGTGAAGTACAGAATATTTAAACAAACAGTGGGTGTAGTAAATGGCCAATATCCCAGAGATGTGGACTGTTCTTTGGCACAGTTCAATGTGTTGTGAATGGATACAGCACTTAGCTGTGCTATATTGGCAATATACCTCAACCCACAAAAATGTTGTTATTTATTGCTATTATACACGGGATGTCAATGCATTTAGAATAAAACCACATTACACAATGTCATATACCACGGCTACAAGCCAATCAGCATTTGGTATCCAAACCACCTGGTTTATAAGATCCAATATACCAAGACTGCCAGCCAATCAGCCCTCAGGGTTTGAACCGGCCGTTGTACCTGGGCATTCCAGTTCCTGTTGAGATAGTAGATGCAGGTGATGCATCGCCCGTCCCCGTTTGGGTTGTCCACATGACGGACATATCCTGTGCCTTTCCCTGGGTAACAGGCCACCATAGCCTGAGGAGAGGAGACGGGGATAGAAGTACAGCGTGACTACACCAATATAACACACACTCACACCTCTGGAATTTCCTTAACATGCGTTATGAAACCCAGTCCATCTGATCACTATATATAGGCTCCCGTGAGAACAGGGCTTTAGCTGATCGACATGGCAGACAGGGCTTCCGTGTACACTGCAATTGCAGTGCTTTGTGGGTTTTAGGATTTTGTCTGGCCATTATCATGATTCAGTAATAGGGGTTTTATGTCCTGTGGGATGGGGTTGGGGGGGGGCACAATTTTGCCATGTTGGCAGCCATGTTTGCCCCGCTTTTCAGTGAAGGGGTCTTTCAGTGGAAACCAGTTAGAGCTCCAGTTTGTTTAATGTGATGTCTATCATGGTACAGCCAGGGGATAACAGACCAAGAGCCTGGTTGTACTGGTAAGGATAAATCAGTTACAAAACATTATACGAATAGCAGTATGATGATAATGGTGTGCATCTAAAAATATGTCCCATTATGGTCATTTACAAATGAATCATAGCTGGCTATATTTCCAATTATTTGGCCGATAGAAAATGAACAAAGGAATTTACATGGCTAAAAGACAAAGAATAAAATATTTATTATCAACAGTAAACACTCAATATTCGCTAGCAAACCTAAGACAAATATTGGGATGATGAAATTGAAGACGTGTCGATGCAAAACAGAAAAGTGACTTGATAAGTATCTGGGTTCGTTCATCAAAAAGTCACCATGCAACTGGACAGCAGAATTAGCAGATGTAAAGACAGCCGCATCTCTGATCCCAGAGGTGACAACAGGGGTAGGAGAGAACAACGCAACATCACTGAATGATATGAAGAGGAATCGCTGCATAAAGCTGATTAGGGCACAACCTAGAGCCCCCTTAACTACCACACACGCAGAAAGATGGTTGGATCTACTCCACCAGGCCCGTCTGCCTTTATGTAGTGATTGGCTACATAAAGTCCATATCGATACCACACATTTAAAAACATGTGCAGACAATGTGTAAAAAAAGAGTTTAGTACAAGTCAGGGGACCTATGGATGCTGTACCACTGAAAGAGGTGACCGTTGATAGATGTGGTGTAGGAACAATTGTCTTCTGGTTGGCATTTTCCCTGCTACAGTACGCTAGGCCATGCTAGTGGACAGAACATACTGTATGCTTTTCTAGGGATGTGTCGCAACGTTCTGAGAGTGCAGGCATTCTGCACAGCTCCGTGACATTAAAAACACATACCATACAGAAACACACGATGTTCATATCCAATGGCACAGATGTTGAACACACATTTCATGACCTTTAATACTAAAAACAAAGGCTCCGATCCAACAGTTTTCCAAACACCGATTAAATCTACTTCTAATCTAAAAAGGCATTTACTAATGAGTTTTCCATTGTACTTTCTGGTTCGGGACGAGGCCTTGAACCGGGCCGGCAAAATGGGTTCAAATGTAAATTCATTGAAATACTTTTTGTCAGTGTGTATTTAACTCTTTTCAAATGACCTGAATGAACTATTTCTATTGTTTGACATCTTTTTGTAGTGTATGTTCCTGTGTTGAGACACAAATGGGTGTGTGAGGTCAGGAATGTGAGCTACGAGGGTTCTGAGGTAGTGTTCTTTTCCTGTTCTTTTCCTGTTGAGCAGCGATACTTTCTCAGGGTAAAGGTCAGGACTTAAATAAGGACCCCTCCAACACACCGTTTTTCAGAGATTCAGCCTATTGTGCTTCTTCTAGTTCATTATAATGCATCTTCCTCCACCAATTACAATTTACATGCACATGTCGGTGGGCCAGGAGACAGCGTTTTGAAAAGATGTAACGGTCCATGGGGCACTTCCTCTTATTACCTAGTCGTCACTAAATTCAATCCATAGCTACCTCTTCTCACAAGAAATATGCCTCAGGGATGCAGAAAACCCAGGAAGAGTCAGGGAATTTACTCATTATATTTTCCTGGCCTAGGAAACTTTAGAAAAATATTAAAACACAAAAAGCAGTAATTTATTGCTTTAGGCACAGTTTTATGTTATTAATCACATGCATTTACATACCCGACATTGTCCCATGTAGCTCAGGCTTTGCGATGCCTGGTTGTGGGTTTAACTAGGTTATAAATGAATGCACTCACTTTTGGATGTCGCTCTGGATAAGGGCGTCAGCTAAATTACTCAAATGTAAATATCTGCAATGATCGGAATATGACACTTGCATGTACATTAGTGGTCTGTAGCTGATGCTAGTATTCATTTTCTGTTTAATACAGCCTAGTAGGGTGGAAATGTGAGTGAGACATCATGAAACGTAATGGAAAAATAGATTGAACTGCAATAAAGTAGAGCTGTTATTTTCTCACCTCTCAAATAAGTATACTTCCCGAATGTGATTCATTTTATCTGGGGGCTTTTTAATCTAAGGAAAACACCTAACAGGGTGGAAAGTGATTTTCGGGGACACACATAGTGTCAAATATAATAAAAATAAACCATATTCATAATTCATAATTTTTTATGAGAAATGTTAACTACGACTAAACAAAAAGTATTTAAAAAAATACTTTTAATATTGTATTATTTTGTGTCTTACATTTCTTTACAGAAGTTGACCAGTAACACCTTGGGACGTGGAAAATCGCTTACATTCACTGAAAAGGTGGTGAAAATGCATATAAATCCAAATCCATGTATGCAAAACTGGTAAAGTCATACCTAAGGACACTAAAAGTTGAACTCACTGCCAAATGTGATTCCATTAATAATAGGTCTTAATACTTATACTGAAATACAAAGATATTTCAGTTCGTATTTTCAATAAATTGGCACTAATCCTTAAAAATGTATTTATACTTTGTCATTATGGTGAATGGTGTGTAGATTGATAAAAAAAAAAGTTATAAATTACAATTCTAGTCAATAACACACCTGCGAACATTAACAGGAAGGTTTACCAAACACACCGCAGTCGTGTCATAACAGAACAGTGATCCAGGCCAAAGTGCAAGTGTCTCTGTGTCTCTGTGTGACTCTCAGGCCGGACGTCCACCATTGTCTCGCCTCATTACCCCGTCATGCTCGCCTTCTGTGTTTGCTCCTTAACATCTAACCACAGACCTAGCATCTGACCACAGACCACAGCCCTATCTACCCAACTACACATTCTGCTCACAGACGTACACAAACACACAAGACATGCCTGCATAGTTGTGTGAAGAACAGACACTCCACTGTTACCCACATCTAGAATTCCACTGATAACGCTGTTGTGTATAACTGACAGGAGAAGGAGGGACGGACCTATTCCCATAACGACAGTTTCATTGAGGTGAAATAGACTTTCCACAGGAGTTACATTGAGATGTCAAAGGAGGCCTCCAACCCATAAAACACACATTGACAAACGTTCACCAGGTAAGCTGATGACACTACTGCCATGAGCTGAACTACACACATTAGGTTACCTAGCTAGCTAGCTATACCTCGTCTGATGCAAAAAGCCTTGTGTGTCTATTCAAGAATACTGATGTCAAAACTAATTTAATTGTAAAAAAAATACATGTTTATTCTTAATTAAGAGCAACTTACAGGAGTGGATAGTGACACGCTCAAGGACACAACTGCAGATATTTCAACACATCAATTCAAATCACCAACCTTTTGGTTTTCTGTCCCAACGCTCTAAACAAATCTACATGCCAACCTGGATAACAGAAATCGGGGCCTCCCGGTCCGTGCAGCCGTCTAAGGCACACTTTTTCCCCCAAGCCGCCCACCACAGTCTAGGTCTGGGCAGCCTTCACCCCTGGGAGTGGGGAAGCATCGTCAGCAGGGATTTCCTGGTCTCACAACACTTTAGCGACTCCCTCATCCCGTGCGGGCGTCTGCAATGCAGAGGTCGGTTAAGTAGGCTTGTCCTCATACGCTTTGACAGACGTGACGACAAACGTGAGAAAGGGGGAAATGAACCCCCAGACGAATCACTGTGGGGTTTTGGTGAATTCTGGGATAGAACCTGAGTCAAAAAAAAAAAAAAAAAAAAGCTTGGAACCGCTAACCCCCGGACACGTTTTCTATAGATTCGGTTTGTACTGTTCAGTGCGTCACTGTGGCGGAGCTCTTGAATTGGGATTGGAATCACACGGATTCCCTTTCACACTTCCCTGTTGGCGTTGCTAAGCAATCAGTGCCCGGACGCAAATCAATTCCGGTGAGCACTGACACACTGTTGTCAAGCACTCCGAACAGGCTCTCAGAATGATTTCGTCTTAAGATGACATCCTCTGGCCTCACTCATTATGCTCACCAACAAGTCAGCGGAAAGAAAGTACAAGGCACTGAATGTAGTAATCGATGAGTACACTAACAGAAGCTGAAAGCTTTTGTCCCAGGTGCGGAGCGACCCACTGTCTATTGCCGTTTTATAAAAGAGACATTTCTTGGTCCAAGATTGTGTGCAACTGTCGCAGACTAAATGACTCTGACTGCAATTACCATTCACCACAGACGGCACAGCCCTCGCCCCAAGCATGAACACCAAACCACCACCACAAAAACCTACGCGCACTTACATACGCATGCACATAAACAAATGCTGTGGAAGGCTGGAGGTTTTGTAACCCGGCTTTCATATTGACATCTGACAGTCCAGCTTTAGTCATAACCAAAGTGAGTTCAGCTCTGAGTCAGTACAGTCAAACCAGCATTCACATGAATGGCACAAACAGCTCCCACTCCCCTGGTTCTCCTGTCATTCCAGGACCAGAAGGAGTCAACCAGATTACCCTGACAAGCTGTCGTCATAAAAGCTTTCTGCCTTTCCTTCAATCTGCCTTCCGTCTCTGTGTCTTCATGCCTAATGAGCACCACTGGAACCAGCATTTATGCCCTAATGGCGCGGTTTTCCATCTCTGTCTGCTTGCTGCCTGGCTGCCAAGGTGAAGGCCAGAGAGAGAGAAAACAGGATGTTCTGAAAGAAAAGGAAAATAAAGTGCAGAGTATGCTGGCATAGCATACTGCTGGCAGATAAGAGGCATGGACGACAGAGGCAGGCGAGAGATAAGGTTGAACAAATAAAAGGGTCTGATGCTGACGACAGAGACAGACAGAGGCAGGCAGGAAAACAGACAGGCAAAGGCAGGCAGAGAGTCAGGGAGACAGGTAGAGAGTGAGAAAGGCAGGCAGACAGGAGAGTTGGCAGCGCATTAGGGTAGCATTAGGCTAGTTCACACTGGACTAGATTGGTGTATACCAGGTGCTGCGGATTTGCCAGGCTGACTGCCAGGCTGGTTTTAAGTAGACTTGTGTGGGTTATACAGTACTGTGCTTGACATGACTGAGCTGGGCAGAACTGGACTGAGCTGGGCTGGACTGGACTGAGGTGAGATGGACTACAGTGAGGTGGGCGGGACTGGATTGAGAGGGGCTGAACTAGACTATGGTGGGCGAGACTGGACTGAGGTGGGCGGGACTGGACAGAAATGGGAAGACCCGTCTCAGGCCTGACTAACCAGCTCAACTGACACTGAAATAAGTTTATTGAAGAGAATAGGACACATAAGACATTTTCTATCACAGGTTTATTCCTAGCAACATAAACTATTTTAAATGAATTAATGCTCTCTTCAACTCGTATTACTTCCTTTCAACTTGTATTACTTTCCATCCGCAGTGGCTGTCTACCTGCTGATGTCACCGTGGGTGTCAAGTGTCTCTACAGGGAGACGAAAAAGCTGATCAGCTTTGATGAGTCAGGCCTGGTGATGGACCCCACCTTGCATGCATGAGTCACACTAACATCAGGGTGCGTCTCTGTGCGTGTCTGTGTGTGTGTCTCTGTGTGTGTGTGTGTGTGTCTCTGTGTGTAGGCACTCACACATATTTATTTGATTCCATTTCATTCTCTATGCCATGAACATCACCATGAACCAGAAAACCACAGTGACCGGCTTGGCAGAGGGACTTTTTATCTGAACACACAACCAACCCAGTCTACTGCAGGCATCAGCATTCACACATTCACCATTTAAAGACACACACACACACACATTTAAAGACCAGACTGAGTCAACAAGTCACCATCCCTGCTGTAACAAAGCTGTAAAACAAAACCAGATCATAGGAACCTGACCCTTCCACAGCCAAATGGACCCCATAACAGACGCCAACAGTCTCCATTGACAACACCAGGAATTCATCGTTGCGATGATTAGTGTGAGCTTGTGGAAAGGGGACAATTAATCAAAATGGGATACGCGTGTTTTCGGGAGAAACCTTCGACCCATTTTCACACTACATGGAAACGTCCCAACTCCTCCTCCTCTGGGTGTGTGTGTGTATTTGATGCACTGCCCATTTTGCAGGTTTTTCCTACTTACAAAGCATGTAGAGGTCTGTAATCATTTTATCATAGGTACTCATCAACTGTGAGTGACGGAATCTAAAATAAAAATACAGAAAATCACATTGTATGATTTGTAACTAATTAATTTGCATTTTATTGCATGACATAAGTATTTGATCACCTACCAACCAGTAAGAATTCCGGCTCTCACAGACCTGTTAGTTTTTCTTTAAGAAGCCCTCCTGTTCTCCACTCATTTACTGTATTAACTGCACCTGTTTGAACTCGTTACCTGTATAAAAGACACCTGTCCACACACTCAATCAAACAGACTCCAACCTCTCCACAATGGCCAAGACCAGACAGCTGTGTAAGGATATCTGGGATAAAATTGTAGACCTGCACAAGGCTGGGATGGGCTACAGGACAATAGGCAAGCAGCTTGGTGAGAAGGCAACAACTGTTGGCGCAATTATAAAAAAATGGAAGAAGTTCAAGATGACGGTCAATCTCCCTCGGTCTGGGGCTCCATGCAAGATCTCACCTCGTGGGGCATCAATGATCATGAGGAAGGTGAGGGATCAGTCCAGAACTTCACGGCAGGACCTGTTCAATGACCTGAAGAGAGCTGGGACCACAGTCTCAAAGAAAACCATCAGCAACACACTACGCCAGGGAAGGATGAGTACAACCCCAAGAACACCATCCCAACCGTGAAGCATGGAGGTGGAAACATCATTCTTTGGGGATGCTTTTCTGCAAAGGGGACAGGACGACTGCACCGTATTGAGGGGAGGATGGATGGGGCCATGTATCGCGAGATCTTGGCCAACAACCTCCTTCTCTCAGTAAGAGCATTGAAGATGGGTCATGGCTGGGTCTTCCAGCATGACAACGACCCAAAACACACAGCCAGGGCAACTAAGGAATGGCTCCGTAAGAAGCATCTCAAGGTCCTGGAGTGGCCTAGCCAGTCTCCAGACCTGAACCCAATAGAAAACCTTTGGAGGGAGCTGAAAATCTGTATTGCCCAGTGACAGCCCCGAAACCTGAAGGATCTGGAGAAAGTCTGTATGGAGGAGTGGGCCAAAATCCCTTCTGCAGTGTGTGCAAACCTGGTCAAGAACTACAGGAAACGTATGATCTCTGTAATTGCAAACAAAGGTTTCAGTACCAAATATTAAGTTCTGCTTTTCTGATGTATCAAATACTTGCAATAAAATGCAAAGAAATTACTTAAAAATCATACAATGTGATTTTCTGGATTTTTGATTCTTTAGATTCCATCACTCACAGTTGAAGTGTACCTATGATAAAAATTACAGACCTCTACACGCTTTGTAAGTGGGAAAACCTGCAAAATCGGCAGTGTATCTCCCCACTCTATGTGCGCACCAACTGCTAGTTGCCTAGGAGCTCCATAACAGTGTGCGCGTGCAGCGCCGTGGTGGATTCTGAGAGGGGAGCTGAGGACACGCTGCATGCTAGCGGCTGCAGCAGCGCTCCGTCTCTCGCTCTACACCTCCTCTTCCTTCTGCACCACGTCCGTCCCTCCGTCCCTAATCCACTTTGATTTCTCGTCTTCTCGTCTTCTCGATCCGTCTCTGTCCTTCGCTCTCACGGGCCACCCGTTTTCACGGGATACGCCGTTTCCCTGGTAGGATTTGTGGGGAGGCCAGATCCGGCTGGCTGAGGATGTGTTTGGTTTCAGCTTAAGCTGGTCTTGGGATGGCATTATTCTGGGCACACACTGCAGTGATACGCTTGGTATGGCCCAGTTACCAAGGATACGGAGGGGAAATATTTAGGTAGAGTAGCTACGGAGGGGCGGATAAGACGCAGGAGAGGGGGGGGGGACGGTGGAGAGGACAGGAAGAGAAACCGAGTACAAAAAAGAAGAGAGAATTTATTTTACTTGATTATTTTGGGGTTTTATTATTTTGCTTCTAGGTTTGACTTCACTGAGTGCATTTTACTCACTGAAGAAGTTCTTACTATCACTGGGTTTTGTGGCTCCTTCATCCAGCCCTCTTAAGATGAATGCACACATTTTAAGTGGCTCTGGAGCTTCCGCAAAATGATTCAAATGTAAATGTCCTAAACTATATGGACAGTAGAAAGACTACCTAGTTGCACTACAATAGAAGAAAATTAAAGCAAAATCTAAAAGAAATTAAAGCAGAGAATTGCTGGTGCAATGACCTTGTAATTTAGCAGCACACCTTCTCTGTTTCTTGAGCCATTGCATTCCACCACTCTACATAACACAAAGACAAGGACATAGTTTCTGTACAGACTGGCACAGAATGCCATAGCTGAAACAGGAGTGTGGTTTAGAACATATAAGCAGGGACATTCTAGCTCATCTAGCTCAGCTTCCTGCCTGGCACACTGTAATAGCAGCATAACCTTTGGCCTGGAAGCAGAACGACAGAGATGCAAATGCCTGATGGCTGGGAAATTGACGTGTCTGTTCAAACAGTGTCTGAGAATGATACTACATACATCACTGGGGGATGGGGTGGGCTAGGTGACTTCTATCTGGATCACCTCACAGACAATCGTGGCGCAGAAGTGGTGTTCACAGACGCCAGGACGTGTTGTGACCACTCTAAACCACAGCTGCTAGCGTTGAACCTCACGTGTCTATCCCCCAAGCACAATGTCCATGCTGAACTGGGGTGGGTACCACCACTTTATATAAACACCTACTGCTACTACTATTACTATTACTATTACTACCACTTTAAACAAGACCTACTACTACCTCTACTACTACAATTAATATTACTACAACCCCTTCATAAAAAAACCTACAACTACTACCACCACCGCCGCCACATCTACTACTGCCTCTCAAAGTCAATTTACTGCAACCCAAAGTAAAGGTAGCATTTGAAATCTGAGAATGTTCTTCTAACAGAGAGTGCTGAGTAGCTGGCTAACTCCGTCGATTGCCCTGGGATCATGGGCTAATCAATGATCCCAGGGCAATCAACAGAGAATAGTCCAATTTTATAAGCTCCAAGTTAACACACACCGTGGATAACGTTCATTCGAATGTACTGCGGCTTACGTGGGTTTCAAGGAATGCTGTGGCTGAACTAAACACTGGGCAGAGGGGGTGAAAATACAGGACCCGGGTTGGGTGGAATACCGGCGAAAGGCAATGAGAGCGCGATGAGACGCAAGACCGTGACTCAACCTGGCTCAAATATCCTGACCTGCGTCACTGAGCAGACAGCACTGCTGCCAAGTCGGCTCTGTCCAGGCTGGTAGAGACCGGGGCAAAAATCAACCACGACCTGTCACCGTTGACGCCTGTGGGATCACTTACACGCTGCTGGCAACGATGGTTCAAATCAACCAGCTTTATGCCTTAATACTGCCACACACAGAAGAAGAAAAACTACAGACGTAACCTTAAAAAACCGTAGGCTCCCATAGGGTCGGCGGGAAAACACTCCAGCATGCGGAACACTCACAGCCATCCAAACAGACACCGATTAAAGCAACAAAACAAACACACCCTGACCTAAGCAGACCCGAAGAATGCCTTGTTTACATACGGGTGAGAGACAAGAGATTTGCAATAGCGGTCTTCAAAAGCCCGGGGAGACACTGATCTTAGATCAGATCGTCCTAGTGTCAGTGGTATGCGGACATGGGCCATTCCCTGCGGCTTGGGAGGAGCCGGTGGGGCCCGTGGCCCATTCATAGGCCAGCTTATCCGGGGGGGGGGGGGGGGGGGGGGGGGTGGCCACGGTCACACTGACTCAGACTGGACCAGGGTGGCCGCGCTCTACTCACCTTGGTGCGCCCATTGATGACGCAGTTGCCCAGACGCCCGTTGGCGGCGCTGTACATCACGGCCTCGTCGATGCGGCTCATCAGCTTGGAGATGCTGTCGCAGCCCGGCTCGTGGCCCTCCACCCAGGCGATCAGGTCACCGCGGATATTTCTCGAGGGGATGCTCCTCTGACTGACCAGCTGACCGCCCCGGAACTTACCACTGCAGTTTAGTGTCTCCACCTCGCCCAGGACCGCCTCACCCAGCCGCGGCCCCAGGAAGTTGTCCTTGACACAGATTCCATGGGACTTCATGCAGGGCACTATGTACTGCCGGGCCATACGCTCAGCCGACCAGCCTTCCCCCGGCGGCACCAGAAGAGATGGGATGCTGTTGGCCTCCACTGGGGACGTCTGGCCCGGTACCGCCGCGAGGCCCAACAGCCCGGCCACGCGTCCAATGGGCCTGTTCGGGTGCAGCTTGCTGCTGTGAGGGGTGGGTGTCGAGGGGTGAGGGGCGGTGCAGGGGTTGTGGTTGCTATGATCACTGTTAGCAGCCAGCAAAGTGACCGGCCTGGAGGTCTCCGCTTTGTAAACGTCGCTCTCCACCACACGTCTCCGTTTACAGTCTGAGTGCAGCAATTCGCCTGGTCCGCTGGCCATCACGCTTAGAGATCCTAATCCAGGGCCTGGTGACCCACCACACCCACCTGGCGTCCCCGACACAACATCCCGGTTCTCACCGCCTCTCCGTTTCTGATGCTGCAGCTGTCTGAACCGCATGTCACCATTGGTTCTCTTAATCAGAATGGCGCATTTCTCGTGTGGTGTTCTGTCCCCGTTCTCTCCGAGGCCTGCTCTGCTGCCGAGGGGTTCATCCAGGCCAGTCAGTGCCTCTGTAACCCCCTTCACCTGCGCGGGGTAACAGTTGGGAGTTTGCGACCTGACCACACCGTGGCTGCCCTCAATAGTAGCAGATGACGCCACGATCTCACCGTTAAGGAACGGCAGCCCGGTCTTTGAAGGTTCTTTCAAAACCGTGATACTGGGAGAGCTGGTTTTGGAAGCCAGACCCGCTAGTAACTCCGCAGCCGTGGCGCTCCCTACCGGCGCCGTGCCCATGCAGTATCCGTTTAGTCCCATATTGGTCTTGTAAGAGTGAAGCTCGGCAGTTCCCGATGCGTGTTCACCGTTTGCCCCTCTCTCGTGCGAGGCTGAAAAACTGTGGTGCCTGTGGGAAGAGCCTGGATTTAAAAGGTCCGTGTGTTCCAAGTTCTCCATTTCATCTCGTCTAGTGGTGCTGGATGCGCACGTAGCCCACGTCCTCCCCTCATTTTCTACGATTGCCACAGTGCGGGAAAGAGTGTACAGCACAACTGTCAAGGCTTCGAGAGAGGAGCGGTGGCACAGCTTTGGAAAGTTTCATGTTAAAAAGTATCCTTCTCTTCAAATGAAATAGTCTGATTTGCAGAAGTTTCTAAAACAAAATCACACAATACAATGTTAGACATGAAACAAATGAAACGGAGAAGTATTCACACCAGACCTAGGCAACTATTTTCTACGCATTAAATCTCTAGGCTAAAAGGTGCCCTACACTTAAACCAAATAGCCTATATATTTCGTAGTGTAGCCTAAATTTATTGGAAAACGTAATACACATAACAAGCTATTGCTTCAAATATAATATTGTATTATATTTAAATGTACTAGGCTATATCATTTAACTGAACATGTGTATTTATTTTAATACTGTAGTTCAAACCTAACATTTTAAGCAACGATGGCTAAGTGTGTTCATTTTTATGAAAAGATAGTCGGCATTAACAACTCGTTTAAGTCATTATATGCATATTTTTCAACTTAAAGAGAGTGTAAAGGAAAACCAAAAGTAGTCTTTGAGGACAGCTCTGATGCCCGCACACCATTTCCATAGCCTATAGATATACATCGAAATAAACGTTCACTTAAGAGTTCTTCCAATATTCAAAGAGAATACCTAATTATTCTGGCATAAGCTACGATTTAAAAAAACAACAAAGCACATAATACCAGTATCTCGCAAAATATAGCCCTCCGTCAGCTGATCGTATGCTTACCTAAAGCTCCAGCGTAGCCTACGTGACCGGCTGAGGGTACGCTTATTTCCGGGATCGTCTTGCTGATGTTAGATTTTCTTTATGTTTAGCCTATTCATATCCCCATGTCGCTCACCCATGGCTACATTTAGAAACATTATATTGTCTCTGAGTGGGAACTAAGCTTTTACTGCGGAATGCATGGAAGGTCCGCTCAATATACAAAAATGTAGTGGGCTAAACGCTTCGTTCTCTACAACTGCGGGTAACACCCCGAGCATCTGCCTCTCTGTCGCTCTATTTCTTCCTCTCTTTCTCGCCTCGATCTCCCTCTTCTGTCCACGAACAACCGTATCAGTTCCACGTTCACATAAACACGTCATGTGACAAAGGCTGCTGAACAAAATGCTTGCCGCGCATACGTTTACCAACAGTAATTGTGTCCCTGTAAAGTGCAATAGTTGGATTCAAAATGTTAGAGATGAAAGCTATCCGTAATGTAATCACAATTGTTCTTTGTAGCCTTGGAAACACGTCCAAAAGTAAATTTGTAAGTGCCGATATATTGTGTTTTATTTTACATTTCAAACATAGGCCTACTTTTGCTTAAATCAATCGATCAACACAATACGAAACTGCATCTTACGACCTTTATTGAAATCGTTTTATGTAAAATGTAAGGTGCACGTAAGCTAATCTGTGACTTAGTTGTGATCTTCTATTAGCATTTTATATTTAAAATACAAAAACTTTTTATTAAAATAATTAATCAACACAATACGAAACTATATACTATGGCATTCAAATCTCAACCATTAAATACATTAAAAAAAGGCTTTGTATGTAATCAATGTAAACATTTATGTACATTAACCCTGTTTCTGAAGCACACAGCTTTGGAATTGACCAGATGCCAACAATTTGTTATCAGCAGTAGTAACAGTGCCTAACATGAACAATCTTTTACAACTACCAACCCTAAAGAAACTCCGTGTCAATTGCACCAAAAAGATCTTCCATCCAGTGGGCCCATGAACAGGGGCGTTACCTTGACGTATTCACGTAAATGCCTAGGCTTGTCTGCCTGACTTAAAATGCAAGTTCAGCAGGGAAATCCCCATCTTTTACCAGGCTCGGATTAACTTTGTAATATTTTTGGACCGCAGGTATCTATTTATTTTCTTTAAAGAATTAAATCATCAATTAAATAATACGTTTTTGTTAAGCAGTTTGAAACCCATTTTCTTTAACAATTGTGCTTTCGTAATTAAGCATGATTAATTGAATCAGCAGCATTGTTTAGTGCAGTAAGTGAACCCAATATGTTTCAACAGCTTCTCACACTTGAGGTTCTTGTCTCCCTTTTTTGATGTCAAGACCAATTTCAGCCATCTATCACAAAAGGACAAAATGAAGTAAACACCTGAGCAACACAAAAAAAAATATTTCCATATACAGGTGCTGGTAATAAAATTAGAATATCATCAAAAAGTAGATTTATTTCAGTAATTCCATTCTAAAAGTGAAACTTGTATATTATATTAATTCATTACACACAGACTGATATTTCAAATGTTTATTTCTTTTAATTGTGATGATTATAACTGACAACTAATGAAAATCCCCAATTCAGTATCTCAAAAAATTTGAATATTACTTAAGACCAATACAAAACTTTTTTTTTGTTGAAATGTTGGCCATTGTCCTTAAACCAGGTACTTGTAGCTTTGATACTGTGTGCAGGTGCCAAGTCCTGTTGGAAAATGAAATCTGCATCTCCATAAAGTTGGTCAGCAGCAGGAAGCATGAAGTGCTCTAAAACTTCCTGGTAGACGGCTGCGTTGACCTTGGACCTCAGAAAACACAGTGGACCAACATCAGCAGATGACATGGCACCCCAAACCATCACTGACTGTGGAAACTTTACACTGGACTTCAAGCAACGTGGATTCTGTGCCCCTCTTCTCTTCCTCCAGACTCTGGGACCTTGATTTACAAAGGAAATGCAAAATTTACTTTTATCAGAGAACATAACTTTGGACCACTCAGCAGCAGTCCGGTCCTTTTTGTCTTTAGCCCAGGTGAGACGCTTCTGACGCTGTGTCTTGTTCAAGAGTGGCTTGACACAAGGAATGCGACTGCTGAAACCCATGTCTTGCATACCTCTGTGCGTGGTGGTTCTTGAAGCACTGACTCCAGCTGCAGTCCACTCTTTGTGAATCTCCCCCACATTTTTGAAGGTTTTTTTTCCCACAATCCTCTCCAGGGTGCGGTTATACCTATTGCTTGTACACTTTTTTCTACCACATCTTTTCCTTCCCTTCGCCTCTCTATTAATGTGCTTGGACACAGAGCTCTGTGAACAGCCAGCCTCTTTAGCAATGACCTTTTTTGTCTTGCCCTCCTTGTGTAAGGTGTCAATGGTCATCTTTTGGACAGCTGTCAAGTCAGCAGTCTTCCCCATAATTGTGTTGCCTACAGAACTAGACTGAGAGACCATTTAAAGGCCTTTGCAGGTGTTTTGGGTTAATTAGCTGATTAGAGTGGCACCAGGTGTCTTCAATATTGAACCATTTCACAATATTCAAATTTTCTGAGATACTGAATTTGGGGTTTTCATTAGTTGTCAGTTATAATCATCAAAATTAAAAGAAATAAACACTTGAAATATATCAGTCTGTGTGGAATGAATGTATACATTATACAAGTTTCACTTTTTGAATGGAATTACTGAAATAAATCAACTTTTTGATGATATTCTAATTTTATGACCAGCACCTGTAGGCGCTGTTTTGTCTCCTGCGTTACCTGATCTCCAGGGGATAACCATTGATAGTGCATGAAAATCCCACAGTGGCTGTCCAAAAAGGCCCTTGCCTTCCAACAAGTGCAGAATGTCCAACATGTTCTGAAAGAAACTCAAATGAGTTTACCAAACAAGTAATGGATTCCTGAGAAACATGAGCGCCTTCAAAAAGGAGCCTTGGCTCGAGTTCTTCATAGTGGACCCGGGTAGGTTATTTAGCAATTTTGAATGTTCAACGTGGAACTTCCCAGAAGGAGCACAAATAAAGCCAGTCCTCTAAAGTAACATAGAGAATGTAGCTGCTGTGTCTTTAAATGGCATGTATGTCAGAGTGCTTGCTGCTGTCGTGTGTCACTTTCCAGGGCAACAGGACTGGGCAGTCGTCATATTGACTGAATGGGTCATCATTCTCACTGTCCACCCTCCCACACCAACAAAGACACAGGAGCAGGCACGTGTGCGGTACGGACGGACAGATATAAAGAGCTATAGGCAGAGCGTGTGGTGGAGGGCAGATCTGCCAGATAGTGTAAGCCTGCAGGCTAGACAGGGATCAGTGGGGAAAACAAACAAACCATGGTGTCATATTGTAGGTAACGGAATGAGTGCGTCGCTGTCTCCCTGACAGTCATGGATTGAATGCAGGGCCATAGGGGGCCCTTGAAAAGAAGAGATGGGCTTATACACTATATTGGGTGGGGGAGTGGTAGCTGGGATTTCTTAACCCAGCCCTGATTCTGGCTGTTAGGCAGGTTTCGTACATGGCTTCTACTTGGCAGCGCTCAGTGAGGGCAGAAGGGGATTTCCGCAGCTTTCCAGGGCCTTTCACCCAGAGCCATGTTTCACACACTACCCCAATAAAGAAGGGTGTGCATGGTTAAGCATGTTCTCTTTCAGGGATCAAAATAAATTAGAAAGTGTGCTTTTGAAATGATAAACAACATGTGTTTTCTTTATTTTCTATTTGAATTAAGTCCAGTCTACCATACATTCTACAGCCTTGTGTTTAGTCTCATCCTACTGTAATGGCTGTCATATTGTGTAACCATTAATTCTACAGCCTTGTGTTTAGTCTCATCCTACCGTAATGGCTGTCATATTGTGTAACCATTCATTCTATAGCCTTGTGTTTAGTCTCATCCTACCGTAATGGCTGTCATATTGTGTAACCATTCATTCTACAGCCTTGTGTTTAGTCTCATCCTACCGAATAGCTGTCATATTGTGTAACCATTCATTCTACAGCCTTGTGTTTAGTCTCATCCTACCGTAATGGCTGTCATATTGTGTAACTATTCATTCTATAGCCTTGTGTTTAGTCTCATCCTACCGTAATGGCTGTCATATTGTGTAACCATTCATTCTACAGCCTTGTGTTTAGTCTCATCCCACCGAATAGCTGTCATATTGTGTAACCATTCATTCTACAGCCTTGTGTTTGGTCTCATCCTACCGTAATGGCTGTCATATTGTGTAACCATTCATTCTACAGCCTTGTGTTTAGTCTCATCCTACCGTAATGGCTGTCATATTGTGTAACCATTCATTCTACAGCCTTCATTCTACACTCTACCTGTCTGGCCGCTCGCTTGCTCACTCTACCTGTCTGGCCGCTCGCTTGTTCACTCTACCTGTCTGGCCGCTCGCTTGTTCACTCTACCTGTCTGGCCGCTCGCTTGTTCACTCTACCTGCCCGGCCGCTCGCTTGTTCACTCTACCTGCCCGGCCGCTCGCTTGTTCACTCTACCTGTCTGGCCGTTTGTTTGTTCACTCTACCTGCCCGGCTGTTTGTTTGTTCACTCTTCCTGCCACAGCCAAATAAATGTTTTTCAAATTAGTCTAGACAGTCTTCTGATATCCCTAGGTTTGGGAAGGTCTATTAGGATGCAATGATTAACACAGTCAAAAGTACGTCCATGGCCAGCTCTGAAGCCTGACTGAACCACAGAGAGAACACTGTGGGACTCAAAATGGAAGGGTAACTGTTTGCTGACCAGACATTCAAAAACTTTAGACAGACAGGACAAGATTGAGACAGGCCTATAACAGCTGGTGTTGAGTTTGTCACCCACAGATCGTTGAGCCCAGCTGATTTGTAAGGGTTCTGTTGTTACCGCTCCCCCGGGGAAGTCATCAGGGGACAGGGGCAGTAATGCTGCTATCGGGTGAGTTGACAAGGCAGATTCAATTGTGTGGCCAGACGGGGTTGTTGATGCTCTCAACAATGAACATGTTGCGGCCTTTGGTGCAGAAGCAGGTGTCCTCAACAGAGGAACTACGGTTGATTCTATGGTAGTGTACACATGTCAGGCCATGTTTTAAAGCCCATCTTATTATTGTTTCAGCAGACATATGGCAATAGTAGGAGGAGGGCGTTCAGCTCTGACACCTTTTGTTTTCCTTAATGACATTAAGTTTCACTGAAAAAAGGTGCAGCTCTAAGTCTGTTCTGCCATTCAAATGACACATCTAATGTGTTCATGCATCATTGGTTTTTGCTTTAATTCCTCTTAAAGGTAAAGTACTCCAAAAACGAAATTACAAATTACTCAGTTGGTGTAAAACATAGCTTTTTTTGTAACTATTGTCATGCAACGAACAACAGATTGCATTTTGAAACCCTTACTTAACCCACACACACACAGACTTTTGAACTATGGTTTTTAAAACCCTCTCTGACTCCAAAACTTTTTTCAAATGAGGAAGGTAAGGGAAAAATGTGTATATACAGCATTAAACGGAAACTCAAGGGAAGGCACCCCAAAATAATTATTCATACAGCTTAGTGTTCCCTCCGGCAAACCAACTGTTACATGGCAGGATTGGCGACATTCCAAACACTGGCAACACAGTACAGTAGTATGTTAACAAATTGCAATAACCCACAAAATAATTTACTGTTAGAACTTGCTACATAACTCAAAAAGAAAACGCAATCAAATAAATATGCCAGGACTAAGAGTAAGACGTGTTACAGCATTTTTAATTGTTCATTTGTTTGCCCACTGGATGACATGTATATTTGCAACTTTTCCTAGAAGGAGATAAAAAGGTCGTAACCAAGGTCAGGTCGTTGCCAAGGTCAGGTCTTTCTAGGCAGCTGCACTGGAATCCCCCAGCATGCAAATCACTGAGGAGTGCCGCTTCGCACGTATACCTCCCTCTCTCATTCCCACCCTCCCTCTCCCTGTCTCTCTCTCCCACTTCATCAATCCCCCTGTGTCTGTCTCTCCTCCCTCCCCCTTCATCGGTCTGTGTATCTAACTGTCTGTCTCTCCTCCCTCCCCCTTCATCTGTCTGTGTATCTAACTGTCTGTCTCTCCTCCCTCCCCCTTCATCGGTCTGTGTATCTAACTGTCTGTCTCTCTTCCCTCCCCCTTCATCGGTCTGTGTATCTAACTGTCTGTCTCTCCTCCCTCCCCCTTCATCTGTCTGTGTATCTAACTGTCTGTCTCTCCTCCCTCCCCCTTCATCTGTCTGTGTATCTAACTGTCTGTCTCTCCTGCCTCCCCCTTCCTCTGTCTGTGTATCTAACTGTCTGTCTCTCCTGCCTCCCCCTTCATCTGTCTGTGTATCTAACTGTCTG
Source organism: Esox lucius (assembly GCF_011004845.1). Taxonomy (NCBI): domain Eukaryota; kingdom Metazoa; phylum Chordata; class Actinopteri; order Esociformes; family Esocidae; genus Esox; species Esox lucius. Next base: position 32,857,585 of record NC_047569.1, on the reverse strand, counting down.
TCTCTCCTCCCTCCCTATATCTTATCTGTCTGTGTCATAAAGCAGAAACAACAAGCTCAGAGGATAACAAAGAGTTAAGGGAACTCGATGTATGTTCATAAATAGCCTGACGTTCTCTACTTCTTATGGCATGAACTTGAACTCTTGTGACATTTTAATTCCATACCATTCTACATTTAGCATTTCTATGTCCGCAGTTAGTTTTTCTCCCAATCACGCGTTTCACAGCCTGATAAATATGCTGACAGACACGGGCCACCTCCTGTCAGTAGGATGGAGTCAGTGTAGGGGTTTACAAGTGTCTCTCGACCCTACTGGGGGCCGTGGGCAGACCCAGACACATGGTGATGTTAGAATGCAAACGTTTGGATAACGCCAGGTGGATGACTACTACGGAGAGAGAAAAGGTAGAAACCAGGCACCGCTTTCACAGAGAGAGAGAGAGAGAGAGAGAGAGAGAGAGACAGAGAAAATGAAGAGGTGGGTGGATGAGTTAGAGAATGAGGTGGCGTTGGAAGGGGGATTCTCAGGATCAAGTGTACAGCCTTACCAAAAATAGCATGTTAGCATCTGTTAAAAGTACCGAAATGGATCATGTGTCAGCTCATCAGATAAGATAGACTAACCATCTGTCTTCATTAAAGTGCAGAGTTTACCACCGTCCCAGAATAAGACTCAAAGACACTACGTAGCCTCTACTGAATATAGGACACGTTTCCTATAATCGCACTGCATTATACACACGCAGTATTATGTCACTGGAAAAAGGGCCTGAAAACTCGCTGTCTGTAATGGAGAAAGCTTAATAATTTGCGCTTTACGTGTTCTGAAGTAGGTGTTGGTACTCATTGTGGATCTTCAGGATGCCTTTGAGAGCACAAGCTGTTTCAGATGCCATTCACATGGTCCAGTGAGAACCGCAGATGGACGGTTGTCCCGTGCAGTGCCCTCAACATGACCTTAAACTGTTCAGTAATGTTGTTACAAGGTTGCAGCATGGCAGGAATGGTTCGGCCAAGCCTGACATTATTGGCTGTTGCCAGGCTGCGATTTCTTCCCCACTGTAAAGAATGTTTTTTCATGAGCTGTCGGTGACCGGTTTGCTGTGTTTTGAGTCAGCTGGCTGCTGTTGTCCTTGTGTTGATTTGATTCTATATGACTACAAATGTATGTTGTTGAATAATTCAATCATAAATAACTAAAGTAATTGGTGCACCTTTGTGTAAAAGCGTGAGTGTGTGACTTTTTGGGCATGTAGGTGTGTTTTTGTGTGTGTACGTGTGTCCATACATGTGTGTGTATTACGTGTCCCTGGATCTGTTTGTGATTGGAACAAGGTTCTGATAGACACACACACACACACAGTTATCATCCTTCACCTTCTCTCTCTCACACACACACACACACACAGACACAAACACAAACATACAGTTATCACCCTTCATTTACTCACACTCGTTCTCACACACACACGGAGCCTTGATGTTGACGAAGCATGTGAGGTCACTATCTCAGGCCCCGACTCAATCGGAAAATACCATTCGTCCTGCATAGGATCCTGGGAACCTTGTCTGCTTGGACCACATGTACAGCAGTGGCAATAAGTCTTCCCCAGTTAGGATGTCACCAGCCACCTGCAGACACGCACGTGTGTGTGTGCGTGTGTATGGGTTTATACGTGTGGACGGACGTGCGGGTGTATGCTTCTGTGTTATGTTTGGCAGTGTTTTTAAATTGAGCACATGCTTCATTTAACTGGGCTATGTTCCACTTTGCGGAAGGTTACATGTACCTGTCTTCAATAGAGGCCGAGGGTGATTCAGTGACTGTGATCTGCTGCTTTTGGTTCACATGTACTGAGGACTGCTCTTTTAGAAACACTATATTATAGAGCTGACGTGATACCTTTATCTACCTGCAAGACAACCGTGTTTATTCTACATAATACATTGAAACAGAAACAACCTTGGTAAAATGTTTTAATAAAACACAACGTACTGTTGGTCTTACTCCCCCTGGTGGTGTGCACTCCACTCAGCACTTTAAAGAACGTCTGAATGTAAAACCTATTTATAATAACAGTAAGGACAAATTTGAATCAGAACCTGTTTTTTAATCAGGGTACTGCTTTAGAGGGGTCCCCTGTAGCTCAGCTGGCCGAGCACAGTCAGTCCAATGCTAGGATAATGGGTTTGGTGTTTGGGTGCTGGGATACGTTTACGCTTATGGCAATAAGCTGTTTTGGGTCACTACAAAAAAGCCTTTACTTTTTTATCAATATGTCCATATCATGATAAAGGTGTTTTATCTCATTCCTTTTTGGAGAGTCAGTGTTGGATAGAAGGATTGTAATTGAATTAAGTAACATCATATTTTTCTGGGACCTTCTGAGATTAATTGTCATTGAACAGGTACAAGTACAGTACAACGAAATGCAGTTAACATCTAACCAGAAGTTCAAATAGAAGACGGCAGAAAATGTATGAGCATTTACAAGTATTAAGTATGTATATATATTACAAGTGGAATGTATAGATGTGCATTGACGGCAAATGCAATACAAATGACAAAACTAAATGTGCAATTAAGGCAAATAGAGGAGGGTAGAAAATGTACAAGTAAGTATAATGTATGTTACTAGTGGGATAAATAGTTGGCATAATGAGGTGCACTGCAGTCTAAGACACTGCATTACAGTGAAACCTGTGTTCAGTCAAAGACACTACATTACAGTGAAACCTGTGTTCAGTCAAAGACACTGCATCACAGTGAAACCTATGTTCAGTCAAAGACACTGCATCACAGTGAAACCTGTGTTCAGTCAAAGACACTACATTGCAGTGAAACCTGTGTTCAGTCAAAGACACTACATCACTGTGAAACCTACATTTGATCTAAGGCCCTACTTGTTTCAGAGGACACTTCCCGACCTTTGACTCTCCCAAGCCTGCTGGAATGTGACAAGGCCGTAGTCACGATTTTAGACATCACAAAATTTGGAGAAAATAAATGGTTTAATAAAAAATAAAAAAACAATTCTCAGGAGCCGAATTCACACAACATTTTATCTTACCACTAGGATGATTTCTAGACCGCAGTAAAGGTTCCTGGCTAAGAGTTACCTCTTAAAACCTATTCACAAAGCTGCTAAGAACAACTTATACTACGGAATGGGGAGAGATCTTAAGAGAAAGGGCGGGTTGAACCCCGTTACTATGCCCACAGCGAATGGCTGATAGGGGAGGGGTCTCTGTCAGCAGGGTTGCCATATCCGCGGTTTTCTTGCAAAGTGGGCTACTTGTCAAACAATGTCGCGGGTGAAAATATTCAATATCAATATTGTGCCCCAACAAAAGCTGGGCTAGTTTTCAAGCATTTTGTCATTGGGCTGGAATTTGTTTCTTAAGCTGCCAACACTGTCAGTGTATTCATCATAGCAATACTGCAGAAGAATGTGTCATGTTAGCGTATTTTCAGAATTATAGATGAATAGATCAGGGGCTTTTTATTTTTTTAATAATCTTTTTTTGGTCAATTTGAGATCCGGGGCCTATTCATAAGAAATCTGGGCCCTAACGATGCCACTGGCAGTTATTGTTTGATGTAATATTCTACTGACAGATGACTGAGAAATACTATGCGCTGCATAGCTGGCCAAGTAGCGTAGAGTTGTCTCAAACCTGATCTCCAATGTTATTTGATTGTTTCTGTTTGTTGGTTTCATGACAGCATCCCTGACTAGCTATTCTTATGATCATAATACCCGATTCACGATTAAGGTGATACCTTGTTAAAAGCTCAGTATCATTAAATGTTTCTAAAACGTCGACCTGTTTACGAGGCGGATTCCCGGCTGCAGCCCTTTTAGGATTGTTTGTGATTTGGTCTTGACTTAGGAGTCCTCTTTACCCCAACATTTTCCCAGATTTAGGAGCTGGTTTTAGCGCTAAAACGATTTGTGAAATACTCTGAGACCAAAAATGTAGTACTGACACGTCTATTTTTCAGAATTACAAATAAATCAGCAAGCTATGAGCTACTTGTAAGACGTTTTGTGAATATGGCCCCAGGTTTCCCGTATAATCCTGCTATAGTTACATGTTTGTCCACCAGAGGGCAGAGGGCGACAACAGAAGCCTACTTAGCCAATGCACCTACTGTTGGAATAGCAATGTTTTGTAAAACTGTCTTGTGATCTGTAACTTTTTTTTTTTACCAACCACTTAGAGGGCAAGTAGCCTACAAGCGAGGTAAGATGTGTAGAAAGGTGAGGACAGCAGATGGGGTTGTGTTTGGCGTGTGGTAGTAAATGCGAGTTGTGTGTCAGTGTGTGGGTATGTCAGTGTGTAGGTGTGTTTTTGTCTATGTTGTCCTTTAAATAAGGCTTTTAGCACCAGTGTGTGCATAGCCATGGGAAGTAGGAGTGCTGGAGGTACTGAAGCCCCCCCACAAGCCAGTTATGGTCGATGGGCTTGCGTCTCGATATCCATTCAAATCCACAGCACGCCCTGGCGAAAAACATGTTCCTGAGGCCATGAGTGTGTCAGTGTGTGTACAGCTGTTCATATACTCAACTACTCTCACACTCACAGACCGTACAAAAAAAACCCTCCAGAACATATGCAGTTACGAGTGCTTCATCACTGATTGGTTTAAAATGCATGCATTTGGTTACAGTGCCGTAATTGCTCGAAAGCATGGTCTTCCTTGACAGATCAGTGGTCACATGGTTACTCAGTGTGTAATGGGTTTGTAATTGTGGGTTCTTTAGAAGGCAGTCTGGTGTCCGTAACCATGTTTGCATTTACTTCACCATTCTGTCATGACTCATCTCTGTTCTCTGTAACTCAGCAGTGAATTGCATCATATTTGTAGTTCTATACCACAACAGTGTTATTTTTAGTCATTGTTGAGGAGTACAGTGGGGAGAACAAGTATTTCATACACTGACGATTTGGCAGGTTTTCCCACTTACAAAGCGTGTAGAAGTCTGTAATTTATATCTTACGTACTCTTCAACTGTGAGTGATGGAATCTAAAACAAAAATCCAGAAAATCACATTGTATGATTTTTAAGTAATTTATTAGCTTTTTATTGCATGACATAAGTATTTGATACATCAGAAAAGCAGAACTTAATATTTGGTACAGAAACCTTTGTTTGCAATTACAGAGATCATACTTTTCCTGTAGTTCTTGACCAGGTTTGCACATACAGGATTTTGGCCCACTCCTCCATATAGACCTTCTCCAGATCCTTCAGGTTTCGGGGCTGTCGCTGGGCATTACGGACTTTCGGCTCCCTCCAAAGATTTTCTATTGGGTTCAAGTCTGGAGACTGGCTAGGCCACTCCAGGATGTTTGAGATTATGTTCTTGGGGGTTTGTACTCATCCTTCTTCCTCCAAACACAGAGAGTGGAGTTTATTTTTGTCTCATCAGACTACATGGCCTTCTCCCATTCCTTCTCTGGATCATCCAGATGGTCATTGGCAAACTTCAGACGGGCCTGGACATGCGCTGGCTTGAGCAAGGGGACCTTGCCTGCAGGATTTTAATCCATGACGGCGTAGTGTGTTACTAATGGTTTTCTTTGAGACTGTGGTCCCAGCTCTCTTCAGGTCATTGACCAGGTTCTGCTGTGTAGTTCTGGGCTGATCCCTCACCTTCCTCATGATCATTGATGCCCCACGAGGTGAGATCTTGCATGGAGCCCCAGACCGAGGGAGACTGACCGTCATCTTGAACTTCTTCCATTTTCTAGTAATTGCGCCAACAGTTGTTGCCTTCTCACCAAACTGCTTGCCTATTGTCCTGTAGCCCATCCCAGCCTTGTGCAGGTCTACAATTTATCCCTAATGTCCTTACACAGCTCTCTGGTCTTGGCCATTGTGGAGAGGTTGGAGTCTGATTGATTGAGTGTGTGGACATGTGTCTTTTATACAGGAAACAGGTGCAGTTAATACAGGTAATGAGCGGAGAACAGGAGGGCTTCTTAAAGAAAAACTTAACAGGTCTGTGAGAGACGGAATTCTTACTGGTTGGTAGGTGATCAAATACTTACGTCATGCAATAAAATGCTAATTAATTATTTACAAAATCATACAATTTCCTGTATTTTTGTTTTAGATTCCGTCTCTTACAGTTGAAGACCTCTACATGCTTTGTAAGTAGAAAAACCTGCAAAATCGGCAGTGTATCAAATACTTGTTCACCCCACTGTAACTTTACCCTCCATCTGAGTTTCCTGTGGACCACCTTACCTGTCCAGTCTAGAAACCTTAGGCCCTGGCTTCATCTATAAATTGGTTTTCTCTCTGTTATAGACGGATGGTATCGATTTACCTTGACAGTAGGATGTCTTGTCACCAGTTTGTAGGCCTCTGGTTGAGGATCGCAGTGATAAACGTGAATCCAGTGTCTCTCGGATTGGTTTTCACACCTATCCCATATGAATCGACACATGACAACATGAATTGTCAGTGTTGTCAGTTTGTCTGGTCTGTGACACTAATTGTTTCTGCATTATCAGTCCTGGCCTGTTCAGTTGTGAACTAGTGTTAATATAACAAATCACATAGGCCGTTCAACCACCCCTCCAACAGCTGTACATATCTGTACCCGTTTGATGTGTGATTGAGATCAAGGTGATTGGGTGAATGTTATACGTCAGAGTTGGAGTGATTCAGAACACTAGTCAATGTGTGGTGTTTCATAATGAATGTGCCTTTTGTTTTTACTACTCACAGAGGGGAAATGCGGAGAGATATTACTGTTCTGCTTGTCTGTGGGTTGGCAGTTTATCTGTTGTTTTCTCTGTACAGTTTTTTTTCTTCATTTCATTATATCCTATTGTCAGGGACTCTTTCTCTCTCTCTCGTTCTCTCTCTCTCTCTCTCGTTCTCTCTCTCTCTCTCTCGTTCTCTCTCTCTCTCTCTGTCTCTCTCTTCCTCTCTCTGTCTTCCTCTCTCTCTGTCTCTCTCTGTCTCTCTCTTCCTCTCTCTGTCTCTCTCTCTCTCTTCCTCTCTCTCTCTCTCTGTCTCTCTCTTCCTCTCTCTCTCTCTCTCTGTCTCTCTCTTCCTCTCTCTGTCTCTCTCTCTCTCTCTTCCTCTCTCTGTCTGTCTCTCTCTTCCTCTCTCTCTCTCTCTCTCTTCCTCTCTCTTCCTCTCTCTCTCTCTCTCTCTTCCTCTCTCTTCCTCTCTCTCCATTATAACATAAAGCTGAGTTCTCAGTGGAAGTCAACACCTGTTATTCTTGGTATTTGCTCAATCAGAGGTATGTGTCTACATGCCTTACGGGGAACTTACATGGAGAAATGCTGGATGCAAAAGACCCACTATCTATATGTATAAGGTTAAAAAGACATAACCGACCATAACAGAATACATACAGTAGGCTGCTTCGACACGTGCCCAAAGCTACAACTCAGAACAAGCTGTCCTTCTCTAAGCACAAAACACCTAAGTTATCTTCCAGTGTGGCCTTGAATGGAGCAGAGAAAATCATAAACATTGGCACGTCCTTATGGAATGTTAGGTAGAAGCATGAAGCTTCACAATTAGTTACAGTCCATTTACAGCACCTGACCATGTGCAGGCTGTGACCAGGAGTTTCTAACAGCCTCTGTGAGTGTGCTGGTATCAGCTCTTTCATTCTGGATTCAAAGACGGGACTGACTTTGCATTGCTGTCATTATTGAGGAAATTCTGCACATGTATAAACAGCAGAGTTCAAAGGCATTCCTCTCTCTGGCACAAAGGACAGAGTGGGATTCACATTACATCCAATATTCGCTCTCTCTTTCTCTCGCTCTCTATGCAGACTCTCATTTAAAGTACAACTTATTAACGAGCGGCAAAATGCCATTTAACATTTCTACTGAATAACTACTAAACAATGGGTCTATTTACACTACAACATTTATCTGAACAACATTACCTAAATAAAACTATCACATTGTAAATAGACACAAACGTAAAACTTTATGTCAGCAACAGGACCAAAGGTGGCAGCATAAAGAGCTTCACCAGTAGTGAATATGCAATGTCTTGTGTCCGAAAGTCATGTTAAAGACCTGTTTAACTGCCAGTGTTGAATATTATAGTTTAATTTTGACCCCATTCTGGGCCAGGGACAAACTGATAATAATATAACCTCCCTAACAATTACTTCTTCAGGTATTTGCAGAGCAGAGACATTGCATAGTAACTATAGAAAGTCAACAACCTCCTTCACCATGACCTTGAGAGTTCTAAACATTTCAATTTGGCTTTTACATACGGTACTGACATCAATGAGAAACTGTTGTTGCGCCCTGAGGCAAAACATACGCAAACACAGCGCATTGGCCAGACCACTGACCAGGAAGGCATATGAACTCACTGACAATGTTGTTTGTCTGGTTAATTACACGGCGCTCTCCATCAAACAAGTGCTGTTGCTGGTGATGGTAGAATTGTTACGACACCAATATCAGATGTTCTCAGTTGCTTCCTAACAGCGTTTTAGTTTTCTGATTCTGAGTATACATGGAGCAGGACCAGACTACATCATCGCTCATTCCACTCCAATACACACTGAGCGAGATATTGTCTTTAGGCCTCAGTAGGGGCAGGGAGTATCTGTCAGGAATGTGGACCATGTTACCTTGGGAAAGTAGGTTGCGACAATTAAGGTTCTCCACCTGTTTACACAATTAAAATCATCTCCGACCAAATCGACACAAATCTGTCCGTAAATGAAGTTAATGTAGATAAAACCCATAGTAGTGTAATGTTGCTCTTAGGCTGGTAGGACTGGTGGGAAGGCATTCATACATGGTCTCATACCATTTAGGACTCCAGGTCTAAGCTCCATAGCATATTCCCTGACCAGCTCTCCTATTTTCAGCGTTTGGCTCTGGAGAGTATTGCGCTTCACAGTCTGTCTGTTCAAATCTTTGGTTTCGTGAAAAACTAAAATAAGCATCTGATTTCTGTATTACAAAAAAAATAAAATACATTTAACAGAAAATGACGATGGGTTTGTAATGGACGACTTATGGCCTTTCTTTGCTGTCATACTGTCTTCCTTGTGATATGTTGTGTTGACATGTTATCAATCAACCCTCTGAAGACTGAGCTGCAGGTGGTTAATGATGGATTAGCCCCATCAGTAAAATGGACTTGGCATAGGATTAGAATGTGCTTGTACCAGTGTGCGCGAACATGTGCGTGTGAATTACAACATCTTGTCATTTGAGAAGTAGGGACATAATAGATATATTTGCATCAGTATTTTTTGGAAACTTTGACGAGATATCAGATGAAATGTATTAACCTTTACTATCAGAAAACAAACACATGCAATGTCAACTGGAGGTCCGTTCAACACTACTATGAATATTTCTGAGTGAGCAAGACGCTGGTGACATGACACCATTCAATCCTATGTCCTATGTCCTATGTTCAATCCATATCCTATGTCCTATGTCCTATGTTCAATCTATATCCTATGTCTTAATGTCTCCCGTCTTTGCTGAGAACTCACTGAGAGCAAATGTCATTTATACAATTATGATATGCGGTTGACCCACTATCTTAAGGTGAATATATTGACTGTAAGTCGCTCCGGAGAAGAGTGTCTGCTAATTTAAATAAGTAAAATAATGCAATGTGGTTGTCTGACATGAACCCTCCACAGCAAGAAAAAGCGATGGCAGTCTCTCATTGCTCTTCGGTCTGCTGTGGCATTGAAATGTGCCTGCTCAGGAAATGTGATGTCTGGCTCTGAATCCCGTTTTAATAAACATTCTTCTTAAGTCACGTAGCTGGCTTACCTTCTGTTTTTCGTGCGGCAGACAATCGTCTAAGAAATGACTTCACCATTCTGAGGCATCGTTCACATCTCTCTTTGCATAAGGATGTGGGGGTCAGTTCTAATCAATAGTATGCCTCCTCAAGTGTGTCTGTGTGATCTCTGTCCTTTAACCCCCAGCAGTTGTCATGGTGATTTCTCATCTTGACTCTGAAACACGCTCAGGGGACATCGCTGTGTGTGTGAACCAGGTTTTACTGTATGTTCACTATTTCCCACTCAGGGGTCAGGTTAGGGCAAAAAGAAACATTGAAAACGTTCAAATTAAGGTTAGTCAAGTGAAGGTTAGACGAGAGTCACAGCAAGGTTTAGGATAAGGCTATGGTCTGGGTTAGGCGACAGGGAACACAGAGAACAGTTTTAATAGTTTCAATAAGTAAAGACAACATGTGTATGTGTGAGTTTGTCGGGGTGCATCGGGTTAATACAGCCAGGCAGGTTCTCTAGCTGTTCTCACAGGCCAGTGGGTTCAACACCATGCCCTGGGGCAACGCTCACCCAGGGAGGCTTAGACAGGTTGACCCCCTCGTCTGATTCCCATAGCACTGGTGGGCCCTTAGTGGGCCCCATTTGCCCAGCCCCTTGCCTGTGTGCAGCCCCTGTCCTGTCCTCCTCCACATCCCCCTTCTCATCCAGTGGAAAACTGTGGCTGTTGGACTGAGGCCTTCTGTCGGGGGACGATACACCTCGAAAACATTGTTTTCCGAAAAAAAGCTTGATAAAAGGTGAATGAGGATCCAAACAACAGGCAGCCCTGGCTTTCCATTTCACCAGAAAACATTTGAACCTGTCCAGGGCAGTGAGGGCAGGATTAGACCCTGGGGAAACTGGGCCAACGGGAGCAGTGACTGCATTACAGCTTCAGTAGCCTGAGCCAAACTGAATTATCACTTACTCTAAAGGGATTTGGGTGACAAGCAGTTTTAGCCACAGAAATGGGGGGAGGGATATAAACAGAGAGAAAGAGAGAGAGAAAGTATGCGTGTTTGGATTTGGGGTTACGCTGGTGGTGGGGGTACGGGGAATCCAGAACAGACAGGCCAGGATTGGATGATTTGGCTGTCAGTTCAGCGAGTCGGATTTTAATTTTGAATAGAATCCCTTCGTTATGGGGAATAATGACAGGATATGAAACAGCATGTGCGGGCTCCAAGACCAAATGAATTTCTCAGCCCTTCATGCCCAGAGTTATGGAAATATGATGAAAATATAAATTAAAGTGTTATTGACCCCCTCTACACACACACACACACCCATCCATACAAACCCGAAAACATTGGACTGTGTACAAAATGTGCAGTCACTTCAAAATGGCCCATCTGATATTGATTAAAATATTCCCCCGATATTGAAAATTGGCTCATTAAACACTGTATTCTGTAAAATCCAGAGTGCTTGGAATTTACTGCGAAATCTAAAATGCCTCTATGACGTCCACATCACATGCCACAGGCGGATATAATGCAACGCCACAAGGTTCCTTCACTGCTTCCTAAGAAATTCCATGGACCATGTTTTATCACACCAATTCTGGACTTCTTATCCACTGTGAGTGGTGCTCCTTGTGACGATAGTTGAACAACAAAGTCAAGGCTGGTCAAGGACAGCCTGACCACAGTCACAGGACAGATAACAGCCACAGGAGACTGTGGCAAAAACCTAGCTGGGTCCCTTCAACAGCAACCACACAGGTTGTGTAACACACACACACACAACCCCAAATGACCTCTGACCACCCTGGATGGGTGTACACTCCCACACACGCAAACACACACACGTACAACCTCATACTGTAAATGCATACATGAATGCGTGCAAGCCCAAGCATGCCTGGTCGCCATTGAAAATGAAGATTTGTGGATGACTTAATCACTCCCTCCATCTCCATTATAAGGACAGGTGTGTATGTTCAGTGCATTAGGCCAGCAGACAGGTCATCCCTCTCTTCACACACATTCTTTGGCAGTGTTTTCTCCCTGGCCGTTGCCAATAATACTGGACTTATACGTTACTGCCAACCCTAAGTGACATTGTTTTGGATTTGTTGAGTAAGCTACTTTAAAGCACCACCCAAACAGCAACGTTTTGAACGCCATCCATGTTCAAGGAATTGTTCTGAAATGGCTGCAATCTGGATCACCTGTCATCACTAGGATTATAGATGGTGAGTCCTAACGGGACAGCAAAGATGATTTACATCATAAATACCTCCCTCATCAACCCCTGATCCTTCCCCCCAAAAAACCAAACAGTAGCCCAGAGGCTTGTCTGCACTCAGGAAGACCAGCAGTGGAAGTCAGCTGCATCATTATGGCCAGGAGTTGGAGTCGTGATCACTGGAAAGATCTTCCTAGGGGCACGTTTTTGCATGACAAATATATACTCTACAGGCTGGTGCAAATTGCCTCAGTGCTGCCAGTCGTGTATGGGTGATGTCATGGAGGATGGGTGATGTTGTGGTGGGTGGGTAATGTTTTGGTGGATGGGTAATGTTGTGGTGGATGTGTAATGTTGTGGTGGGTGGGTGGGTGATGTTGTGGTGGGTGGGTAATGTTGTGGTGGATGGGTAATGTGGTGGGTGGGTGATGTTGTGGTGGGTGGGTGATGTTGTGGTGGGTGGGTGATGTCGTGGTGGTTGGGTGATGTCGTGGTGGTTGGGTAATGTCGTGGTGGTTGGGTAATGTCGTGGTGTGTGGGTGATGGTGTGGTGGGTGGGTGATGTCGTGGTGGTTGGGTAATGTCGTGGTGGATGGGTGATGTCGTGGTGGGTGGGTGATGTCGTGGTGGGTGGGTGATGTCGTACAGGGTGACCTCGTCTCATTGCACACTAGCTACTCCTTATGCATTTGCAAGCTTAATTATGGCTGTTGGCCTGGGAATGCGCTGTCCTCTGACAATTTAGCGGCAGATGTATCACGGTTGAAAAAAAAACAATCTGAAATTGTTGTAATGAGGCGAGGACAAAACCAACATTAAGAGGGGAGGAAAAATGTAGGGGGTATACACAGGTCACCAAACAAGGGCAGTGAAAAACAAGCATGAATCATCTGACATTGAGTCCTCCACGTCAGTACAAACAGAATGACCATTCGCTTAACAAACCTGGTAATGTGTTATCTGAGCCTGAAACAGGGCAGAGACCGTATCAAAAGTCAGTTTACACCCCAGCTTGTACAAACAAATGTAGGGGGAAACACTTCATCAGCATTAAAATTCTTTATTCCAGACTTGCTGAAAAACTTTGAGTCAGGTAGACACAACAGGTTAGACACTGCATATGCATTGCATGGCTTTTGCTCCTGTGGTTTACTGGGTGTGATCCCTGGGATAATTTGACCTCGTCAGCTGTGAGAAGACACTGTGTGTTAAATATTTCACTTGTAATTCTCTTTTAGACATGGATCTCTTCACAATCTCTCTGCTTGCTCTTTACGCCTGCTTTCTTACTTTTCTGTTTTGATTATGAAAACATAGAAGGAGAGAAGAATGAAAGGTGGAAAAACAAACAGTCTTTCCTTGTTGTTCTCCACATTTCCTTCAGAATATCGTATTTCTTACACTCACACCAGAATTTCTCAAATACACATTCTCAGACAGATGGGTAGGTTTGGTTAAAGTTGGGGAAAACGTGTATGGACCGTGCAAATTTTCTCTTGAGGTCATATTATATGACTGCCGAGGGAGGGAGTGGTGAGGCGGGCGTGTTTATCTCAACCAATCACAGTCCTCCTCCTGGTTCTGATTACAAGTGGGTGGGCTGTGCAGGCAGGCAGGCAAGCCGTTCCCTTGAGGCTTTCTTTGAGAAGACAGTGTTCCCAACAAGCTGGCTGGCTGTTTCTACACGTCTCTTACCTTTTGCCTCCTATTCATCTTGTTGACAATACGCTTTAAGTAATGATTCTGTGGCCATTCTGAACTCGTGGTTTATGTTAAGGGTGACTGGCTGCTAAGTGTCTGTGGCCTTTCTGAACTCCTGGTTTGTGTTGAGGGTGATTGGCTGCTGAGCGCCTTTGGGTTGTGATAGTCAACTAAATTAACTATTATTACTGTCATTATTAAAGACACAAATGTCCCTGGAGATTTGAGGCCTTCAGCAAACTGCTGAACTGACTCATGGAACATAATACCTAATGGATATAAAGCACAATGTTTTCTTTATTTTGGTTATTAACTCAGTGTTGTGATGACCCTTTAACTGTCCTCTGAGCCCAGTGACTCATTTAACCTGCATTCTGCCAGACACTCGCCCCTTTTTACCAGAACAGCCTGACTAATCTTCAGTAAATATGGCACATATTATTATATTATTCAGGGTCAGGGTGTTGTAATACATTAGAGGCAGGTGCAGTTGTTGGGGCCATGAATCTCTTCAGGCCCCACAGGCTCTCCAGTAGACAAGGCCGAGCTGAGAGCCTCCAGGCTGGGATCAATGATCTGTTTGTGTCCCCCCTGTCCACCATGCATGTTGGGAATGTCAAAAGGCCTCTGCAGATCAGACACAGCTTGGCCTTCACTGCCACGCCACGTGAGAGCGAGGGAGCAAGGGGGGAGGAAGAGAGGGAGAAGAGAGGGAGACAGAGTGGTAAAAAGAAGAATTGAATAAGGGTGTGGGAAAAAGGAGAGGAGGCAGGGGGTGCTTGGGTAAAGGGAACCAGTGATATTTGATTTCTTCATCAGATTCCACATTTGCTGCCAATGAAGAGAGTATCTTGCCGTGATATTTAGAGGAAGGAAAATGTCAAGGGTGGAAGTGTTGAGGGGATTTAATTTAATCAGATATATAGCAGTTTAAAAGGGCGACATATCAGTGTTGCCGCCTGTTAATCTAACTAGGCATTTCTGTGTTACATAGACTGACAATGAGAAGACAAATGCGTCTGATTGATTCGGTCAAATTCTTATTGATTGACCTCATTCAAATTAGGGGTCAAGTTAATCATGAACATAACTTGCATACAGGTTCATACCTACATTGGAACACGCGCAAACACACACAGTCGCAATGACATTGCGTGCACATAAGAGCTTTTATTGCCCTGTGTTTAAGTCTCCTTTCAACAGTGTTAGGAATCATTTCAGGGCAGACAGAATGTAAGGCTGTGTTCCAACTAGCCGGGCCTGATTGGCAGACATTGGGTCTGTTATCCTTTCTACAAATAAACACACCTTGATTAACCCCTTCGTTAGAAGGTTCGAGATACACTGTTAACCTCGTTGAACATGGGTGAGGCAATGGGGGAAACTCAGATAGCTTGTTGATATGCATCCGTGTGCTATTTAAACCCAGTGAAGACATTCTGGGGGGCGGCGCTGTAAATAAAATAACCAGCCCCATTGGTCCCTGTGGAATAACAATGTAACAAATGTAACAGGAGGCAGGAAGGGACTTCATAGTCTTTTACAGCAGACATTCAGTATAATGACTTAACAATGGTGAATTACAGAGCCCACTGTTTGTGAGTAATCAAGCAGTGATTACTCAGCGCCCGTCTACCGCTGCGTTCTACCGGAAAGCATCCACGGTAATATTCAGTAGCAGGAAGATTGAGAATTGGGGCAACGCTGTTTGGAATTCAGACTGTTGGGGAGCTGCTTGTGTGTTAAGGGTTTTTCATCATTGCCAGACATTCATGGTTGATGTTTACTGTATTTATTCTGTATTCGATACGTTCTCTGGACTTAGTGTCTGTATATTTTGTCAGGAGCCTCCTATTCGTCTACTACCATTAACTCATGTATTGAGTGGCGTTGGGTCGAGGTCCTCCACGGGCTTTTCAAGTTAACCAATCTCATGTCACTGTAGCCATTTTCAGACAAAAGTTTACTTTGTGAAGTGAACATGCACCATAATCCTGCTGGAAGTATTCATGTGACAAACGGTCAACTAACCATTAGGAGATTTACCCAGTTAGGGTTGGCATGCAGGGACCTAACATGTGACAGGAAAATATACCCCACACACTTTCCGCCATTTTCTCTACCCCCTGGAGGAGGAGGCAGCTGTAAGTTTCCTTCCTTTTCCTTCCAGGAAGAAATCACCATTTCCCGAAAATCTTAGGCAGTTCAAAAAACACTGACCTCACTAAGGTGGCAAGCCAGCAGATGTACCGCCTTTAGTTACTAAAAACACTAATAAATATACAGTCAGACCGGATCTGCTTTCAGTTGAGTCAGTCCTCGCCTCATCTCTCCCAGTCCTCGCCTCCTCTATCCCAGTCCTCGCCTCCTCTATCCCAGCCCGGGTTTGGGTCAGCATCTGCCCTCAGCAGAGGTCAATTGCAACAAATGGTAAGATCGATGAAAGGGACACTGGCTGCCAACAGCCCTCCGGCGAAGTCCTACCCGTCTCCACGGGAAGGAAGCCTGTGGGCAAGGTCATCGCAAACACCTCTCACTTCACTCATCCACAAACAGAGGGCATGCTGGCAGTACAAGGTGTATAATGTACACTTATATGGCTGTGGGAAACACATCTGAGACAGGAGTCACGTGATTCCTTTGTCTCTTTGCAGATGATTGTGTCAGATGGTATGCATTCATTTTGTTGCTGGCTCTTTGGGGTTTCAGGCTGGGTATCTGGAAAGGCAATTTGTGACACCTGCTGATGTAAAAAGGGCTTTATGAAATACATTTGATTGAGTGATTGTATCTGCTGTATTTCCAGCCATCTGCCCTCAGCTCCCTTATGTTACCAATTCAGGAGGCACGGTCTGATCTGCTTGTGCCAAGACTAGGGTTTCAAAAATCTTGGGATCTTTCAATAAATTCCCTGCTTTTCCCGATATGCCGGTTTGAGCATTATTGGAATCTGGAAGGGAATAAGCAGGAAACTAAACCAATGCTTTCTCACACATCACCAATGACAACTCTGCTCAACTTGTGCTATAATGGAAAACTATGACGATGTTAATGTTTATTGAAATTACAAGGGGTTTCAATAGGAGGGACGAGTGCGCCGACCAAACAAAATACATGACCTATGTTTGGCATGTGCTCTGAGAATAATTTACCCACAGATCAGCCCATTTGTTCTCATCAAGTTATTTGAGAAAAACAAAATGGAGGGTATGGAAAAAACAGCTCCCTCGTGTTCTTGGCACACAGGTCAAATATCTTTCTTGCTAACTGATGACTACCCAGGAAACAGCCGAGGAACACAAGGACATGTCGCCTATGGATACGCGTGTTTTTACCAACCTGTTTACATGACATGAAGTTCATGCCGATGGGCAGCAGACACACAGTGGTGCCAATAAGTTTGCATACCCTGGCAGAAATTGTGAGATTTTGGCATTGATTTGATTGATTTATTTAAGGATAATGATCATATGACGCCATTTGTTTTATCATAATGATAACAGAAATCACCCAAATGGCCCTGATCAAAAGTTTCCATACCCTTGAATGTTTGGCCTTGTTACAGACTGACAAGGTGAATTAAAGGTGAATTTAAAAATAAAAAATATATATTAGGCTGCAAGTGAACATTCTGTCCTCAAAGTTGATGTGTTAGAAGCTGGAAAAATGGGCAAGCGTAAGGATATGAGCGACTTTGACAAGGGCCAAATTGTGATGGCTAGACGACTGGGTCAGAGCATCTCCAAAACTGCACTATGGGAAGGAGGCAAGCCAGGGGAGGCAGTGTGATGCTTTGGGCAATGTTCTTCTGGGAAACCTTGGGTCCTGCCATTCATGTGGATGTTACTTTGACACGTACCTAAGCATTGCTGCAGACCATGTGCAACGGTATTCCCTGATGGCATTGGCCTCTTTTAGCAGGATAATGTGCCCTGACACAAAGGAAAAATGGTTCAGGAATGGTTTGAGGAACATAACAATTAGTTGAATGGTGTTGACTTGGCCTCCAAATTCCCCAGGTCTCAATCCAATCGTGCATCTGTGGGATGTGCTGGACAAACAAGTCCAATCCATGGAAGTCCAATCTTCTGTGAAGACAGCTGTGTACCAACACGGACCAGGGTGAGTTACAACAACGACAAATCCTGGTTCTCAGATGGCTGTGTTTGGAAAAGGAGGAGGCGTTCAAGAGCAGGGACAGAGACAGGTACCGAGAGGCTAAATACAGCTTTGGTAAGGCAGTCAAAGAAGCCAAGCGCCTGTATGGGGAGAAACTAAAAGAGCAGTTTTCCACTCTGCTTCTGTTTGGAGAGGCCTACAACTGATTACCAACTACAAGCCTAAATCCCCCCATTCCATTAATGACTTGCAACTTGCCAACGACCTGAATGGGTTCTACTGCAGATTTGACAACAGGGCAGTCCTTCTCCCAACATACCTTCTCCCTGTGTGTCCAGCCATCAACACAAATCCCCCACCATTGTGGCCCATTCACAGTCATCCATCCCAATCATCTCCACCACTGCCACTACAATGGAACTTTCGGTCCTGGAGGGGGACGTTAACAGACTATTCAAGAGACAGAACCCACAAAAAGCTGCAGGGCCTGACGGTGTCTCCCCATCCACCCCAAAGCACTGTGCAGATCAGCTTTCTGCTGTGCTTACTGACATCATCAACACCTAACTGGAGACATGCTGCATCCCGGCCTGTTTCAATTCCTCTCTCCTAATCCCAGTCCCCAAGAAGCCAAGGTTCACAGGACATAACGACCATAGACCCGTCGCCCTTTCCTCTGTGGATATGAGGTAATTTGAGCGCCTTGTACTGTCCCACCTCAAGGCCATCCCAGACCCTCTGCCAGATCCACTGCATTTTGCGCACGGAGCCAACAGGTCTGTGGACGACCTGGTCAACATGGCTCTTCACTTCATCCTCCAGCATCTTTACTCCCCTGGAACCTACGCCAGAATCCTGTTTGTGGACTTCAGTAACGCATTCAACACCATAATTCCTGCTTAGCTATATGACAAGCTATTTCAACTGGGAGTGCGCGAGTCCAGATGCAGGTGGTTCACAGTCTTTCCTGTCCAACATGAAACAGCACGTGAGGGTGGGGAAGCACCTGTCTGACCCCTGACCATCAGCACCGGCTCCCCTCAAGGCTGTGTCCTGTCCCCCCTTACTCTTCTCCATGTACATCAACAGCTACACCTACATTCACCACACTCTGTCAAGCTCCAGAAGTTTGCAGATCAACACCACCTTCATTTGACTGAATTCTGATGGAGACGAGTCCGCCTACAGGTGGGAGATCTCTCCATTTCCTACCCCCCACCGCCGCGGGTGGCTCCCCAGTCAACTCTGTGGAGTTCTTTAGCTTTCTGGGGACGACCATTGCTCAGGACTTCAAGTGGGAGCTCAACATCACCTCTCTTACAAAGAGTGATGCATATTCATATTCAAAGTGCCCCCGGGGTGTGATAAACTGTGTTTTCCAATCGTCTCCCTCGCGAATCCGGATCAGGTTATACGCACTGCGGAGATCGAGTTTGGTATAGATTTGAACCCTCCCAACTTGTTCCAAAGCCGCGGCGATGAGAGGAAGAGGGTAGCTGTTTTTCACCATGATATCGTTCAGTGACTGGTAATCGATACATGGTCTTAAGCCGCGGTCCTTTTTACCCACAAAAAAGAAACTGGCGGCCATTGGAGACATAGAAGGACAGATAGATCCCATTTGTAGAGCTTTGACTGGGGTGCGTTCAGGAGTAGTGGAGCGTGGAGTGCGTTCTTGACCGCGGGAGCAAAGTTGCGGATCCAAGCCGGAAGAGGGTGTCACGGTATGTTGATGTTGATGTAATAAAACCCTTTCTAATTCTGATTCTGATATCCACATAAACCCTTTCTAATTCTGATTCTGATATCCACATTGCGCCAATTATAGTGTAAATTGCTAATTCTGTTTCATATTATTATTCATTTTAAGACATTTTAAGGATTCTAGTAAGAGTGACTCAGCATTTCAGCCGCCTGAGGCATGAAGGCTTATTGACACACCCCATTCATGCTCTCTCTTGCTCTGTCACAGTGACTGTAATGTTACAGTACAGAAAAAAGAGAAGAGTTCTCCCAAAAATATTATTCTCTGTTATTGTGGTTGTGGTTCTTATCTAGAAAACAATTACAGCCTACTGTATGGGATTAGCATAATTACCAAATCCTTATCAAATCATCTTGTGTGCTAGTTAACATTTTTGACAGCACTTTTTGTTCTTTTCCTCCTTCGACCATTTTGATTTCTTTTTACCCATGGTGCCCCTGCTGGGACACTGACACCTCCTCTAGTTTCACAGTAAATAAAGCCCCTTTGTCCTGGTGTCCTTGTCTACTGTAGTAGCTGAACAAGAGAAAAGCATGGATTGCTAGATTAAAGGACTGAAAACAGAGGATTGAGTTCCTTACCCACCTCATCCTGGGTTTCTGCTCGGCAAGCCCTCTTCTCCCTCTCCTGTTTTCCCATGCCACCTGAGAACACAGAGTACTGTGTCAAGCCCATTTTCAACCTTAACACTAACAAAGGATATGAAGAAATGCTTGAGAGACACAAAGACAGCCAAACTCTTTGGGCCGGTTTTGTGGACATGGATTAAGCCTGCTCTAGGACAAAAAAATCAAGTTCAATAGTAAACTCCATTGAGCTTGTTTTTTTAGTCCTAGACTAGGCTTAATCTGTGTCTGCAAAACCAGCCCTTTGTGTTGTCCATGGTCTTCTTGTAAAGCTGTGAAAGGGACTATGTGTCTGTTTCTTACTGATCACTGATCTCCTACCGGCATGTTACCAGATTAACAGGTTAACACATTGTCTGACAGCAATGCTTTCCACAGGACAATCTTCCTCTCAGGTATTATGAGGTGTACTGTTGGATTCATCAGTTTGAAAACCCAGCAAAAGTAAATTGAAGATTAAAATGGGGCAGTAATAGGGCTACGTCTCCCCCACACCAAAGATACATTGTTAAATTAAAATTGACCATTGGATTTGCGGGCCCAATCGCAAATGGTCCTGTAAATACTGTACCCTAAGAACTAGTAGGGATCTGAGAGGAACTGACAGGTCAAATCAAGTTGTTAATATATTAGCACCGCCTTTGTCCTCTGATGAGCTGGTTGGGCGATTTACATAAATAGTGTACCAATCACACCCTCTCAGATGGAGTGAAGTGTTAAGGAAGGATCTCTATAGAAACTTTCAGAGGGGGCAATTTGTTAATGGCCCTCAAGCTGCTGAAGGTCTGTTACTCAATGCTGTATTGTCCATTGAATAAAACATCAAAAATCTAATCAAACACCTCATGAATGGCTGTGAATAATCTGAATGTGGACGATAACTAATTGATAAAAGGGCTTTATCTCTGTCAATGGTAACCAGAACCACAACTCACACAGACAACAGACCGATTTACATACCAAGATCATATTCAATATTTCATATTATATATGAAAGTGAAGTTTATGGAAAGCGTTTTTTTGTAATGGGAACATATGCGTGAGTGTGCTTCAGAGGGGCCGATGTTGACCCAGAGGCCTCTTCACAACATGCATATGCTGTTATGATACGCGTCGAGTGAGTCCTCTCTCCCTGTGTGTCAGTGGGCCCCTGCTTCTCAAAACTCCCACGGCGCCGCAGCCATCCAACGCACCTCACTCACGGAGTCCCACAGAGGAATGCACCATTTCACAGGGGCTCCGCAATTCTTCCAAACATCACTCACCCGGTGGGGTGCGAAAGAGACACAGCCTGAGACAACAGAAGCCAGGGGAGAGGGGAGCTTCCTACTGCTCTCGCCCGGCTGAATGGGCACTTCTACGGGTGAAAAGGGTACCTTTCCCAGCAATGTGCTCTCTTGACGGTGGATTGAAAGAAGGCTCTGATTGTTATCTCAGTATAAGCTAACCTGGAAGATTCTGGCACACCACAGAGACGGCCTGCTATCAGAGACAGGCGCCCTTCTCCCAGACAATGAGATTCAGTCTCTTTAAATGGTTCCATAAACATGGCTGGTGAAAGACTAGGTGCGGTGTAGGAATCATGGGTTGAATGTCTCTCTCACACACACAGCCACTTTTACTCTCTCCCTCACTCTATGTGAGAGAAATAGGGAAGAAACAATAACATTTTGACGATAGCAGTTCGGCACCATGCTCCGTCTGAAAGCCAGTTCATAGGGATATTCTAAACCTTGCTGCACATACAGTACCACTGCATTAAGGTGACGGGTGTGACAACTGACCGAGTTCTTTGGTCATTAGATGTTTATCAATAAGTTGAAACTGTATGTATCAACAACAATAACAGAATTCTGTATCGTTTCTGTACGTGTTAGGAAGCAAACACTGCTAAACACAAATCCCCTGGCCATCGTATCCAGTAACAGCTGGTCTACCATTGCCCACGTGTCCTTGCTGGTTTTTATCTACAGTATACACACACTACATCCACAGGAGTATGACAAGAGTAACTAATAGTGAACGCTACAATCTTATGATCTCACTTATGTTACTGATTAGCTGGTGTGACAGCCAACAGCCATTGGCAGTGGCAGAATGCAATCAATCATGGGGCTAATTGTAAAAGGTTGCGGGGGAATTTTTAAGCCATTTTACCAGGTAAGTATGGTGAGAACACATTCTCATTCTTAGACCTTGGAGCGTTAAGGGTTAACTGTCTGGCTCAGTGACAGATTTCATTTTTTTGTCCTTGCAGGCTCAGGGATAAAACCCAGCAAATGTTCAGTTACTGGTTGAAGACTCCAACCAACAGATTTGTTGATAAATATATATATATATTATTTGAAACTGATATTGAATTCAAAACACTATATTGACAGAAATTTGTTTTCATTTTCTATTCAAAGGCATGACATGTTTGCCAGACGCAGCTAATGTTAATGAATTAGACACTTGTAGCATTAAAAATAATTAACTTAACTCCATGGTTTCATGTTAATTGTACTGGTAGCAGACATGTTATATGATTATGGAAATGCCATCTGACACACCATGGCATTTCCAGGCAAGGTGTAACACATACCCTTGAACAGCAGACCTGACTTAAACTCCTGGGAGAAAACATGTATATTGTAATAAACTATAGGCCTTCCAATCAATAGATTTTTTGATGAAAATGATGAATGACACGACACAAATCAGGGCTTAACATACTGGCTACAAAAACGTTTTTACTGTTCCTCCCTCCAAAAGTTGTAATGTTTCAGCGTTACAACATATAACCAAATACGTTTGTTACACAACATGTTTAATCCTTTATGAAATGCATTCTTGGTATATAAAACATAATTTCTAATTATAAAAATGCATTTAAAAAAGATAACAGTCAACAAAACATTTTACTTTTAAACAAAACACTAACTCATTCATCCCCGGGGGCACAAGGCAGACGGCTGGTCCATCTTACTACAACTCACTCAGTTACCCCAGGGTGCTAGTCTCCCCGCACTATCCTATGTTGAAAGTGCAATGGCCCTGAAGATGCATTTTCAAAGTAGCCTAGTTTTAATTTGGGTTTTCATTAAACCAATTAATTTGAAATGCAAAAAACGAATCCTTATTACTCCACGTGCATTCGCTTAAACATACTGCCACAACGGCACACCGGGATGTACACCGGTTTTTATTCAATCAAACGATGGGTTTGAAACGAAATAAACCTGGTGGAAAACAAGTTAAGAAAGGCCACCAGGCAGTGTTGCCAGATGGGGTAGTTTCCCGAAAAGTGGTCTATTTTTAAAGACAGTGTGCGGGCATGAGCTTGGGCGGGTCGATTTACAAATAGGGTTATATAGAAAATATAGCGTCCGTGCAGATTTTTTGTGGAGCCCGCGAATGAAGCGTGTTTACAGTGAATGACATCTGGCAACCCTGCCGCCGGGCCATAGACTATTAAATAATTCTAATAAAATATCAATGACAACAGTATACGGGTGCTGTTTTCTATAGAGCTGTCAACGTAAACATTTTGAGGAAGATATGGTTGAGTACAATGAGATATGGAGTGCATGGCTAAAGGCCTAATGTCAATACATCGCTGATGCAATCCACCCCTAATGTGTCATATAATCTCGAGGTAATCTTCACGATTAAAATAAACGTGTTTTAATCTATAAAAAGTAAACGTAAATTATTCTGAGGATAAATATGTTTGATTACTTTCACATTTCGTTTAGCTAAATCCTCGTCCATATTGAATTGGATAATTGTGTAATTATTCAGGAAATGTAAATTGTATTATTATTATTTCCTTGGACTTTGTGTGGTTTAAGTGTTAGAACGGGTCACTGTTTTATTTTTTTTAAATTAGAAATGGGTGACGCAACCATTGACTCCGCCCGGACTGGACGCGTCATCAACTAAGGTTTTCCACGAGACTATAAAACGTGACGTTTCAGTCCACAATCCAGATAACTATCGGACCCGGCGTTGGCTGTGCTTGTGTTCATAGAAGTCTGGTATTTATTTAAACGGTATATTTTTTAGTTACCAAGGTACGTTTGGGGCTCACACAATGGCAGAAAAGATAAAGGGGAAAGCATCCAACGGAGAAGCGCATCTCGCGGAGCCGGTAGCCAACGGACTAAGCCACAAGAAGTGTTACAATGAGACTAAATCTGAGAAATTTAAACGGTTATTCCTGGCGAACTTGCTGGTGATTCTCACAGTGACCGGAGTGATCATCGGGGTGTTTATTGGACTTGGTGTGCGCCAAATGGAGTTGAACAGAACGCAAATCCTTTACGTGGGCTTTCCAGGTGAATTGCTCATCCGGCTGCTGAAGATGATTATCATCCCTCTGGTTGTGTGCAGTCTGGTGTCCGGGGCGGCCAGCATTGACCCCAAAGCCCTAGGCAAGCTGGGCGGCTGGGCCATGCTCTTCTTCTTGGTCACCACCTTAATTGCGTCAGCCATCGGGGTGACCATGGCTTTCATCATTTCCCCCGGATCAAACACCGGCTCCAAACCGATATTGTCTGACGACGGTGATCTGCCTCAGTCGAAAGAAGTGGTGGACTCCTTTTTGGACCTAATCAGGTAGGTCAATGTGTGGTGTAACAGCTTGACCTTAGAACAAATGTGGCTACTTGCCACAATTTGTTACGGTGAAGTGGCGGCAGTTCACGTGTCTGCTTTTGTCCTGGTCCTTTGTTAATTACAAAATAACCTGCACACGCGTGGCAGACCCCTGGTAACCAAACTAATGAGCCCACTTTCATCGGCTATTCCTCAACGTTTTTATATGAACCGGTTAAAACGTTTTCAAATCGTTTTGTCCCCAACATCCGTGCGCGTAGAAAATGGGTACATGTGTAGGCTAGGTCAGTAATCAAGAATTCGGTACTGTAATAGCTATGTAAAGTAGTAGTTGCTGACTAGGATAACTAATGATATCCCGCATTCGCTGTGTAAGACGCGCGAGTAGTTGCATCATCTCTAGTTTCAGTCGGCTTATCGGCTGTGTAGACGACTAGGCTATTGTCCAGCGTTCAACGACAAAACTATCACGTCTGACAGCTTTCATTTTGGCATTCTAAGGATTAACCCTATCTTTACAACCACTATCGGAGAAAAGTAAATCACGTTTAGTGTATTCTAAACCTACAGAACACGTGCGTGCGAGCGTAAGAGTTTCCTCAAAGACACGTGTAGAAAAAAACATTGTGGGTTGGGGCGTTATTCTGGGTTAGTTTTATGGTTGGCGCTAAACTTTTTTTTTAATAGGGGACAGCCCCGTATATTTCCAAAAACGGTATTACATTTCCCGTTCCGCCATATGTCTTAACCCTATGACGAATACTAGAACATTCCGTTCCTGATTACGCTTACTTTGAATAAGTCTTTCTTATGGGTAAAGCTATTATCGCAGCAGTGAAATACAACGGCATTACAATTTATACTTCATAGATGACATCTTTTGAAAGTTCAAATTTCAAAATGCGGTTTGATAGTTGTTGCTAGATGAATGGATGAGGGTACAGTATATTGTTCTACCTATTGTCTTATTGTTACCCGTATTTTACCTAAATTTTCTCCCTCTCCCAATTTGGTGATGTCCAACTGATGGTTATTACCCTGTTATTACAACTCCATAGCAAGTTATGGATGGCTCTGATTCTTCTACTGCTTGCTTAACCAGGAGGCTCTGCTGGTTCACTATGTGAAGTCATTCTCCAGCCAACAACCATGAACGAGCATGACCTATCAAAATAAGTCATTAGACAGCGATGTGAAGAGGCAAACCTGTCTGATGTTTTACCTGGACAGGACTAACCATAAACTACATATCGTACAATTTACTTACCACTGTCCGGTGTTGTAAACCAAATACACTGATGTTCTATCAGATGGAAAGTAATCACAGAAAAGACATACGGGTGTCCAATTCCGGCACCCCTGACCTGTGTCACATGGGTGTGGTGAGGGAAGTCATTCTGACAGCCATGCCCACTGCTATATTAAAGATCTGGGACCTCCCGTGTTGGGCTGAATGTGTGATATGTTGACATGTGCATGTTAAAGCAAGTGGTTTTGGTGGCATGGAAATCACAGACTGAGTTTGTTGTTGGTAATTTGACTAATGGGTATGAGTTTTTACAAGCTAAACCTCACACCAATCACTTATCCTGTAACATTATGCAACAATGGGAGAAGAAAAGGCCTATTCTCCAGGGCTTAAACAGAACTAAAGAACCTTGTGTTTTCAGTAAGAGTTGGGGACTTCAAAAAGCAGTACTCCATCTACAGAGACTTCTTTGTTATTCATGTGCTCTCTGCAATTCACCATAAGATTTCATACACTGCATTCTTGGGCTCTGGCCCACTGCTCTTTCCTCATTCTGCGCATTCTTGTCATAAAGCGTAACATTTTTATAGTTTGATAGCCAATTATATTTTATTTGATGCTATACCTGATTGAGGATTGGACAACTATCTGCAGCAGGGTGGTCTCTGTGAAATCTAATTCATACTGTCATTCATAGAGGGTGGTTCTTTTTTCCCATTTTGATCTTTAAATCAAATTAGTCTGTCTTGGATACGCTCGGCTCTCAGCAGGGAATCCCTGACAAAACCCTGTCAACCTTGAGAACACAAATTCACAGGGACAAAAAGCCTGTTAATTGGGCAGCTTTGAGACACTTGGCTCATTAAAGCAACACGTCTGTCGTGGTCCAGTTTTGGCAACAGCAGCAGCGGTTGGCTAAGGAGAGTGTATATTTACCACAGTAAATATAAAGGCCTTTAAATCACGAATGCAAGCTCTCTCCCCCTCCCATTGTCACTCATTCTCCCTCCCTCATTCTTCCGCATTCCATAAAACCGTATTCCGAAGAACCTGCCACGTGTCAACTGTATGCATAGTTCTGTGTTAATAAGTCAATAACTTCCCAAACGTTGGCCTGTAAGTCTAGTTTTAAGTGCCATAAACCAGCTTCAGGGACAAAACCAGCTGCAATTATCCCCTTTCCCTCCCTTCACATCCTTCTTTACTTAACCTTCCGTATCTCTAGCCAGCTGGAAAGTGTTGGCTTTCCCACGTTTCAGGTAAATACTCCATTCACAGGTATCCGGGTGCAGGCTGTGTTGTAACCTCTGTCTGTTTACTGGCCAAGGTCTGCCACTGTATTGGAAGTGACTCCTCCTCATCAATGAGGCCTTTGGGTCAATGGTGTATTCACTGCCTGACCCTTTGCCATAGCGGTCTAACCTGAGACTATGCACAATGTGAGACAAACTTTGAAAACAATGAGATCACATTAACAGACAGGTGTGTTTTGTCGTTTGGATTTTATTAGGATCCTATATAATATATGCAATATGCAGTACCAGTCAAAAGTTAGTTTTACTACTCACATTGAAAATGCTTCATGATTAGAGGGCAGGGCCACATAACCAGCGTAACAGGGTGTCGCATCAGCCTCTGTGCTGTGCCAATGTGCCTCCACAGCTCGTCTCTGACATTTGGCTCACCGCTAAATCTAGAGAAGCAGCGGAGTATGTACTATATATGTCTGTAAACCAAATCAAGCCAGGAACTCCCTGAACTCTCATTGGTCTAAATGGAGGGCCGGGAAAGGATTGTTTTCACAGTGGTTTGCAAATAACTTCTGGGTGCCGCTGCCAAGGTTTTCGCCTTTCATTGGCTGATCCGGTTTGACCAGGTAGTGGTGAACGTGACCGCATGAAAATGACACGTCGTTGACGTTACATAAACCCGACCCCGCCCCCCATCCTCAGCTGCCACATGGTCGTGTATCCCCGGGGCTTCAGGCGATCTGTGTTTTCTGTGTGTTTCACCGCCTGTCTGCTTGTTAACCAAAGACCGTAGGAATGTGCACTGCAGGTGTGTTTGCTGCCCTGACGGCAACGTTTCAACTTTTTAAATAACACAAAACTAAACCTTACCGTAGCATTGTTTAGTTTTCCTGGACAGCTCAGCTTTTCAGGGAAGCAAGCATTTCAAATCCTTGTAGGACTGGGCTGGGAAAGAAACAACAGTGACCAACTAAAGTACAATGTGGAGATTTCCTGGGTTAAAGCAATGCTAAATGGCTGAAGCAAAAAGAGGCTCATATCAATCTTTCCATTGGTCTTTGGAATAGACAAGGCTACTAGTGCGTGTCTGAAGGAGTACAGGTGTATTCCACCCTAGACATGGCAACATGTGTAGGGTTTCGATCATTCCTTCTTTGTATTTCATCGCCCAGTGCTTATGCGTGAAATGTCTCCTTCACGGGTGTGTTGGCATTGGGTTGTCATGACATGGCATAGCAGGAAGTAGAAATAAGGAAATGGGCGGGTGGTGGGAGGGTTGTTAACCGAAGTAGTCTCCAGTGTTTTGGACAGGCTGTGCTGCTCTGTGACTGGTGAAATATGATATCAGCATCACTTCTTCCTGTTGCTGTGGGACCATCATGCCTGTGGAGAGCAGGGAATTTGTCGGTCACTCAGATACTTTTCATTTTTACCCGCCAAAATACCCCTCCAAAACACTTAACACAAATTCCTAAGCTGTGTAATGTTCATGTGCAAAGAGCGCTGCATATTACTATTAAGAGGAAACATGGTATATTGCCCAACTTCCTTTTTGGTAACATATCACAGTTATGAACCCCATGTTTCCCACTATCCCTAACCACTTCCAAAGGTCACAGTTCCTAGAAATTGGTTTCAAGGGCAATTCAGTCTCCTCAATGGTAACATTTAATCCCAGAATGAATTATATCCTGTCCTGCTCATATTTAGGTCAGAAAGAGATGAGGGATACATGTGACCACGCTTTTTTTTTTGGTGTTGTTGGTGGTATTACTGACTGTTTTTAGCAGCAGTACTCTGCCTTCTCCAGAGATGTGTGGGCGTTGTTTGGGCCTGTAATCCTATCAGCAGTCATTTTTGGATTAATACAATGATTCTCCCAGCTATACCCCCATGAGAATGTTTGGTTAACACCCTGGTGAGGCATCAGAGCCCAAGGGCGACGTAAAGATGCTGAGTCAGCATGAATCCTGGAAAGTCTGCTTAGAAGTTAGAGAACCGAGTTAAGCACAAACCTGACCAGATTAGCTGTGCTGAAATTCTTGCCTTAACCAAATGGGGTGTGTGTGGGGGTAAATGAGATATTTGTGACCGCTTCTATTTCAGCCATTACTGGGTCACTTCCTGTTATCTTACCTGTTTTGATTTGAGCTGTACTGAATGCGTCTTCTTTTCTTCAGAAACCTATTTCCCTCCAACTTGGTGTCTGCTGCCTTTCAGTCAGTGAGTATCCTCTTGTACTACAAACAGGCATAAGTGAGACAAAACTTGTCATTTCATTCACACGGCTATACAGAACATGTCTTACATCCGCGTGCGAAGGGCCACCAATGACTGTGTTCTCTCTTCCTGCAGTATGCAACCAGCTACAAGTTTGTGAGCAAAAATGGCACCAATGGGTTGCCCAACATCACAGTTGAGAAGGTGAGTTCACGTGTCTTTGGTGAAGTTACACCGTGGTTTACATTTTTAAAAATGCCTATAACATGCATCTCTGACCTGCATTGGTGTGTGTGTGTGCTTCTAGGTTCCGTTCGGTACAGATCAAGATGGCATGAATATCCTGGGTCTGGTGGTGTTTGCCATAGTGTTTGGTGTGGCCCTGAGGAAGATGGGAGAGGAGGGAGAGATCCTCATCAAGTTTTTCAACTCCTTTAACGAGGCCACCATGGTGCTTGTGTCCTGGATCATGTGGTGAGGGAGCCATTTGCCTGGCAGCGCTGTTGGGACTACATCTGTGCCAGGAAAACACTGACATAGACATTTTACCACCACACGTGTGTCCAACTTTGTCTAAAGACTTGCTGGGGTATTGGTTGGCTACGTGTGGTGACTGATAACATTTATTTGATAAACCCCTTTTTCACATTAGTCGCTGTCAGTGTCCTTCTACAGGCACCTATCCTAACACCAGAAAGTGCTAGCAACAACAAGAAATGGATGCGCGCAGTAGCTAGGCAAAACCTTCTATTAAGGTCTGAATCTGAATCTAGGCCTGATCTCTCCGTCTCTCTGTCCAGGTATGCCCCCCTGGGTATTATGTTTCTAGTGGCAGGGAAGATTGTGGAGATGGAGGATGTGGGCATGCTGTTTGCCAGCCTGGGAAAGTACATTGTCTGCTGTATCATCGGCCATGCCATCCACGGCCTGTTGGTCCTGCCAGGCATCTACTTCCTCTTCACCCGCAAGAACCCCTACACCTTCCTGTGGGGCATCTTCACAGCCTTGGCCACCGCCTTCGGAACCAGCTCCAGGTACGGCTCTGGTCACCCACCGCGTCCGCGTCTCTCGTGGACGTTTTAAAACGTGCAACGGTGAAGGCTCAAGGGCAGCGATGTAACTGATGATGCTGTCGTTCCTGGTTAAGAGTTTTGTCGTTGATTATTTTGACTAACGAATGATGATCAGAGCTTAAATTGGGAGAACATTTGTAGATGTTAAATAAAGAATTGGTCTTTAGTTAAATCTAATTAAAACAAAAACATGGAATGGTAAAAATGTGAAATTAGAAGGGAGGGCTGATTAATATCCTTTTGTGAGGGACTGTCGTTCTTTGCAGAAATGTATCAACTTCTCCAGTCCATCGGCAGGCTGCAAATGAGCTACTGTAGTTCTAGTAGCTGCTATAATGTCATTAGACTTTGCTTGGGGCGACAGGTCTGCTTGTCTAGCTTGTTTACTTCATTTTAGTTGAAGGTTCTGTTTGTGGCTTCTCATGTTTTGTGGGGAAGTAACTAAGAGCGTCTTAATGTCAAGTGTTGAATGTCCATATCCCTTTTAAACACATTCACGCTCTCACCGTCTCTCAGCTCGGCCACTCTGCCCCTGATGATGAAGTGCGTGGAGGAGAATAACGGAGTGTCGAAGCACATCAGCCGTTTCATCCTACCCATCGGCGCCACGGTGAACATGGACGGCGCCGCGCTGTTCCAGTGTGTGGCGGCGGTCTTCATCGCTCAGCTCAACAAAACCCCACTCAACTTCATCCATGTCTTCACCATCCTGTGAGTCACGTTCTGTCTCTGTTCAGTGGGATTTGGTTCAGTGCGGGGACTTGATTCAGTTTCTGTGTCCCTCAAACCAAATGCTGTGCTGCGGTTGGCTCACTGTCCTTCCCACTTTGCCAGGGTGACAGCTACGGCGTCCAGTGTGGGAGCGGCAGGGATCCCAGCCGGCGGGGTGCTGACCCTGGCCATCATCCTGGAGGCTATTGGACTGCCCACCAATGACATTTCACTCATCCTCGCAGTTGACTGGCTCGTGTGAGTACCTCTTCTGTGGCATTCTGCTGGGACAGATTCTCCATCATAAAGCTAGCATAAGCTGTGTGTCTGTCTGGGTTAGGTTTAACTGATTGAATAAGGACAAGGAGTGTAAAACCTTTTTTAGGATCTTTTGCCGGTCCACTCAAGGACAAAGTACATTTCTGGCTTAGGGGTTAGGTTTAGGGTCAGACATTTAGAGCTTATGTAAGAAATTAGGTTAAAGGTTTAGGCATTAGAACTAGGGTTATTACGGTTAGGGTACAATGGCTTTTTTGTTGTCTCGACAGGGATAGAACTCCCTGTCGAGACAATGTAAAAGCCATTGTAAAAGCCATTCGTATTGATGGGCGCATCCTTATGGATAGCCCCGCTTCCTTATTTGAGTTTTGCTCTGGTTTGACAGTGATTTGACACTTTGTTTCCAGGGACCGTACCTGCACTGTTCTGAACGTGGAGAGTGACGCCTTTGGAGCCGGGCTGCTACAGTGGTACGTGGATCGCTCTTCTGAGCCTGACGCGGTGGAGCTGAAGGAAGTGAAGATGGAGGGCGGCGAACCGGCCGAGCCGGAGCAGTCGCCCCTCATCGAGAAGCACAGGGGTGCTGGCAACGAAAAGGCCGATGTCCACATCTCTGATAAAGAGTCGGTCATGTAGATGCTATGTAATCTATGACCCCTCCGGTTGACCCCCTGAACCGAGCCTCTCCATACTTGACCACCCATACAGAAATGAGGCAGAGGATCTTCAAAGACTTCTCCATTCAAAAAATGATTCCTCTCCTTGTGTCCTCACTCTTTAAAAGAGACTAAGATCAGGTTGTGTGGCCAAGGGGAGTGGGAGCTGCATGTTCTCATTTACAAGTGACAGTATTTTATTTTTAAGGTTGGAACCCTTTGGCCATGACCTGTCTGTCTCTCTCGCTCTTTAATATTTCTGTAGCCACCCTATATAGTCTTTTTCTCATGTTTTCAATAACGGTGCCTACTTATGTTTCTTTGTGCATAAAATGGTATGAAGTAGCGACACACTAGCCATCTTGCATCGCTCTGTATATGAAGAAGAAACCAAAGTTATGACACTACGATCCTGTATGTTCTGGCTTCCAGTATGATGAACCAAATGAACAACCATCCTAAGAGACGTTCTGCTCCTGGAAAAAGGAACTTTTTAATGCAACAGACTTTCCATGTAATATGACTCCTCATTTCCCTTTTTTTTTATCCCACATTGTGTCAATTCAACCAGCAGTTGTTCTTACCTAGTACAAGGCAACTAAAAAGCTCCGTCAAAATGAAGGCCTTTTTCGCCTACTGGTTTTTCTTTTCCTCGTTTTAATGAACGGTGTTTCACTCCTTGAACCGTGTGGCATCCACTAGGCTTGGTAACAGTAACCGGATTTTAAATGTCTTGTATTTATTGTGGCTTGGGATTTTTGTGAGCAGGGTTAAATTCTATTTATCTCTGACAAGGGTTAATCTTTAAAGGAAGGGTCCTTGGCTGTAAGCCATTTATCAATATGTATTTATTGACTCTTAATTTGTCTTTTTGTATTTATTCCTTGATTCAGACATTAAAGAAACACTCAGCCAATTGTTATAAATTGTCTCCAAATTAGTTTCCCTTCATTAAGTGAAGGATGTCCTTTCTCCAAATCATGAACTCACTTGTTTTGTTCATAGGTGTATTTTGCTAGTTTTTTTATTTTATCATTATTGCTTTTTTTTGTTTTCCATAAATGTTTTGTCCAGATGTTGAGTGAGTGCTTTTGTCCTCCCCTCATTGTAAATGAATAATGTTATGTGATCTTGACATTTGTGACATCCATTCATTGATATTCTGCATCCATACTGCTGGAAAGGCATTTGAACAATGTCAGTACTTTTTCATTGTTTGGTTAGATTTTTCTGGACCTTAAAAGCCCTCCTGGAATTGATATGCCTCACCTCAGAGGCCTGGAATAACCTTGTTTACCCGTTGTGCTTGTATTTAAGGCTAAGAAAACAGAACAATGTATACTGGCATTTGTTTTTAAAAATGTGTCTGCCTTTTCTCTCTGGTTCTCTGAAAATTTGGTAAAACAACATTCCACAGGGTCACTAAAGTGCTGTGTGTGTGTGTGTTGTGTGTGTCTGTATATGTACAGTTGTACAGGGTGTATGTACAGGGTGTTGGTGGCCTGTTTAGTTAACCACCATAGGTACTAGCTTTACAAAATGGTGATAATTAGAAATAAACCATTATTACAATGAACGTGTGGACTTTTCACTTTTATAATGAAGGCCAATGGATTTGAATGTAAGCTTAACACATTTGGACATGTTGTGAATAATAAAGGACATGTTGCAGGAAATGACATGACCCATAGGTCAACATTTAAATGGCTTATCGATCCTACAAATGCAGTGCACATTTAGCCTTAGTGTAGGTGGGCTGATTGTACATATAGCCCTTTTCAGACATAATCAGTTCCTCTGTCAGCAAAGATGTGACTTCGGTCTATTTTGAATACAGCCAACGGTTTACTTTCCCCTCCAAGGAAAGTAAAGAGGAGTAAGCTGTGTGGTTTTATGTATTACCAGGGTCTGACATTGATGACGGCCTGCTGGCCCGGGCCAGGGATAACCTGTGTGGGGCAAGCAGATCTCGTCAATTGCCCAACTGGACCAATAACTTTCTTGTCATATTTTCAGTCAAACATTCTTTGTCGGTTTTTATTACTAAGTAATGTGTCACTGTCCAAACTTAAATACACCACAAAGTTACTTTTCCACTCAAGTGGCTTCACAAGTAGTAACATTTATTGATAGAGTTGCTTTGTTAATATCAGCTTTAAAGACAGCATGTGCTTTAAAGACAGATAATATTTTAGTTTCTCCGATTGTGGTGGTAGTAGGCAGCAGAAATAATATGTTGCAATGGGAGTCAGTGTCCCTTTATTTTGGTCAGTGTCAAGGAAGGAACAGAGAGTTGAGAGATTATCAGGGGCTGCTTAATATTCTGTTATAATCTATTGGGCTTTGATCTATAGCCCACTGCTAAAAGGTCATTGCTATAAGACGTGTATAATGTTGCATATGCTTAAGTGTTATTTATTTCTCTGCCTGCATTTTAATTCTGTGGTCTAGGCTCAAATGTTGGTGACCAAGGAATAAATCACTTACATTGCAAAATGATATTGCACAGCTTTTTAATATAATATTTTAATATTTATATTTTCTCATTTATAGGTTTTGCTTCTCCCTTGTGAATTACTATATTGTCCCCAGTTAAAGGTAGAAAAAAAGGTTGATCTCTGATTTGAATTCCGATTCAGATGGTAATCCCCACCACAATATTCAGAAGTTACCCATTCAATGTCTCTAGAGATGAGCTTTTTAAATCAGAATTTCTACAATTCATTTTGAGTAGTTTGTATTTTCTGGTTACATGTCATCTCGTCCATCATTTAGAGGTAAAGAAGCCTAGGAGCACGTTAATTAAGCTTATTCTGCAACCTGGTGGTGGAACAGAGGAGGTGCATACCTAAATCCAGACATTTTTGCAAACTGTTATAATTTAGTAATATGGCAGATGCTCTTATTCAGAGTTACACTGTTAGTAATTATACATTTTATCTCAAAAACACACAGAAGTAACACCGAATCACCGTTTATACCTGGTGTCAATGCGTTCTTTAGCGCTAACTATCTCCTAAATCTGTGAAAAGTAGTCAAGAGGACTCCTAGTTATAAGACCAAATCACAAACAATCCTAAAAGGGCTGCTGGCAGCAATCCGCCTCGTAAACAGGTCGACGTTTTAAAAACATTTAATGATACTGAGCTTTTAACAAGGTATCACCTTAATCGTGAGGGTATTATGATCATAAGTATAGCTAGTCAGGGAAGCTGTCACGAAACCAACAAACAGAAACAATCAAATAACATCGGACATCAAGGTTGCAACAACTCTACGCTTCTTGGCCACAGGGAAAATGCAGCTATGCAGCGCGAACGAACTACGTATATCTGTCACCTGTCAGTAGTATACTACATCATACAAAAAATGCCTTCTCCACACCCCATTGTCCGACAAAATCATTCGGTTTCCTCATTCACCAACTAAAAAAAAAAGCCGACTTCATGGCCACAGCTGGACCACCCGGTGTAGCTGGTGCTACAGATTGGACATATTGCACAAATGATTGCCCCATCAAAATATGAACGTGTCGAGCTGCCTTACATATAAAAGGCTGACAATTAGCTGAACATATCTTTACTAGTCAGTATATCATTCTTGGTTTCATGTTTAATCAGTGACTCAGCCTATATTTTTATTTCATTATCTTTATTCCAATATGGCAACATCATACATCCTTCTACAGTATTGCTATGATGAATTCACTGACGGAAACCCCTCCCATACCAGCCAATCACTGTGGGCATAGTAAGTAAACTTCGTTCGAGAAACACGACATCACCCATGGCAACGGGGTCAACCCCGCCCTTTCGCTTAGCTTAAGATTTCTCCCCATTCCTTAGTAAAAGCCGGTTTTAGTACCTTTGTTTAAGAGGTCATTCTTAGCCAGGAACCTTTACTGCTGTTTAGGAGTCCTCGTAGTGGTGAGATAAAATGTTTTGTGAATATGGCCCCAGATCAAAATGTAAACTGACAAGATCAGTACAAAATATGCATTTTAGAATAATTTCTAAACACACATATTTATATGGTTATTGCACTGGAAGATATTTTAGTGATTGTCTCGTCACTTGATAAATGACAGGTTAAACTCAACATGTGGAAACTAGCAGATATCACGCTTTCACTCACAAATCAGATTACTTTCCAGTTGAGGCAGAACACTGTGACACCATCACTCCACCAATGGCACACACTTTTAAATGGGTAACTTGGGTAGAATCAGATTAGACTTTTTTACACCTGGAATTTCAATGCACCTGCATGGACTGATGGCACTGTCTCAGGGCAGATGGCATATCTACGACTCCAGGATCAGTGCGGCTGCCCGTTGAGCTATATGAGGTAAGACTGACAGAGCGATGGCCTCTTTAATATACAAGTCAGTATTTAAAAATAAATATTTTAATTTTACTATTAGGAGTAAGTCTTCCTGAGCATGTTGCTGGAACATGCCACAGCACACCAAATGGCATCAGTTAACAATTGGACATTTCAAAGGTCAGATATCTCGTAAAAATGTATTGAACTAAGGAAGTGAACCAGTGTAACCTAATTACCCATTTACTCTATGATCAACAACAGCATCAGGACAGAGCCGACTAACACACCGTATCTCACAAAAGTGAGTACACCCCTCACATTTTTGTAAATATTTGATAATATCTTGTCATGTGACAACACTGAAGAAATTACACTTTGCTACAATGTAAAGTAGTCAGTGTACAGCTTGTTTAACAGTCTTAATTTGCAGTCCCCTCATAATAACAACACAGCCATTCATGTCTAAACCGCTGGCAAAAAACGTGAGTACACCCCTAAGTGAAAATGTCTAAATTGGGCCCAAAGTGTCAATATTTTGTGTGGCCACCATTATTTTCCAGCACTGCCTTAACCCTCTTGGGCATGGAGTTCACCAGAGCTTCACAGATTGCCACTGGCATATGGTCTGAGCACTGACAGGCTGACCCCCCCACCCATTCAACCTCTGCAGCACTCATATGTCTATTTCCCAAAGACAACCTCTGGATATGACGCTGAGCGCGTGCACTCAACTTCTTGGGTCGACCATGGCGAGGCCTGTTCTGAGTGGAACCTGTCCTCTTAAACTGCTGTATGGTCTTGGCCACCCTGCTGCAGCTCAGTTTCAGGGTCTTGGCAATCATCTTTATGTAGAGCAACAATTATTTTTTTCAGATCCTCAGAGTTCTTTGCCAAAAGGTGCCATGTTGAACTTCCATTGACCAGTATGAGGGAGTGTAAGAGCGATAACACCAAATGTAACACACCTGCTCCCCATTCACACCTGAGACCTTGTAACACTAATGAGTCACATGACACCGGGGAGGGAAAATGGCTAATTGGGCCCAATTTGGACATTTTCACTTAGGGGTGTACTCACTTTTAGACATTAATGGCTGTGTGTTATTTTGAGGGGACAGCAAATTTACACTGTCATACAAGCTCTACACTCACTACATTACATTGTAACCAAGTGTCATTTCTTCAGTGTTGTCACATGAAAAGATATAATCAAATATTTGCAAATATGTGAGGGGTGTACTACTTTTGTGAGATACTGTACATATGCAAAATATCAGCATGTGGATATTTCTTAACAGCAGCTGATATTGTACGGGATGTGCCATTGGATATCTGGTAGCACTTTAATGATTACCTGATATTTACTGGGGAACTGTGTGGTAATAATTACAAATATTTGGTAGTAATATAAATAATTCCAAACAATTGATAACCATCTTGCAGCTAATAGTGCAAAGTAGTGCAAAAAAATATTATCACAGTGTAATTACCATTTAAACAATACCCACCATTGTTTATGTATAAATAATGTGTTAATACTTAATTTACAGGTTACTGGGATCATGATAAATTAATACAGTTATATTTTGCAAAGGTATACATCTTTAGTTTCCGGTATTCATATTCTGTTTCATTACATGTGCGTAATGTCACATTTGATGTAATGGGATATCCTTTTATTTACATTCACATTTTTCTGTACTGCCTGGGAAGCACAAAACATTTTGTTTCCTGTAACACCTTTGTTTCCTGTAACACCTTTGTTTCCTGTAACACTAGCAGTTGCCCTGGTGTCTCCTAATCAGGATCCAAATAATCAAATAGTGGACTTTCGCCAAGAGTCTTCAGTTGACATCCAGTCTGGATGGATGCTAGGGTTTGTAGTTTATCGGTGCATCACCCTGGCACTCTTTTGAATAGTTTTCTCACAGGGTGGCTGCCAGAGACCTGTTCACTGCAGCAAATATGTTTTAAATGGCTTGTCCATTTCAGTTCCAACGTAAAAACACTAAAGGTTCCAGCCACATGCTTCTCTCACAGCCGGCTCCTGTCCAGCCTCTTCTTTGCAGGGTTAGGGTACTGGGGGTTCTCTATGACCCCCTCCCCAAACTTGAGCTCCAAGAAGGCGCGGTGGTTGTTTGGACCGTAGGCGGTGATGCCCGCGAACGGCATGGGCACCAGCGGCTGCAGGAAGTGCTCAGGAAACTCCACGTCCTGTTTGTGCTCCATCCACGTGTCTTTAGTCATGACACCATTTCGGGGGTAGAAGGGCCAGAGGTCCACATGGAGGTGGTTAGCCTCGCTGTACTGCACCCTGAAAAAGTCTCCCTCCACAGCCCTTTCCCACACGTAGCCGTTAGCGTCCACAAGAGAACCAGAGTCCAGGTTCTTCAGGTGGTCACAGTTCGGCACGTCTTCCAGGTAGATTCCCAGGTCGACGTCGTAGTCCCAGGGGATGATGTCCTGGTGGCGGGCCGCCCCGAGCAGGGAGCCCCCCTCCAGCCAGTAGCGTACCCCGGAGCTTTCCAAGATGTTGATCACGTACTTAGTAGTCTCACGAAGGGCGCGCAGGCAGCAGGGAGGGGTCCAGCGCTCCAGGTACAAGTACTCAGGGGTGTCATCGCGGACCGTCCCAAAGCACCGGCTCGTCTCCTTCCCGCAGCCGTGCCACTGCTCCTTCCCATCAGGCAGCAGGAGGCGCTTCAGCCCGAAGTCCCCCATCAGCCGGCTGGTGGCCTCCTTCAGACGGCTGTCTGCCTTCCACTGGTTGTGGGCGGAGCTGAAGAGGGGCCGGTGGCTGGCCGGGAAGCACGGGCTCTCCAGGAGCTTGACCTTCCAGCCACGCAGCGCGGTCTGGATGAAGAGCGAGGGCAGCAGGGGCCTCCCCAGAGGGACGGACAGGTTGAAGAGGTCCTCGGAGCGAATGAGGACAACCGCGTCCCCCTGGAGGGCTGTGCACACGCTCCCGCTGCTCCCGGACGCCGCTGGGCTGTAGGTGGCCGTCCACTCCCTCAGGCTGACCCGCAGGTGCAGGCACTGGACGGCGGAGCGGGCCACCACGGGGGCTGCTACCAGCCGAACGGGGCCCCCGCCCTCCCCCTCCAGCTCCCGGATCAGTCTCTCCACGGCCCGGCCCTGCCCCAGCTCCACCCCGTCAGGCACCAGCAGCACGAACTCCGTCTGGACATGAAACTCCGGACGGTGGGCCTGCGGGGGCTGCTCTGGGCTGGGGGAAAGCACCAGGAGACGGGCCCCCTCGGGGAGGGCCAGAGGGGGGTAGGGCAGGGTGTCAGACACTGCCAGGAAGGGAAGCTCAGGCCTCTGGTGCAGGAAGGAGCGTGCCACCTCCCCAACGTAGTTCTCAAAGCCCTCAAATTCCCTCAGAAGGACTGTCACTCGAGGGCCACGGCCGTTCCCCTCTCCCCCAGTGCCTCCAACACCAGCCATCCCACCCACGGCCCCGACCAAACCCCCCATGCCTCCGCCCAGCCCCGATGCTGGTAAGGCAGCCTTCCTGGAGCCCCTCCCTGGGTCCCGGCGTTTCTCCATCATCTGCTGCTGGGCTCGGGACACATAGTAGAGGATGAGCAGGTTCAAAGCAATGGCTCCAGTCAGAAGGCCCTGGCAGAAACTCACCCGCATGGCACCTCCCTCTGCTTTTGTTTGGCTAAGTGAAAGGAGGTGTAGAAGAGATCTCTATTCAGGAAGCCAGTCCACAAACGTCAGGAAACCATCTGTATGTGCTTCAGAAGGATAATAGCCAGCTGCTATAATTGCTGAAACACACAAAAAACACAGGTATCAAACAATTGGAATCCAACAATTGGATTAAATGCACTTGTGGGCACTGCTCATGATGCCAACAATATTCTTTCTGATACAGCTGATCCAAAACAGATACAGCAACAAGTTTTGACATAACTAGCAAGTTATCATTTTAGTCTAGAAGCTTAGCTAGGATATTTGTCTTTGCACACAAGATCCAACAGATATTTGGCATTCTGCATTTAACCCAACCCCCATGAACTGGATTGCCGTAGCTGTCCTCAGCCAAAACCTGGATTGTATCCCTAACTGTATATTGCAGGCCAAGCGCTACAGAGGATGAAGACACGTAAAAAATTCTTAATATACCAATCGGCCTATCCCTTCTAGCGTTGGCACAGTAAACACAGTATTTGTACAGCCATAATACAACATTTCCAGTACCTAAAATGTTGTCTGCAAGCTGTACTTTCATTATTCCGTTCATAAATTACAAGTTATAATGCAAGATTACCATTGAACTAATGCACCCATGTCAGAACAATATATATATTTTAATCATGATATACAACACAATAGCCTAAACAATGTAGGCTAATATAGATCAAAGACGATTGCCATTTGAAACGCTTAATATGCAGAACGCATCTGTCTTTAAAAGGTAAACCATTAAGCATTATACACCTAACTAAATCGTCGGAATAAAAACAGCATACGAACCATAATGCGCCCACATCGAATAAGCTCTCTGTCTGCAGGGGTGGCTGAGCTAAGTATAACATCTGGACGTCACAAGTGCAATATCTATTACTTACAGCTTACAATACAAATTATATATAAAAATATATATATATATATATATATATACTTTGCGTTAATATATTGTTAACAAACATCAATAGCTACCGCGAACTGATACAATTTAACCCTGCTTTACTGTTTCGGAAATTATCTCAGGACGCTTGCGTGAGATCACAATATGGCAGGAAGCGACGTCCCTGGTTACCAATGTAACGAAAAAAAAATATTCCCGTCGACGCTGTAATACTTTTGCACTAAGCGCATTTTCTGGCACCCTTTCCCCATATGAGTTCTTGCATTGCTCTTAACGATTACGTGAGAGGAAGAAAGAGTAGAGTCCTAGTGCGGGGTTTAGTAAGGGACGGGGTTATTATTATTCTCGCTGCTTGTTTCCACCTCCTTGTCCTGGCGAAGGCTCGAGCATTAAAATGGAGGCGGAAAGATCCGGCGGAGTGACTGGGGGAACGAACCAGAACTCTGGAGGCAGCGGCGTGGGGCGCAACCCGAACGGGCCGAAATCAGTACTCGGGCAGGCGACAACAACAGCGGCGGCAGCAGCAGCAGCAGCAGCCGGGCCGATGGCTGGGTCGTCGCTGCCTCGGGAACCACAAGACGGTGACGCAGGCCTATCGCTTCCTGGGATCTTGCACTTTATCCAGTTCGAATGGGGACGCTTCCAGGCCGAGAAATATCGCTGGGAAGCCGAGAGAGACGAACTCAGGGTAATTATAATGTTATTGGTTAGTTTTCTTGCTAGCTATTATATTTAGCATGTATTTATTTCTCGCTAACTAGCTACAGTAGCTACGATTTACAAAAACTAGCCTAGCCTTGCCATATCCATATCCCAATGAAGTCACGACCGCTCCTCAAAAGCTTTTCCTCTCCATAAACACCATGCGATACAACATTTGCGCTTTGATGTTACGATTACTGTACTTAAAACACTTTCAATCTGCTTCGGACATTAATGATTTGATGTGGTTTTAGACGCATGCGTTCTTTGTTGATCAAAGCGTACAGTATTTGGTCATTTACAAAGAATAACTCTGTACCTCACCATTGTACTCCAAATCACTTGATCTATTGCGAATCTGCATAAATGTCTCAGCCACAGTACGTTTTAGTGTGTTTATTAAGGACTGCGCTGTTAAACTGAGAAACAGCAGCCTACTGTCAAAGCCACCCCCTGAACCCCCCCCCCGTCAGAGATTGGCTATAGCGGATCACACAGGTGGATGTGTCAATAAAAGGCTAAATCGGCCAGATTCCACGGTGTTGGCGGGCGTTTGGCTGCCTGTGTGTCTGAGCTCCGCGGTGTCTGCACCCCTTTTGGGTTTCCTCTGTGCAGGATTATGGCAGGTCACGTGACTCGCTGTCAATTACAACTGGGATTTAGCAATGCGAATGCGTTTGTAAATTCCTGAGCCATACACGCACAGCAGCCAATGACGTAATGGGGTCTCTGTCATTTACACACATTCGCATTTTCCCTCTGCTACCTGGGGAACACAATACTTTTTTTTGTGTGTTGCTCTTCCCATACGCGGCCTCTCCCGTCAGCACGAATTTCTCAACCTTGTTGAATTAACATGGGCTGTTTGATATAGGCTCTTGCTTGATTATTTCTAAAACAGTACCATTCCACTGCTGTCAGTGTTTTCGGCTGTCTCTCACTATGCACCCTCTTCATGTGGTGAACAGATTTATTAATAGGAACTCGATGAAATATTAATACTTTTTTTTTTTTTTTTAATGGCAGTGTTGATCTTGTTATAGCGGGAATGAAAGTCAGAAGTATGTCACCACTGCTAGTCTCTTACTTGGAAGGATGTCTCTGTGTGTGTGTGTGTGTGTGTGTGTGTGTGTGTGTGTGTGTGTGTTTGTGAGCATGCGTTAATGTGGATGCGTTTGTGAGTGTGGTCTGGTTTTCACAGGCCCAATTAAAAGTAGGACTTGGGCAGGAGAAAAAGACAGAGGAGCAGGAGGACAATCTGCTCAAACAGTGGCCCAGCCACCCACATAAGAATCCCAGTGGCTCCTTGAAACAAGCCCCCCTCTGTGCCTGGCGGGTCAGGTAGCCAGGTCCCTTGAGTCCACTGGCCACAGAACAGACAGACGGGTCTAGGGAACAGACAGACGGGTCTAGGGAACAGACAGACGGGTCTAGGGAACAGACAGACGGGTCTGGGGAACAGACAGACGGGTCTGGGGAACAGACAGACGGGTGGGCCTGCATCCTCTGGGCTCTGCTATTCATCACTGGGGATTACCAAGCCATGTGTTGGTAACCCCTGCCTATGTCCATCCAATCAGATGAGATCGGGGGGGGGTGTAGTGTAGTGTGGTGAGCTCTGGTCCAGCTGTGTGACTGTAGAGGAAGGACACATCAATACCGTCTATGGCTGAGTAGGTAGACATACAGCTGTCTTGGCTCTTGTCCTGTTACTTAGTCTATGATGGGTATACAGTCTGTTGAGCAAGAAGCTACTGCATTAAAGCAATGGACACTCAGGAACCCGTGGCCCTCAGAGCAGTGGTGACCATACATCCCTGGTTCTCCAACCTCTTCCTGGGAGATCCATGTATAAGATGTATTCCAGAGCTTGCACACCCAGAATCCGCCGCTCTACTAATTGTTAAGCACTTGACTGGTTGATTCTGGGGATCCCAGGTCTGCAGTCTCTGATTAGAGGGTTGAAATGAGAAAACGTAGTGGAACTGTCCTGGATGTCCAGGGTTGAGTTTGAGGGACATGGGAAGTGCTGAAGTCGCTGTGGGGCTTTATGTTTAGAAAGGTTGTTCTGTAGCCTTGCTCTTTTCACTGGGGGACATTGGACAGACATGCTGCTGTTTGTTTAGGTAAATGTAAACCGTACTCATGGATATGGTTCTTGGTGTGGTTGAACTGTCATTGGTCT
Source organism: Esox lucius (assembly GCF_011004845.1). NCBI lineage: Eukaryota > Metazoa > Chordata > Actinopteri > Esociformes > Esocidae > Esox > Esox lucius. The sequence continues at coordinate 32,813,513 of NC_047569.1, read as the reverse complement.
GTAGGGTAGCATGATCTCAGAGTAAACTAATGCCCTGCAGAATACTACTCCGCTCTGTATGTCTATGTCTGTCTACGCTCTATGTCTGCCTGTCTTTCTCAGTCTCTCTGTGTCTGCCTGTCTTTCTCAGTCTCTCCGTGTCTGCCTGTCTTTCTCAATCTCTCCGTGTCTGCCTGTCTTTCTCAGTCTCTCCGTGTCTGCCTGTCTTTCTCAGTCTCTCCGTGTCTGCCTGTCTTTCTCAGTCTCTCTGTGTCTGCCTGTCTTTCTCAGTCTCTCTGTGTCTGCCTGTCTTTCTCAGTCTCTCTGTGTCTGCCTGTCTTTCTCAGTCTCTCTCTTGCCCTTCCTCATCTCTACTGGCAACAGTCTCAGAATTAGCATTCACTCTGATATTTTAAATGCCACCTTACCTCACTCCTCTGTGGTAATTGTTATTTCTGTCAGCACTTCAGCCCAGTGAGGAAGGAAGGAAGCATTCTGATGGGCTGGAATGGGGTCCTTGATTGGACAGAATTGTTCAGGCAGGGTGCGGATAGGATTTTCATGGTTTATCATTCCGATGTAGGAAACTCTCTGACACATAGTAGGGTCTCCCACCTGAAAATGATCCAAAGTGGCTGTGAGAAACCTGCCCCGCTCTGCTGACAGACCTCAGTGCTTTTTACAAACGTGTAACGTTTTAACCTCATGAACTTTTGGACAAAGTGCTAAGGGTTTGTTAGAAGAAGACTCCACCGAACAACTCAGAACATGGAGAATCGTATTTTTCTTAGCAAAATGTCTTTTAGGAAGTGACATTTCATCACTGTCACATGTTGTCGCCCAGTGTGGGCTGAGCGGTTGGACACACACTCACACACAGACACAGGCTGGTCCTCCTGACATGACCTGCGAGTGTGATGTTCTCTGGCAAAGGCCAGTAGGAACTTGTCTTGTTCCAGGAACAATAGGAACAGAGCACCACAGTAATTATAATGGCTTATCTGGGAAAGAAGTTTGTTTGTGTGTGTGTTCCTGTGGTCCTCACTGACAAGAAGCTTTATCTAACTCTGGGTTATGGTTAGGGTTAAAATTACACTCAGATTGTGGTTAACCTTTGGTGTTGATAGGTTTATGCATAACATTTTGGTTCTCGAGATTAAGGTTAGGATTAGGTTTAGGGTTACAGGATAAGTTAAATAGTTATTTCTATTGGTACTAAAATTACCCGTCCACACCTTAATACTGAACCCTACTGGTGTGTGTGTGTGTGTGTGTGTGTGTGAAGACTGATAGAATGACAGGTCACAGCTTGTCCCTCAGTCAGAGAAGCAACAGAACAACGTGGATGATACATTCCAGATCTCCCTCCCTCAGTACAACACAGTGTGTCTGATTCCTCCCACGGCTCCCCAGCTAGCCCAGACAGACACAGCCCTAAGCATGTATCCCTTCTAGTTCGACACCTGGGAGCCGTCCCAAACCCCACCCTATTCCCTATGTGGTGCCGTGGCCCCCCTGCAAACCTAGTGTGCTACATGGGGAATGGGTTGTTCTGTGGCATGCAGACCTGGTGTCAGTGCTGCATGTCTGTAGATGGAATCATCGTAGATGGGCCGTCGTAGCTTAAGGACGCAGCCAATGGAGCCAATCAGTCCCAGTGATCTGACTGAACATGCTTCCTCCGCCCGGCAACCTTTAGTACATGGTAACAGGGCCGACTGTCCTGGCGTGTGCAGACTGAAGGATGGCCAAGCAGCGGCGGTCCCGCGAGACGGCGTTCTGACACTGCTCTGCTTTACTGAGACTCTGTGTGTGAGCGAGTGTGTTTTTCTGTCTCAGAATAGCAATGGAATGGGAGCATGCACATCAAAGGCCGTCTTTGACATGAGTGTGTGCGTGGTGGGAGGGGAGTGGGTGTGGGAGGGAGAGGGAGAGAGAGGGAGAGTCTGGAGAGAAAGAGAACTATTGAGAGATTAAAGGATGTTTTTTCGACAGCGCTAGATCAAAACTTTATATGCTCTGAATTCCAATGTTGTACAATTCTCTCCTCAGTCCAAAAGGTGGTGCTAAAGTAATTCAGATGCCACATTAAGAACCGTTTTCTGTCTGTAATCTTTGAAAGGGCAATCTGTGAGTGGTAAACATTAGCATACATTACTTGATCACTGGTGGATGAGTGATTTAGCAGAAGGAGGCCTGAAGGGAAAAACAAACTGTAAACACTGTAAGATGTCTTTTTTGTTTATCCTCTTTTCCTCCTGTTGTTTTTCACTCCAGATGTCAGGGTTTGGTCTAGTTCTAAATACAGAAGGCTGTTCCCTCCACAACCTACCACTTAGCCTGGCACATTGGTTGAAACCAAACAAACAGAATTCATGCGCTGTACTTTATATTTGTCTATGGTCAAAACAAACCACTGTCCTCTGCCTAACTGGTTTACTGAATTCAGCTGTGGTGCTTGCTTGTCAGGTTCAATATTAAGCAGGTGTGTGTCTGTGTGTCTGTGTTTGTGTGTCTGTCTGTGTGTGTCTGTGTGCGTGTGCGTGCAGGCTCAGGTGGCGTTCCTCCAGGGTGAGAGAAAGGGCCAGGAGAACATGAAGCAGGACCTGGTAAGACGGATCAAGATGCTGGAATTCGCCCTCAAACAGGAGAGGTGAGACAAACCCAACACACACACACACACAACGCACTGACAAAACGCACGCCTACGCGCCGGCAGTATATTGAAGGGACTCTTCCATCCAGAGGTTGTTTCTGTCCCTGTAGGTCTAAACATCAGAAGCTGAAGACAGGCTGTGACCTGAGTCCTGGGGAGAAGAAACCCGACACGGAGGCAGAACTAGGTGCGCTGTCCTTATCTCCACGGAAACGGACTAAGCCTAGTCCTGGACTAACAAATCAAGCTCAATGGAGAATCTTTGTTGTTCTGGATTTTATAGTCTAGGACTAGGCTGTGTATGCAATACTGGCCCTGCGTGATTCAGTCTAGGTTTGGAAATGGTGTGAGGGGATTGAATGCATGGTCAGCTCATTTAGTGCCACTGTTTTGGGTTGGATAATGACTGGAGGGTCCAAAGATTGGACCATTGATTGGTTGACTAGGTAACCTACATCCAGCTAATGCTGAAGCAGATAGAGTAACGTCCCTAGGCTTCTGTTTCCACATTTGCCTCATTTAACTGTGTGTGTGTGAGATTAGGTTGACACAGGTTACTAGGTTTTCCTGCCTTGTGTTACATCATGCGTTCCTCCTCAGGCTGACTCTTTCTTTACCCTGCAGTGCCCAATGGGCCGGCAGAGTCTGACTCTGAGCCAGCCAATCAGATGTCGTGGAAGGAGGGCCGTCAGCTACTCCGCAAGTAAGGCCTGCTGCACTTAGCAACCGACCTGGATGAGTAATGAGCTGTTGAGTCTAAATGAAGACTGTGTGTGTGTGTGTGTGTGTGTACGAAGGTACCTGGAGGAGGTTGGCTACTCAGACACCATCCTGGACATGCGTTCGAAGCGCGTGCGCTCCCTCTTGGGTCGCAGCAGCCCCGAGGCCAACGGACCCCCAGCCGGAGAGCAGCAGCCCAGCCCCGACCCAGAGCCCCTGTCCGGGGGGAAGTCTTTGCTGGTCCGGCAGATAGAAGAGCAGATCAAGAGGTGTGAGCCCCCCCATCTGTCTGCTCAAATCCCAAATCTAATTACGTTTTTACTGTAAGTTGTGTTTGTTTCTTGACCCTGTGTGTGTGTGTGTGTGTGTGTGTGTAGGAATGCAGCAGGGAAAGATGGTTCTAAGGAGCGTATGGGCGGCTCCATGCTAGATAAGATCCCCTTCCTGCACGGCTGTGAGGATGATGATGAGGATGACAGTGATGAGGAAGATGACTTCCAGGGCATGGGCACGGACTGTATAGACGGCCAACGTAACAAGAACAAAAAGCCCCGCATTAAGGTCAGAGTTGAACAACAGGCCCGCGTGTGTGTGTGTGTGTGTGTGTGTGTTAAAGACCTTCTCTACTAAAGTACTTTTCTGTCTGTCTGTGTGTGTGTGTCTGTCTGTGTGTGTGTGTCTGTCTATCTGTGTGTGTGTGTCTATCTGTGTGTGTGTGTCTATCTGTGTGTGTGTGTCTGTCTGTGTGTGTGTGTCTGTCTGTGTGTGTGTCTGTCTGTCTGTGTGTGTGTCTGTCTGTCTGTGTGTGTGTCTGTCTGTGTGTGTGTGTGTTAAAGACTCTACTAAAGCACTTTTCTGTCTGTGTGTGTTTGTGTTTGTGTGTGTGTGTGGGTGTGTCTGTGTGGGTGTGTCTGTGTGTCTGTGTTAAAGACCTTATCTACTAAAGCACTTTTCTGTGTGGGTGTGTGTGTCTGTGTGGGTGTGTGTGTGTGTGTGTGTGTGTCTGTGTTAAAGACCTTCTCTACTAAAGCACTTTTCTGTGTATGTAGATGGGAACTGAGCCTATGACGACAGACCTGGACCCTGATGATGAGGAGGATGAAGACGACTCAGAGGATGCCCTGAGCGAGTTTGACTTCCTGGGTTCAGGGGAGGAGGGGGAGGGGGCGGGAGAGGCCCGTATCTCAGGGGACGGCCGGGAGTTAGGTACGCCTTCGTCATAACACCCACCTCAACCACCTGTCTTTCTGCCTGTCTGTCTTTCCTTTGTATCTGTCTGTCCCTGTCTCTCTGTACATGTCTTTGGTCTCTCCCTATCTGTCTTTCCAGGGAGTTCTCTGTTCTGTATTTTCACCTCTACTGCCAATAAAACATTGCCTTTGTCAAAACATCGTCTGGGTCTCTCGCTATCACATTTCTTGTGTGTGGATGTGTGACTTTTTTTTTTATCCATGTCTTTCTCCGTCTCTCTCTCTCTTCTCTCTCGATGTATCGTTCCCTTCTGTCCATCTGGAGCTGTCTTCTTTAGTGTGCAGATGTTTGGTGTCAGCCTCCTCCTCAGCGTCTCCTCATAGCTCTCCTCTTTGTGTGCCCGCCAGCTGTTGGCCTGTCCAGCCGTGTCTTTGTTTCTATTCCCTCATCGTCTCTTCTCTATGCATGGCTGTGTTCTCCTTCTCTCCCTCTGTCACCTCCCTCCTTCTCTATGCATGGCTGTGTTCTCCTTCTCTCCCTCTGTCACCTCCCTCCTTCTCTATGCATGACTGGGTGTGTTGTGTCTTTCTCCTCTGGCTTGGTTCAGAGAACCGCAGGAACAAGTTACAGGGAATGATGTCGGACTTCCCCCCCAAACCCTCCCCGCCCCCCTCTGTGTCAGGACAGTCTCGCTCTGGGGAAGGTAAGAGAACACCCCTGGCAAAACCCCGCCCCCCCCCCCTCCCCCTGTCCATCATGTAATGGGATACTGCTATGAAAAGATAGCTGTGTTAGGAGTGGCAAAGGAAGCTAGCGTCTTTCACTATGAGGAATCCTGGTGGTTCATTATTCAGTGCTCTTCTCAATGCACTCCTCAAGGTGGCGCTCTGGGTTTTTCCTCTGACGTCTTCATCCTGGACGCCGTTGGGGGCAGCGACATGAACCTAGGAGAGCTGGCTGACCTCACGGTTGCGAACGACAACGACCTCACTGTGGATGTAAGTACAAACACACGTGCATACGAACACACACGTCACCCCTCTGAGCCTGGGTCCTCTCTAGGTTTCTGCCTAAAATTCGGCCTTCTCAGGGAGTTTTTCCTAGCCACTGAAATTCAACACTACTGTTGTTTGCTCCTTGGGGTTTAAGGCCGGGTGTCTCTGTAAAAGCACTTTGTGACAACTGCTGTTGTAAAAAGGGCTTTATAAATACAGTTGATTGACCTGCCAAAACTCTTCATACAATCCTGTGTGTGTGTGTGTGTGTGTGTGTGTGTGTGTGTGTGTGTGTGTGTCTGTCTGAATGTAGCTGCAAGATAACCAAGAGGAGTTTAAGAAGACATGGAACCCTCGCTTCACGCTGCGCAGCCATTTTGATGCCATCAGAGGGTTGACGTTCCACCCCAGCCAGGCGGTTCTTCTCACAGCCTCTGAAGACGGAACCCTGAAGCTGTGGAACCTGAACAAGGCCATGCACTCTAAGAAGTAAGAACCTTAGAAATGTTCGTTGAGCTTAATGAGAACAGGTGTGCTGAAATTATGGTGCCAATCATTTCCCTGTCACGTCAGATATATGTCCTTAGACTGATTAGGGGGAAAAACGGCCACAAGTCTCAGAATATTACAATTGTTTAGTTACCAATGGCTGCCTGATGTTGTCCCTTCGGCATTCACCTCACCCATAGAGAACATCTCTGAGCTCGCCTGCACTGTCAGCTGCTACCCTAATTTAAATGTAATTATAAGACCCCATTTTAACCAGGAATCTTTTTTACGTGCTCTATTGATTCTTCACAATGGAACGATTGCTGTCCTATGCTATCGTTTACGGTCTTTGGCGTTCTATAGGACTGTTCTGTTATGCGTTAATGGTGTGTTAGTAGTGTGTGGATGTGTTTGTAAACAGATGTTCGTGTCTTCCTCCTCAGGAACGCAGCTCTGGATGTTGAGCCCATCTACACCTTCAGAGCCCACAGGTGACCACAGGCCATGCACACGGTGACCTTCGACCTCATCATCTCTGGTTTTAATAGCTAGCCTGTGATCTATCCCTGCAGTGGTGCAGTCCTATCGTTGGCCATGGGTGTGGATGGAGACTCATGCTTCAGTGGAGGTCTAGATGGGACGGTGCGCTGCTGGAAGATCCCGGACCTGAACGTGGACCCCTATGACAATTACGGTCAGTGCAGGACTCACATTGTGTTGGGTTACCAAATGTTTCCAGCCAGGTGGTCTACTGGGGTTAGTCTATTGGGACTTTTTACATCTGGATGTTACGTTGTTTTCCTTTTTTCTTCCCAAAATTCTTCAGGCTCTGTCAAGGTGTTTGAGATCTTAGCCAGACAGTAATTAAGGGTGGACATTGATTTTTAAACAAATTTCAGTCAAAACTTCAGTAACATTCCCTCTTTTGGTAAACCACTCCAGTGTAGATTTGGCCTTGTGTTTTTGTATTGTGCTAGTGAAAGGTGAAATCCTGTGCCGTTGTCACGTCTCAAGCAAGTTTTCCTCTAGGGCTTTGCCTATGTTTCTGCCTATCTGCTTCCAGTTTCTCTTAAAACCCCCCAGCCTTTTCCTATGTGAAACCACTGGCACCTTTGGTTTTGGATTTGTCCCAAACATTGCCTTGTGGCATATCGAATGCGTGTTTTGTAAAATGTATGTTCTCTATATTTTCATTCTTCTCGCTTGTCTTTTAGGCCATTATTATGAAGGCACTTCAATGTGGTTAATCCTTACTCAGTTTTCCCACATCAAAACCACTGAACTCTGGTTTTAAATCACCAGTGGCCTTAGGGTGCAGCTCCGAATGAATCTTAAACGTGTCTCAGTGGTTCATTACGTTTCCACTGGTTACTTATTAACTTGGTTATGCTTAAAGAGATGATTCTAAAACATCGTTATGCTTTTACAAGCGTCTTCCTGGTCTTTATAGTTGAATGAAATACTTGTCTAAATATATAGAATTGCATTTAGCAACGTGTTTAATCCACACGTTGCTCAATGTGTGTGTGTGTGTGTGTGTGTGTGTGTGTGTGTGTGTGTGTGTAGACCCGGGCATAGAGAGCAGTGTGTTGTCGGGTCATGACGACTCTGTGTGGGGTTTGACATACTCTGCCTCCCATCACCGTCTGGCTTCCTGCTCTGCTGACGGCACCGTCCGCATCTGGGACCCCCAGAACTCCTCCCCATGTCTGTCCGTCTTCAACAAGGAGAAAGGTGCGCGCGTCCGTCCCAATGTTTGCCTTTTTTGTGTGTGTGGGGGTTTTATAACCTAGTTCCGTCTCCTCGCTCTCTCCTTCAGAGCATGGCACACCCACCTCAGTGGCCTTTGTCAACTCCGACCCTGACCGGGCCGTGGTGTCGTTTGACAGAGGCGAGACGCTGCTTTACGACCTGAACACAGAGCAGATCGTTATGGCCCTCGAGACCGGGACCAAGGACGGTGAGTCCCGGATCACGTCCCAATTCTCCGGTGTGTGTGTGGGGAATGTGTGTTTGTGTGGTGTGTTGATGAGTGTCTCTGTCGCCCCCTGCAGGCAGTGAGTTGATTAACTGCGTGGTGAGCCACCCCTCAGAGCCCATCTCCATCACTGCACACGAGAACCGCACTATCCGCTATCTGGACAACAAGACAGGTCAGTCCACTGCTGGGTGATGTCTTTAACTGAACCAGCAACGGGTGTCTTATCAGGGTCAACATGGCCCAATCACCTGGCCCAATCACTTGGTCCAAACCCCTGGTTTAACCGTTGCCGTGTGTGTGTGCGTGTTTCTAGGTAAAGTGATCCATTCTATGGTAGCCCACCTGGATGCTGTCACCTGTCTGACCACGGACCCCAAAGGCACTTACCTCATCTCTGGCAGTACGTATCCTGTCCTTTCCGGTTGTCTTCTGGAAGTCAGACTCCTGATTTTTGTCTCCCACTAGTCATCTGAATTCCAGTAATCCAAGTGTTTCTGATGCTCGGAGGGGGGAGAAAAGTGCTCAGAACTAGGAGTTTTGAAACACTGGTTGGACCACGTAATGCTAATGATTCAGCGGTCCTATTACCGAGCTCTCCGTCTCCCCCTGCAGGCCACGACTGCTCGGTGCGCCTGTGGATGCTGGACAACCGGACGTGTGTGCAGGAGATCACAGCCCACAGGAAGAAGCATGACGAGGCCATCCACGACGTGGCATTCCACCCCTCGCAGCCCTTCATCGCCTCGGCCGGAGCAGACGCGCTCGCCAAGATCTTCGTCTGACAGTTTTCACAGAGAGGGCCTGCCAATCGTCATCCTCACTGGTGAAGATGCAAAGACAGTAGAGTAGAGAGAGGGAGAGAGAGTGTGTGTTTCTGTGGCATTTTGCCGTTCTCACGCAATGTTACAGTTAATGATGTGGGCAAAGTCCTGTCTCATGACAGGGTTGTGATAAGCGTATTGATTTTAGTGTTTTCCGTGGCTCCTAGCACAGACTTAAAACCGTGGTACTGCCGGTCACTGGACTTTTCTGTGTAGAGATCCATGTCTCATTCTATTAGAACAATTGTGTAGTTTTGTCTGCACACAATTTCCTACTAAAATCTAGCTCAGTATTTGAACTCGGTATTTGATCCAGTTAATTATTTGGGACCGTTCAGTATATTGACAACATTTCCCTTCTTTTCTTTACAGCCCGACAAACACAACTTGACCAGAAGAGATTGATGACTCTAATGGACAGACCTCATCTGCCCACACACACACACACACACACACACACACACACACACACACACACACACACAACTGTCCTGCACCCCACTGGCTGGGTTAATGTCACAGGACTACATTACCCAGAGTTCTCTAGCTGTCCAAGAATGCCTCAGTAACCTTTTGTGATACTAACCATTCTGTTTTTCTAAGCACTGCTGGGTTTATAACTGGTCAGTTTACTGCACTACGATCCTCTATTCATTTCTCCTTCTACTCACTGTGTGGACTCAATGTCTGTTGACTTTAATGACTGTGCATGTCCATGCGTCGCCTACTACAACCACACCCACAAACCGGCTGACGTTCACTTTGAAGCTTGTTTCTTTTATTTTTATGTTTTTATAAAAATGCTTAGCTCACTTGTTGCTAACACTTCCACTGTAAGTACATAACAGCTGCAAAGCCCCGTCTCCGCCCAGTGATGGCGGTAGCCAGAGTGGGAACGACGCATTTCATTCCAAAGACTTCCCGGTATTTTAGTTTGTGTGCTTTGGAGACACCCTCCAGTCACTGTCGGAACAGACCGCTTTAATTTCAGCCTCGTCGTTAAGACTCTAAAGTCAGAGAGCTCCGTGTCCGGTGTTTTATGGTCCTCCATTCCACAGGTATCCTGCGTGCGTGCGTGCGAGTACGTGCGTGCGTGTGATAGTTTATTACACTACCCACAATGGCTCACTAAGTCCCTCTCCTATGAGAGAAGTAACAATGTCGTCATGTGGCACGATATCACCTGTCTCCATCCCACCTGGTACTGGTTCCTGGTTGTCGCCGTTTACTGGCTCTGACACCGGGCCCAAGATGCGGACACCGATTCAGTTTTTGCACTGTGTATGTTGCACTTGTATAATCTTGGTGCTATGACCTCGTCCGTCGAGAGCCCGTTGGAGCTGAGTGTGTCTTGTTTGTCCAGTGTGTTATCAGGCGTCTCTCCAGGCCAGGTTGTGTGTTGGTCGTTATTATTTCACAGGAAGACTAACATTCTAAGCAAACACTTATCCGTTGGTTTTGTGTGTGTGTGTGTGTGTGTGTGTGTGTGTGTTGGCCATTGACATCAGGATGGCTGGTCTGTGAAGGAGTATGTGGACATAATTAGTGGCCCCACTTTAGCCTCTAGATGGCGTCCAGTGTTCTCTCCATTCCATAGCATCTAGTCAGTATGGGCTTTGTGCTTATTATTTATTTAGGCAATTTGTAGACAAGCCATTGAAAAGAATGGTGTTGATGAGGTTGCTGGAGCCGGGCGTGTGTCAGTTTGACTACACTGCATGGTCCAGCTGTCCCATAGTCGGAAACTGGCATCTCTTCCTGCATTAATGGAGCCAGCAGAGAAAATGAGGCCCCAGGACATTGGAACAGCAGCCAGAAGAAGAGCCTTCACCCCTCCTTTCCTCTCTTCCCCTATGGAGAGGAACAAACACTACCTAACCCACAAATCCTCAGCCTCCTTCAAAGACCAAACTGGACAGGGTCACTGACCGTTTCCCATCCGGGGTCACTTGGTTCGTCAATGTTTGTGGACCGGTTTTCTTTTCCGGCAAGGGAAAACCAACGTGGGCGATCGTAGTGCGGAGCTGTTGGGAGCCGCGGGCGACCGCCGAAGCCGACGGTCTAGGTCAGAGGTGATGTCGTTGGGTGGCTGGGCTCCTGGTCTATATTTGTACTTTCCAGGGTGTATCAGAGGCGGGAGCCCGGCAGGCTGCTGTTTAGCTGTGGAAACATGGTTCGACATTGTTCCACCACACGGACAGTAAAGACTGAATGGTCCAATAGCAGCATGTCAATGAGTAACGGGTCCCTTCCGGCGCGTGACCACATGGCATTGCCTACCTGAATGGTTTGGCCCCCGTTTGGGTTAGGGGGGTCGGACACTGGGTCTGTGACCAGGGATACGTTTGGCCTAAAGTTCTCCATGCAACGTGGTCAAAGCACCAGACGTTACTGGTCAGAATGACCAAGACAGATCAAAGTTTTCCCCGCTCCACCGAAAAACCTCATGAGAAAACACTTTGGTCTGTTGGCTCGGTTGAGTAAACAACAGCGTTCCGTGGTTGCTTTCGCTTCATTGATTTGTTACTGCCACAGTATGTTGAATTGAGTGAGGTGCAGAGAATGCCTCGGAGCTACTGTACGGTAATGTTTTGAGTGACAGTCGCACGAACTGCGGCCTAACTAGACTAACAAAGTAACGGTTGGTTGGCTGTATACAGCACTAGACCCAGAGCGTCCCTGTAGTTAAGTGTCACATCAACATGAGATTGCAGGACTGTGTTGGAAGAACTCTACACCCTATGTGAGTCTGTACACATGTAGGTTTGTAGTCTTGAGGAATAGATTCATCAGTCCTACTGAGGATAGAAAACTCAACATGACATCAGGAAAGAAATGTCTGTAAATCATAAGAGCGCCCATTATGTCCACATTCATTGTTTTTGTTTTTGTTGCTTTTATTATTATTATTATTATGGTTGTAAAGATGTAAGAATACTGTAGTATCATAAGTGAAATAATTCTTCTTTGCATAGAACTTGCTTGTGATTGATATTGACAATGTATACCATGTTGGGGAAAAAGGAAAAAAAAAGAGGAAAAATTACAAAAGACCTAAAAACATTGAAGGTGATCAGTCCGAGGCCAAGGTAAAGGACTCTTGTTTCTTTGTGTTTTTATTTTTTTAATAGCAACTTATCACCGTGTGATATTTTGTACATCATATTAAGGCTGTATTCAAACAATTTCCTGTAACGACAAGGGATAAGAGACTTGCTTTTTATTGAGTTTGTTTTATTATATATATTTTTTGAACTGCATTCTAGCTTGTATCAAATTACAGATTTTCTTTCCTTTCTTTTGGTTTTGTTTACTTTGCGGCTCTCGTGTTGTATAAAGAAGAAAACAAAACAAAAAAATAAAATAACAATTTTGTACAGTGAATTCAGAAGCTGTGTCTTGTCCACTCTGTTGTTATATATGATGAACTGTGAGTGTTAATGGACATCACAATATCGTCTTCTTCCCTCAGCTGCTCTTAGCCCTGACTAGAGACACATTCAGTTGCAAAAAAAATTGGATATTGTTGGATTTTTTCACAGCCTACATAATTTTTTTTATATAGCATCTTCAAGATGCTTGTTCTGAGCGTTCCAAAATGCAGAACACGCCCCCGGAATGTATCCCCGGTTCTGCAGCTAGACAGGTTTTACAGGTCTCGGTTAAGTGTTTGGGATCACAAGATGAATGACCCACAACAAGCAAGTGGCATTTCTAATGAGCACATTTACATGACCATGGCCACCACTTATACTTCTGTTGCCTTCTGTAGAGCAGATCTAGTTTATTCAGCTTTATTCATGCTTTGATAAGAATCAAACTACCCTTGGGTCAGTCCAGTTTTATGATAATAATTTAGCTGACCCCAATACGGTCTCTGCCCTCTGGTGGTCATGCTAGATGCAACAGTTCAGAAGCCACTGTATTTAAGGTTGGGCCTGTTTTGTGGTCCCTACCCTTATTGGGAAGTAAAGTAATGTTGAGCTGCGTCGTCTTCAGCTAGATTATTTAAAGTAAGCGTAGGTGTCCAGGAACACCCGCAATCTTTTAAATATAGTGAGTTACCTAACAAAGTTTAATTCCCTGACTTGGTCAAGCTATTTTGAATAGCAGAGAAAGAGAGCGAGCAGTGCTGTTTTTGCCGTAGCAAAAACAATGCACATATCCATCATGGCAGATGGTTTGCAACACTAATGAGGTGCAATGGGGCCGTGAGGATTAACTGATCTAAATCAGGTTCATTGTTGCGGCCAGCTAATGTCTGAACCCTAGATGTAGTGTTACACATAAGACAGACATTCCCCAGTCTGTTGCCCTAAAGTGCTCTACTTCACTGAGTGGAATTGTACTGTAGGTGTGGTCCTACATAACAGACTGACAGACAGACAGAGACACGGTCTGCCGAAATGCAGAGCAGACAACCAAAAAGCCCAAACCACAGAGAAGAGTGAAATTGTTGAGCATGGGTAAAGAGAGCCAGGTCCCTGTGAAGAGGGAGAGAAACAAACACTTCAGCACATTTGGTTCCTTCACCTTAAGAATAACTTTTCAAAAAATCAATACAGCGAAGACCCCCCCCCCCCCCAACTTGACACACACTTTCCACAACTAATGACACTACCCTGGCACTGAGGAGACCGTCTCAGGTATTACACCAAAACCCCCTCCCAGGCACCCAAATCAAAGGGGGCCAACCAAGTACCGGGCCCTGACAGCGGAGGTCCCCTTCACGCGTTCCTATGCCAAGCTTTCAGCCGCCAGTCCACCCGACCACAGGGAGAGGTAAAGGAGAGGGAGAGAGAGAGAAAGAAGACAGAAAAAGATTTGTGAACAGTTCCCTGCAGGCTAAACAAAAAAAAAAAAGTTGGTCTTTTTGAGAAACAAGACTTATTTCCCCACAGAGGGAGAAAGAAAGAAAGAAAGAGAGAGAGAGAGAGAGAGAGAGAGAGAGAGAGAGAGAGAGAGAGAGAGAGAGAGAGAGAGAGAGAGAGAGAGAGAGAGAGAGAGAGAGAGAGAGAGAGAGAGAGAGAGAGAGAGAGAGAGAGAGAGAGAGAGAGAGAGAGAGCATGATGAGAGGAAGAGGGTGGATAGAGAAAGAGGGAGGGGTTTATCTTGGGAGGAGCCCAAGGAGTGGGATGGGCTGCCATGACATCACCCAAACTTAACCCAAAGCTTATGCATTACTCTCTTCCTCCATTGGCCGAGAGCCTGTCAGTCATCTCACTTCCTGCTTGGCTGTTGCTAGTTCAGAAATGATTGGGCTGCAAGGAGGGGGAGGTAACCATCCCTCATACAGCTCTCTCTCCCTCTCTCTCTGTGTTGCTTTTCAACAAAAAAAAAAGAGTTAACTCAGGCTGAAACTGAAACGGGGCAGGACTCGTAAAAAGAAAAGCCACACCAGGCTCTCATTCTCCTTCATTCTCGCAGTTTCCTGCTCAAGGAGGCCATTTTGTACAACCTGGAGTTTAGAACAACAAACCTTTGGATTTTTAGTCTTTTTCTCTTTCTTCTGAGTGTTTCCTGCAAAAGTTGACAGTTTCCCCTGCAGAACTACTTCTTTGCCAGAGAAGAGGTGGAGTGAAGGACAGGACAGGAAAGGTAGGAGGGTAGCAGTCTTTCTCATTCTGCCACTCTTTTATGAGGCTCTCACATACATTGCAAACCCTAGCTCTACCGGCGTCATTAAAGAAGCGTGACAACGATCACAAAAAGCAAGAGGTCCAAGGGAAGTAAAGAGAGGCCTTCCTGGATACAGATATTTTCTGAACTTCTCTGTCAGGGGACAGAAACAGGACAGTGAAGAGCCTCACGACTCCTTGCGGCAGTCGGATTGTGTATGTGTGTGTGTGCGCGTGTCTACACCCTCACACTTGCTGTCTTGACAGAGCTTGAGCTTGTGTCTGTGTGTGTGTGTGTGTGTGTGTGTGTTGAGGTCCAGGCAGGCCGGTGTGCAGTGAGCGATGGCCAACGCCAGCCCCTGCCTGCCCGCGGGACCCATGTCCCAGGTCTTCTTCCCTCCGGGGGGCCCATCTCCCCCGAGCTCCGTGGTGATACAGCCGGGCCCCCCCATGGCAGTGCCGGCCACCCCCGTGTACGGCGGCTTCCCCCCTGTAGACCTGGGGGTCGGGCCGGGCCCGGTGGGTGCTGCCATGTCCCCGGTACCGCCCACCCCGGCGGGCGTCTCCTTCATCATCCAGATCGGCCTGAGCAGGGAGTCCGTGCTGCTGCCCCAGAACTACGACCTGGCCTACGTCAAGCAGATGGCCTGCTCCATCGTCGACACTAAGGTGAGAGCACATGCTGTGTGTGTGTGTGTGTGTGTGTGTGTGTGTGTGTATGTGTGTGTGTGTGTTCGCGCGTGCGCATGCGCATGCATGAGCCCAAGAGCTTGTATGTGAGCCACCCGTATTTCTCACCAACTGTGTCTCTCTCTCACGTGCTATGCCTACATACGTGAGGCGTAGGAGAGTCACGGTTTAACACAAGCACGGAAGAGGGCCGAATGTTAGGGAGCTTTCACCAAATGTGTCTGTAATCTATTTTGATTGAGCATCAGGGGTATTTCACAGTGCCGGCAATGTTTCATTTGATGTCGTAATGCTGTGACTAAAAATGCTGCGCGTCTTCGAGAACACGCAATGGTGGCAGGTGACTGGAGACTGTAAGGCGGTGAACAAATGATCTTTAAATTTGATAGAGCTTTAACACATTCTCTGGGTAGAGTAAGTTCCTGCTAATTTAATAAACCATACCCATATATAGATGGTAATTCGTTTTTTTTTCTCCAAACATTACTATTGATGAAATACATAGCTAAATGATCTAAAAACAGGTGTCATTTGTCATATATTGTGTGAAAGACTATATCATATCTGACATTCAATTAAAAACCTAATTTCCCACAATATCTGCATTCAACAGACTTCTTATATCTAATGAACTCATGACGAAATGTTTGTGCTTAGTTCAATTCTTCTCTTTTTAATTTTGAAATAATTTAGTGTGAGAGGTGTTTTTTTGAATCTGTAAGATTAACTAATCTGTAAAATGATTAGGTAACCAAATATCCAAAGACAGTCACAAGATGTTGGCTAACAATGGTTTAAATTGTTTTGCCACAGCAAATAGTTTCAGGGAATATTGCAGTCTAAGAACTCTCTCAGCCTCCATCACTCTTCACCCCCATCTGATTTTGTTGTCGAAACAAATCTCCCAGCCATGTGACAGTTTTCTCAGCCCCTGTCAGTTGTAGATTTTATGCTAGGACTCTCCATATACTCTTTAGATTCCTGTATTCTATTGTACTGAAATGCATTGTACTACACTTACAGAAAACAGTTTGCGGATCTGTGGTAGTGTACTGTAGTGTAATTTTCTGTACTTTAGCGTATGGCACATCACTACTAATAATATGAATTCATTACATTTGTAAAATGATGAATCATCTCAAAGTGCATGAAAAATGTAATTAAATAATAAATAATAAAATAAAAATATTAAATAAATAAAACGACTATCAGACAGGAATATGAAATATATATGTATACATATATGTGTGTGTGTGTGTGTGTGTGTGTGTGTGTGTGTGTGTGTGTGTGTGTGTGTGTGTGTGTGTGTGTGTGTGTGTGTGTGTGTGTGTGTGTGTGTGTAGAGGTGTGTCTTAAGGCCTGCTTTTGAAAGCCATGACTATCTGTGCATATCTGAGGTTGTCAGGGAGGGAGTTACTGTATTGTGGTGTACTGTAGAGTTTCTGTAGTTTTGTTTACTGTACTGTTTATCAGTGTACAATGCTAGAGCTGTTATTTCATTTTTCACTGCAATGGATCTATTTAGTTTTGAAGCCTGTACATATAGGCGGTTGAATAAGCCTGGCCTGGAAATGTGGAGGCCCCTAGCAATACAAAATCATTTATTGATTTAAGAGATTAATATTGCTTCTCGTTATGGTATATGATTACTTGAGGTAATGGGGTTGGTCACTCTTGCTGTGTGATAATGAATGTTTGATAATGTTATATGCCGGTGACTGACAATGACTGCAATGCCTGACTGTGTAATTATACGACAGCCCATTAAATGTCTGCCTTCCGGGCATCAGTAACCAACACGGGAATAACTACGTTACTTAACGCCTTACTTTCTACAGAAAGTAGCATAGTAATGTAACCAGTTACTTTATGGGAACTATGACTACTAACTGTAATTAGTTACTTTTGAAAGTTCCCCAACACTGGCCAGCAGGCACCAGGCAGACAAACAGACAAAATGTTGTTCTCCTGATCAACTCCAGCAAGGTATAGCCAGTCAGTCATGATGGGGCGGTCAGAACAGTCTGGACAACCCACCTGTCATTTAGTCAGTCAGTCAAATAGTAATCCAGTCATTCAGTGGGTTTGTCAGTCAGTCAGTCAGTCTGTCTGTCTGTTATTCCGTTTGTCAGTCAATCGCTCAGTCAGTTAGTTAATATCCACTGAATGGGTGTGGGTATGTATGTGTGTGTGTGTGTGTGTGTGTGTGTTTTTGTGCCTGGGTTAACGCGTGTTTGTGTATGGTGGCTTACAGTCATGTATGAGTTTAAGGAATGTTGTCACCTTTTCCCCCATAATTCCCATCAGCTCTCCTCTTCCCTCTGAGTCACCATGGCCACGCTCCTCTCTCTCTCTCTCTCTCTCTCTCTGCCTCTCTCTCTCTCTCTGCCTCTCTCACTCTCTGCCTCTCTCTCTCTCTCTCTGTGGGTTTTTTTTCACCAGGCTGCCAAAATCTCTGTGTTCCATTGACACGTTTTTCCATTCACTTCAGACCCTACAGTACATAAGAAATACACTTTCTGCCCCCACCCCTATAGACCCTCCACTACCTGCTCCCCAGAGACATGGGTGGTGTGTCTGCTCCACCCTGACACAACAGAACACTTGATGGTTCATTCGTTAAATTTGTGGGGAGGCATTTTACTCCTCCAGTTACCTCCTCTCTCCTCTTCCCACTATTTCCTATCCTGTCCGTCTCCCACTTCCTCCCCACTCCTCTCGCCCCTCCCCAGTGCATTGTGGTCTCTCTCCATCCATCCCGTGCTAGTGCTATCAGGCACGTCAGCTGTCCATTGTCTGAGGGATAAAGAGGAGGAAATGAGACCTGTTTCCTCTCGGAGTCCTCTGCACCCGGGGGCGATCCACGTTCTGCTCCGCCTCTTCCTCCTCTCCTCCTCCTCCCCACCAGGGCGTCTTCCCTATCTCTGCGGTTGGAGGAAGAAGAGGTAGAGTTGGGGGAATTTGGTAGTTCTCGCTCATTGTTTCAGGACAATGAAAGTTTATAGAGCCTCCACTTCCTGTGTGTTGCCCAGGCCCATGCGCTAGCCATGACTCACCGAGATCCCACCTTCCCATTGGTCAGTTGCTACATATGGTGTTCTCCTATTTTATTTGGCCAGACTGTAAACCTACAGGATCAAACGTTGAGTCCCAGGCCTGACTTGGCTGTCTGTGCCAGGTGGGAAGTTGAACCATGCTGTGCGCTGGAGTTGAAAATTGTAACACCAGATGAAAGTGTGTGAATCCTGTAGTAGATAACGCCTTCATAGCCCAGCTGTGTGGGTGTGTTGTGTGACTGCGGACAGGCTTGAAGGTCCTTGGGACAGGGGTGGGTAGTAAATCAAAAATAAACTGACAAACCCGGCCTTAATTGTTTTTTCCGGTAATACGCAGAGAAAATAGTCTCGCAGGCTCAACCAGGATTACAGATTGCTACTGTAAATCAACGATGTTTGCTTGCTATTTAGGGTTTCAAATATGTGTCTATGATTCTCAGCCTAGCATGCCAACATATCCTCACTTCTCCCTTACCGGAACATTCAAGTGCTAGCCTCAACAAACAATTGTCTTACTGAGTGTTGCTGATCAGATGACTTCACATTGGGAGGGATGACAAACTCATGCAATCACACACACGTTTACTTAGCTGCCTAAATGGGGACACCAAAGCATATTTTCATTAACCTAAACCTATTCATGCTTTTTCAAAATGGGGGCAGGAAAATTGTCACCATTAGTCTAGTTTTTCTGATTTAACCAGTTTGGGGACTTTTTTGGCCCCAATATAGAGTTAAGTCAAGCACACACACACACACACACACACACACACAATGATATTTTGTTCTTGTGTTTAGTCTAATCTGGGCTTTTCTATCAACCAGTCCAGCACTCTGAAAGACAGCTGACACATTGCATTTATTCTTGTGCGTACAGTGTGTAGTTGTATGTGTGTGTGTGTGTTTTGGGTTACTAATACCTATTACCCTGCCAATCACACCAAAGATTTGTTAGTTAATTAATTAGTTAAACCCGTCATGCAGATTTACAGCCCAGTGACTCAGCATGCTAACAATGTTCTGAGCCACACATTTATCTTAACACAGCTTGACTAGGCCACACGCCCTGCACATCTGACTGGTTCCCAGCCTAGGGCCACCTGGTGCAGGAGAAGGCAAATGAGGCAATATACCTACTGGTAAAATGCACAGAAAGGCTTATTTCAGGGTGTGTTTTGAGCATTATAACATATAGTTGGTGTTGTCTGACAAACAGGTGGGGAACCTCAGTATTAACCCTGAGGCGTCCAGAGGAAATAGCATCTCATATCAAAACGTCAGCTGCCGCCAATGAAGTCAACCAAACACTGCGTACTTCCCTCTCTTCTTCTCTTCTTTGCTGTTTATTTGCATCGTAGCGGAGCAGTTCAGGGCAGCTTTGCATGGATACGCTTCCTGTCTTCCATTAGCAGTCAGTCTATTACTCCATTTGAATATGTTATTTAAAACACTGCTTAGGCAGAGAGAGAAATAGAGGAGACAATGTGGCAGAGAGGAAAGAGGTAGAGAATCAAAAAATTAAGAATGGAGAGAAAGAGAAGAGAGGAAGAGAGGTGATGGAGAGACGAAGAGTGGGAGAAAGTGTGTGAGAGAGAGAGAGAGTCAGGAAGCATAAGATAAGGTTCTTGTTGTTTGCTGCTAGAATATACTATGTGTGTGTCAATCCATTTATGCTGAGTTTGAAGTCAAGGTTGTAGTTGACCAATCCACTTAGCAAGACCTACTGCTCAGGTAGGGTGTAGGTAGTAACCAATTGCATGATGACATTTTTAATAGGAGTGGATGCATTGTCTTCTGGGGAAATTAGGTCTAAATGTGTTTTACATTTTTTGTACAGGTTCGATGTCTTTGAGCTGTGTAGAAAAAAGTTCAGTTCAACAATAGAAGGATCTTTAAAGGAGGATAAGCAGCAGTACCATTCGGTGGCATGTGACCAGAGGCGTTTCTGGGAAATCTAGTGCCCTTGGCGAGATCTCTAAATGTTGCCACCCCCAAAAAATAAGCCAACTTCAGGGAAAATAACACTTCTTAATTTTACTTTTATAAGTGCGATAGCAGTTATGTTGATTCTCCTTTTAAACAAAGGAGAATGAACATAGTGTGCTGTTAGAAAAAATATAAATAAATAAAGACAAAATAAAAACTATTTACTAATGTTCAAACAAATGTTTAACGACTGGTGCATGAACTGGGTAATCAAAAAAGACACTCAAAATCGTATTCTCTGTGCAATTACAGCAGATGAAGGGCAGTTTCTGTCTTAAAACT
Source organism: Esox lucius (assembly GCF_011004845.1). NCBI lineage: Eukaryota > Metazoa > Chordata > Actinopteri > Esociformes > Esocidae > Esox > Esox lucius. Next base: position 32,793,049 of record NC_047569.1, on the reverse strand, counting down.
GGACACTCCTCCATTTCCTTGCTGCAAAACAATGATCTCGTCATAGGATATCTTGAGAGCATCTGTCGTATTTGACTGCAAAATAATACATTCTAAAGTTCAAATGTTCAGAACAACAAAGATACATCTGACTGCCAGTTCAGATCAATGATTTGGAACGAGATTAGATGCAACTTACGAATGAATCCCAGAGGTTCTAAAACCACTATTGCACTTGATTCCCAGCGGTTTCAAACACTCTGCAACTAACCAGTTCACTGCTGCAATTTTCTCTGCCAAATTCTAAAACCAGTCCGAATTATGATCTGACCTTTAGGGTTCCACTTCCACCCTTTGCCTACTGCCTGAGCAAATGCTATGTATGTACTGCTACTCCTTGTAGTTCTAACTTAGCTCGTTACTAGCTTAGCTAGTTAGCTAGCTTAGTTGGCTACATTTCAAATAGCTTAACCCAGAGACAGATGCTTTACATACTCACCCACCGTCCACACCTGGCCCCGCCCTGCCTCACTTACTCATCCACCGTCCACACCTGGCCCCACCCTGCCTCACTTACTCACCCAACGTCCACACCTAGCCCCGCCCTGCCTCACTTACTCATCCACCGTCCACACCTGGCCCCGCCCTGCCTCACTTACTCACCCACCGTCCACACCTGGCCCCGCCCTGCCTCACTTACTCACCCACCGTCCACACCTGGCCCCGCCCTGCCTCACTTACTCACCCACCGTCCACACCTGGCCCCGCCCTGCCTCACTTACTCACCCACCGTCCACACCTGGCCCCGCCCTGCCTCACTTACTCACCCACCGTCCACACCTGGCCCCGCCCTGCCTCACTTACTCACCCACCGTCCACACCTGGACGTCAATATCATCTCACTCATAACAAATAAATAAGTCTTGACTTAATCTATGATTTGTTTTATTTTTATAATAACTAAAACTACATATCGATTGATTTCCCCCATATATTTAAATATATATTATTTATTTAAAACATTTTATCATATTTTTTAAGGGCGGGTGGGGCGCCCAATTGGCACCCCTCATGCAGGTGGCGCCCTAGGCAACCGCCTAGGTTGCCTATGCCTAGCAACGCCTCTGCATGTGACAGCCCAGAACCCTCCGAGCAGGTTTACAAGGCTGGGGAATTGTTCCCACGTCGGGCCAACAGACCCTGTGGATTTTCTCTGCTCTCATGTCTTTAGACAACTACCCTGTTGGTAGACTTTCAGCCCTGTAGAGCGGCTCCTCACTTAGAAGCTGTGTGTTTTATGGACCCTGCCTGGATAGCGGCTGTGTTGTTTGAATCTCTTTGTGGTGATACTGTGGTACAAACATTATGCAATGGCAGCATTAAAGGATGACAGTGTACAGTTTATATTTGAATTTTACTGCTCGGGAATCTATTTGTTTTTATCATTTACATTGCCTTGAAACTCTTTCAAACCTCTCAACAGTTCTCTAATTTCACTGCATAGCCCATACTACTTTCAAATATGATGATATTTTATTTTAAAACACTGACACTATAAATCTATTTGAAAAATGTAAACTGAAAATGCTATATTGCCTGGCATAAGTATTCAACCCTCACACAAATGTTTGGTGGAAAAAAATTATTCCAAGTTTTTTGATTATGTTCTAGCCTTGCCCATAGTGTCATTTCTTTGTTAGATTTACTCTAGTTTGTACATGTTCCTTGGACGACGCTTGTAGACCACAATTTTACAATAGTGCCACATATTCTCAAATGGATCAGGACATTGACTGGTCTACTCTAGGACATTCTAGATATTGTACTTTTGTTTTAAAGCCACATCAGTATAGCTTTGGCCATGTGCTATATCATTGTCCTGGTAAACTGTAAATTCATTTTTAGCAACCTGAAACCTTGCTGCATTTCTGTGTATTTACCAATTAGCTCTTGATGCAGTTAATCAATGCGCATGCGATTACTCTACACCCTGCCACTGAACTATGTAGCTCCTTCAAAGTGATTGATTACCTCTGTGGGTTCTGTTATAAGTGTCCTTCTTTTTTTATTTCTAAGTTTTGCGGCACAGATGTTTCTTGGCTGTGCTTTCATTGGAAGTCCCTTTCTTGGGTGTGCCTGGTTGGTGTGATGCATTTTCCACTTCCTGATTATTGTTTGAACTGTGCTTCTTGGGATATCAAATATTTGGGTATTTTCCTAATCTACACTTATACACTTCTGTTAATACACATTAATATAGAATGTTCTCTGGTCTTTATTTTCCATCAGATTCACAGTCTACCATTCAACAGTCCCGTTTAATCCAGAAAATGTAACATCAACTTCAACGGTTTTCAACTAATTGTGTCCTAATTAGGGTAACATCTTTGGGAACTGGGCACTTTGAATGGGAAAAGTCGAGTTTTTTTCCCAACATCAAACTAATAACTTAAAACTAACCTTACAATAGTCAATTTTGCGTATCAGTGTTTTCAAGTAAAATATAAAACTGATCATGACTTCCATCTTCCCATTTTTTTGGGGGTAAAATTTGAGATTTGTCAATCAATCACTCAAATGTATTTATAAACCCTTTTTACAACAGCAGTTGTCACAAAGTGCTTTTACAGAGACACCCGGCCTTAAACCCCAAGGAGCAAACAAGAGTAGTGTTGAATTTCAGGTGACAGGTGGGTAGAGTCCTGTGTTCTCCCATCATCACAGTTTAGAATGGCGTTTTTATGGGGTCACAAGTGGCAGCTGTATTTTGCCAGGGGCAGCAGTGGGAACTGATTATTGTGTGTTGTGCTTTAATCCAACTGACCTCACATTGAAAAGCTGTAGAACCCAAACAAATTACCTCGGGCTGACAAATATGTTTAATCTCAGCTAGTACTTCCACTCTTCTGTTTACTGTTACCATGTGGTTTGAGTGGAAATCACATTTATTACAGGAACTTCAGGTCATCAATTCTACCGAAATGCTAGTAGTTTCATATCCACATTATAATCCAAAGTGAAGTAACCCCTAATGACTGCCACAGGACAAGAAGTGTTTGTTGGAGTTCTGGTGTTTTAGTACTGGGCTGTTTTCGGGCAGAACTGAGGATAATGGGTCAGTGTGAGGGATGGCTGGGTGGGTTCACCCTGCTCTTCCTGGGGGGATGGGGTGAGGAGGTGGGCAGGAAAGGAGGCGTGTTACGGTGCTACCTCAGTAGGTAAACAAATGACCTCAGGGCTGTGGACACAACACTCGGTATGGAAAGACTGAAGGGAACCTGTGAGGGAGCTGGAGAGGTTGGGGAGAAAATAATCCGACGTGAAGTGAGAATTTAAGAAGTTCTGGTATTGTAGAAAACCAGAAAAGGAACCTGGCAAGCCTAGTTCAGCCAGCCAGCCTGCGATTAGAAGAGATGAAGGGTGTTGCTGGATTCAAACTGGAGTTTCCTATGTGACAGGCTGTCTTTAACCACAACGCCCCTAAGCTACACATGTGCAGAGTGTTGGTATACTTCTCCATTGTTTGTAACCGATTTGTCGAGACATGGCGGGTTTGTTTCTTTAGAAAACAATTGAACATTTGAACAGCCAACCTCTACGCTATGTGAACTACTATGTAAATCCAATGCAATGGCTGAATCTCACATTGCATATTACATACTATGTACTAAAAGTACATACTTCGCAGGTGATGGTGAAGTACGGTTTTATATATAATAAGCTAGCATGCCAGTATTGGGACTGATTGGGACAAACTACCTCATCATAAAATTGCATCTCAACATTAGGTCATTTTTTCATGCATTAACATCACGCCAAATTTGAATATTTAGCAATTAAGCATTGTGTTAAACTGACTAAGGTTTCTTATTAAGTTTACTTCCACCACAAATAGCATCTATGAACTGTATGGCTTTTGCCACTGGCCATTTTAACAGCTTTTTAGACAGTAATCGGCTTAATAGCATCTGCTTAGTACTTGGAATAGTCATAAGAACTGCGCAATCGCTAGTGAGACTGAAGATGACCTTTACACTGCCAAAGCTATTTAATTTCATGACACAACAACGTTCGTTTTTCTTTCATTCGTGAATTACTTTAATGCAGTAACTATCAATATGGGTGACGATACCTGACTTTTTCGTCATGAATCGGGGATTGAACACCGGTCGCCTGCATGGCAGTCCTTGTCTCTCACCACTACGCTATTCAGCAATGCTCTGTCTGTCAGTCGGTCGGTCCTTGTAGGATTTAAGCCAAACTCTTTCTAGAGGTGGAGTTTATTGAGAGCAGTGCACATAGAATAGTCTGGTGACTGGAACTGTGGGACTAAACCTCTCTCTCTCTCTCTCTCTCTCTCTCTCACCTTCTCTCTCTCTTTCTCTCTCTCTCTCTCTCCCTCACCTTCTCTCTCTCTCTCTCTCACCTTCTCTCTCTCTCTCTCTCTCTCTCTCACCTTCTCTCTCTCACTCTCACCTTCTCTCTCTCTCACCTCTCTCTCTCACCTTCTCTCTCTCTTTCTCTCTCTCTCCCTCACCTTCTCTCTCTCTCTCCCTCACCTTCTCTCTCTCTCTCTCTCTCTCTCTCTCTCACCTTCTCTCTTTTTCTCTCTCACCTTCTCTCTTTTTCTCTGTTGTTTTCCAATGCCTCTCCCCCTATAAAACAGATCAGAAAAGAACCCTCTTTTCTGTTCTGAGAGGGCAAAATAGAGACCAGACCTGGTTATGGTTGGGAGGAAGGAGAGAAGGAACAGAGAAGGGGGTGGCCCGGTGAGGAGGGCACGGTGCCTCCCTGGGTGGATGGTGACTGAGGAGTTGCATGTGTGACAAACTTCAGCACACATTGGGACTGTTTAGCAATTTCATGCTGTGCTGTATTCTTGTAATATCTCTCTGAAATAGACACCCGCTGAGAAGTAAACAGCTCTGACATCCGTTATGGCCCTCTTTATCTGTCTTCTGAATGTTGTCCATCTGGTGGCCCTCTGTCTCTTTCTTCCCACTTCTCCCCTGTCGCCATGCTTGAGCTATCATATCCCCTCCTCCTCCACCTTCTCTCTTTTCTCCTGTCTGGTTAAGACGAACAAAATCTGTGTGAGTGTGTGGAGGGAGGCCCTGGGGATCAGGGACAGGTTTCTTTAGGCTTACCTGCCCAGCCAGGCAGTGGGTGAGGCAGAGAAAGAGAGAGTCGCGCCCACAAAAGCCCTTTTGAGTGCTGCCTCTTTATCCCCGGACGCCCCTCACCCTCCCCGGCCTGCCAGCACGCTCACATTACCGACCCGCTCACTCGGAGCAGAATGAGATGCTTTGTGTTGGAGCCCCCACCCAACCCCATCCATCTCTACACACTAATCCAATAAAATGCACACAAACATACTCACACAGAATGAACACAACCCTAACTCCCTCCTGGCCGTTAATGTCCAGTAGTTATCCCTCTCTACTAGATATCATTAACCTGGTGTTATCCCTCTCTATTAGATATCATTAACCTGGTGTTATCCCTCTCTACTAGATATCATTAACCTGGTGTTATCCCTCTCTACTAGATATCATTAACCTGGTGTTATCCCTCTCTACTAGATATCATTAACCTGGTGTTATCCCTCTCTACTAGATATCATTAACCTGGTGTTATCCCTCTCTACTAGATATCATTAACCTGGTGTTATCCCTCTCTACTAGATATCATTAACCTGGTGTTATCCCTCTCTACTAGATATCATTAACCTGGTGTTATCCCTCTCTACTGGATATCATTAACCTGGTGTTATCCCTCTCTACTAGATATCATTAACCTGGTGTTATCCCTCTCTACTAGATATCATTAACCTGGTGTTATCCCTCTCTACTGGATATCATTAACCTGGTGTTATCCCTCTCTACTGGATATCATTAACCTGGTGTTATCCCTCTCTACTGGATATCATTAACCTGTAGTTATCCCTATCTACTAGATATCATTAACCTGGTGTTATCCCTTTACTACACATCACTAACCTGTAGCTACTAGAAATCCCCCCCACCCCAGATTCACCAAACCAGCTGGCAGTAGATTTTGACTGGCCTTGTAATACACTGCAAACAGGCTGTGTGTGCATTTGCGAGAATGGGTTAACAGCCTCCAGTACGAGTAAGAAGTCAGATGTGTATTAGATGTGGTTGAATTGGCAATGTATTTACCTGTGATTACCTGGTGCATCTGTTAGAGATCTCCCAAGAATCAACTGGCCAGAAGACAGAGAGGCTATCAACCTACAGGTAGTTAGCAAGGGTTGTCTCTGAGCTGTAGTCGGTGACCAGAATGTTCACAGGAGGTTTAGGCTACAGAAACACGTGGGTGTTTCTCCTTTGCGTTAGTGTTTTCTGGGTGCTTCTACGTCCTCTGTGTTTGCGTCAGTGTCGGTCCATGCGTAATCAGTACGTGTGCATATTTGCTTTTTTCTGCGGAAGCATGTGTGTGTGTGTGTGTGTGTGCGTGTGTGTGCCATCTGTGTTTCCATTCCTCACCTTCTTTTGTCCTGCTGGTTTACAAGCGTGTTCTGGCAGTGGCGGCCATGTCAGGAATGTCAACCTGTGAGTCTTCCCGTCCCCAGATCTCAGTCAGATTAATGTCTCCTACCTTCCCTGACCACTGGAACGCATCTTTATATACCATTATGCTGCTGTGCAAACATTAACATGTCCCCTGAACAATACCGCCCCTGCCTACTTCTCCGACCTTCTTCTTCCATATAAACCTACACACTCAGTCCGTTCCGGTACTGAGGGCTACCTCATAATCCCCAAGTCAAAGGTCAACGGCTTTGGGGACAGGGCATGCCGTAGGGTGGCTCCCAGGCTCTGGAACTCTCCCCAAAACCATCCGTGACTCTGAGACTATCCCCGTCTTCCAGCAACGCGTTAAGGCTCATCTGTTCAAAATCACCTACCCATGGCCATGCCCAATCCCACTCTGTTTTCTTTTGGTCTTCTCACGGTATTTGTTGTCTGTTTCATGTTCATTTTGTAAAGCGTCTTTGGGTCCTTGAAAAGCGCCATATAAATAACAGGCATTATTATTATTATTATAATTGATTACGTCATCGTTTGTTCCATGTAGGTCACATTACTGTGCGCTGTTAGTGTGTCAGTGGTGTATTCTCCCCATTGTTGCTTCACGTGAGACCCTGATGGCGCAAATGCAGGATTTCCCTCCGAAACCGGTTCTACTGCAGCCAGACCGAGGCTCGTCTTTCCGGTGTTGCTGTGACGCAGAAAAATGCAGGAATGTTTCGGCATTGTTACAGGGAATAAAGCGCCAATGTTTTAGGTGGTCGGCATTTATACTGAGAAACGTTTAACGCAGTGTTGGCGTCACGGGTTATCTGCAGTGTACCGTGGCGGACGGGATTTTTCGAAAAGGAGAAGTGGGAATGACGTGAAAGGGTGTGTCCGATGGGCATCACCTTCCAGCGTGCCGTTTTCTGCAGAGATGGAGGTCAGGGACCAAGCATGGATGGTGCCTATGTTCTGGTTATTTCTGGCCAACAGACACATTCGTCTGTCACGAAAAATAAAGGCCAGTGAACGGGCTATGATTGAGATTAAATAAAAGTTTGAGACAGAACGTCTCTCCAAAATGTTGTTTGTTTTAGCCACGCAAGAATTACTCCAGGTCACTCTAGTCACAGCGTGAAAAAGCGCAGTGCATCAGAAAACCACCAGCGCTATACTGCCCCATTCATACAAAGCAGAGGCCGAATGAAATCGGTAAAATAGCCTACCTCCGTTGCAAGAAAGATATGTATTGGATTTGTAGATTTGTTTCTCTTAGCATACCTTACATATCTAACAAAGAACACAGAATCATTTATATGAAAGGGGCATGTTTTTGTCTGTGTCTGTCTGTCTGTGTCTGTCTATTTCTCTTTGTCTGTGTTTGTTTGACTGTCTGCCTGTGTGTTTGTCTGTCTGACTGTGTGTTTGTCTGTCTCTCTGTCTGTGTCCGTCTGTCTCTCTTTGTCTGTGTTTGTTTGACTGCCTGTGTCTGTCCGTCCCTCTGTGTCTCTGTCTGTCTCTTGGTGTCTGTCTGTCTCTCTGTGTCTGTCTGTCAGTCTCTGTCTGTGTCCATCTGTCTCTCTTTGTCTGTGTTTGTTTGACTACCTGTGTCTGTCCGTCCCTCTGTCTCTCTGTGTCTTTCTGTCTCTCGGTGTCTGTCTGTCTCTTTCTGTGTGTGTCTCTCTCTCTCTCTCTCTCTCTGTGTTTGCGTTTGTTTGACTGTCTGTGTTCCATGGAAAAAGTATCAGTCCCCCCTTCGGATTTTTGTCTCTGTTTTTGCATATTTTTGTCTTGGTTGTGAGCTTTTCAACTGAAATGTAATAATTAGTAATGGGAACCTGAGTGGGCAATTAACATCATGTTTGAATAGTTATTTAATTTCATTTTATAAACAAAGTTTTTTGTAACACACTGTCCCCGCTGTGAATACATTACAGCACCTGGTTTTCACAGAAACCAAATTGTTCTGTGGTTGATGATCACAGCGCTGTGGGAGGACATAGGCCACTGTTCTGTGCAGAACTGCATAAACTCAGGGCCAGTTGGAGGTTTTCATGCAGACTGATATTATTTGAATTCAAGTTGATCCAAGGAAGCCCCTCCTTTCTCTCTTTCTTCCACTCTCTCTCCCAGCTATGCTGTAGACTCCCCATTGACAACACTCTGTCACTCTCACTTACACACATGTGAGGCCAATAACAATGGGTCCAATTCCTGAATCCACCCTGCACTTTGTCTTTCGTTCATGCTGCATTCTTTCCCTCTCTCTGTGAACTCTAACGTCAGAGGCCATGCTGTCGTGATCCCCGTCTGGGTGACTATATTGGGCAGAATGGGGACATTCCTGTTGTTTGTTCCATCCAACCGTCACAGTGACCTCACCAGGTTAAATATAGCTTACACATTAGTTCCGCCATGCTGCCAAAACAACACAAAAGCAAAAATTCCTGCGAATAGCTGAGCCGTTGCCATGTGCGAACAGGGACGGCGTGCTGACGTCTCTCACTCCTTGATCACTGTGGCAACTCTTCATTTAACACCTCCTCCCGTTAGAGAGGCAACATAGCAGTCTTTCACATGGCCCCTCTGTTCAGGACCTGGGTCCCTTAACAAGACTGTGTTCTTTGGGCTTGAATTCTGCTCCATTCTCAATTTCCACTGAAGCACTCTAATCCAGGGTATGGGATTCAAAACCAGGAAGACGTGTGTTGCAAGCGTCAAGCGTCATGATCCTTAGCAAGGTTCCCAGTGACGAGAACAGGTGGTACTGGAGCTGTACAATGTGTTTAACCCTAGAGCTAGACAATGGTGGCTGTTAGAGAATTCTGTGATCTTTTTACCTTCAGACGACATGGGCACGCGCTCGTTGGGATAACCCTTCTGACAGTCGGAAAGCCGTGTTTATTTCTCAAACTATTGTTCTTAGCCTGTTCACAACCCCAGTCTTACGTTGTGATGTTATAGATAAAAAATACTTTAGATCACAGTTGCATAATATTGAGGAAGGATGAAGACACTTAGTCCATGCTATCATTGATCATATGTCAGAGAATCATCACTGAGGCCATCTAAGTGTCAGAATGACTGGAGATCTTGCTCAGGGAATAATCCCACATTGTCGATTTCCTTCTGGGTTTTTTACATGACAATCTCTGAATGTGGCTCTGTGAATGAGCTCTTATCTCCCTTGACGATACACTTCCCCCTGTATGATTTGCTACTGTGTGATTTGCTGTCCTCCCTCCTGCTCAGGAACTTCCCCTCCGTCTGTGAGGTCACAGACACACAGCGTCCTCTCGGCTGATGAAACAGACAGCGCTCCAACTCTCTGTGAAGCCGTCGACAGATCTTTCTTTCCAACGCGCCATGTTCTTCGTCTCTCTCCCCCTGCCCTCTATGTGGGTCAGAGACAGATGCTCTGTTTTGCCGTGAGCTCAAAGCCGTGCTTTAACGAGCCTACTAAACACCACAAAGACTATGAATTACAAGTCCCCCCCCAATCAGAGTTCACGCGCGGGCCTCCCTCCTCCCGGTCTCGGCGCGCAGAGACTCCGCTCTGCGACTAGGCTGTCGGCGAGGCTGTGGCTTGCAGCTCATCTTCCCCCGTCCCCTTCGGCATTGCCGGTTGTTGGTCATGAGTGGACCGTGTTGAGCAGCAGGAAGGAAGTGGTGGCGAGGCTGAAAAGCTGAACCCCTTGGTAGGCCCACTGCCTCTGCTCTGCGCTTCACACCTAGACAGGCTATTTATAACTGAAGGCTGCTGGTGTGTCTATAAACCGATCGCAGGTCTAAACGCAGGATGGAGTCGGATGTTGGACTCTGAGGTGGCGGTTAGCAGGTTTTATTGTATTTTGATGTGTAGCCTTGTAACCTGTTTAGCGTGTAGTGAAAGGGAAGTTAAGTTATCAAGCGTGATGTACAGTTGTGCTCATAAGTTTGCGTACCCTGGCTGAAATTGTGTTTTGGTAAGGATTTTGAAAATAGGAAAATACTATCCTTTTATTTGTGGATAGTATTCGTATGAAGCCATCATGATAATAACAGAAATCACCCAAATGGCCCTGATCAAAGATTTCCATACCCTTGAATGTTTGGCCTTGTTACATACACACAAGGTGACACACACAGGTGAAAATGGCAATTAAAGGTGGATTTCCCAGACCTGTGGCTTTTGAATTGCAATTAGTGTCTGTATAAATAGTCAATGAGTTTGTTAGCTCTCACGTGGATGCACTGAGCAAGCTAGATACTGAGCCATGGGGAGCAGAAAAGAACTGTCAAAAGACCAGCGTAACAAGGTAATGGAACGTCCAAAGCCTTACAAATGCCAGTCCGTACTGTTCAATCACATATTAAGAAGTGGAAAATGCAGGGATCTCTTGATGCCAAGCCAAGGTCTGGTAGATCAAGAAAGATTTCAGCCAAAACTGCCATAAGAATTGTTCTGGATACAAAGAAAAACCCACAGGTAACATCAGGAGAAATACAGGCAGCTCTGGAAAAAGACGGTGTGGTTGTTTCAAGGAGCACAATATTACAATACTTGGACAAAAATGAGCTGCATGGTCGAGTTGGCAAAAAGAAGCCTTTACTGCGCCAATGCCACAAAAAAGCATGTTTAAAATATGCTTGACTACACGTTGACATGCCTCACAGCTTCTGGCACACTAATTTGGGGTGACGAGATGAAAATAGAGCTTCATGGTCACAACCATTTGTTTGGCGAGGGGTCAACAAGGCCTATAGTGAACAGAATACCATCCCCACTGTGAAGCAAGGTGGTGGCTCACTGATTTTTTGGGGGTGTGTGAGATCTAAAGGCACAGGGAATCTTGTGAAAATTGATGTTAAGATGAATGCTGCATGTTATCAGAAAATACTGGCCGACAATTTACATTCTTCTGCACGAAAGCTGCGCATGGGACTCTCTTGGACTTTCCAGCATGACAATGATCCTAAGCACAAGTGGTTACAGCAGAAAAAGGAGAAGGTTCTGGAGTGGCCATCACAGTCTCCTGACCTTAATATCATCGAGCCACTCTGGGGAGATCTCAAACGTGAGGTTCATGCAATACGACCAAAGAATTTGCATGACCTGGAGGTCCCAAGACGAATGGGCAGCTATACCACTTGCATGAATTCGGGGCCTCTTAGAAAACTATTACAAAAGACTACACACTGTCATTGATGCTAAAGGGGGCTATACACAGTATTATGAACTAAGGGTATGCAAACTTTTGAACAGTTTTATAATTGTGCCATTCTGTTATGACCTACAGTTGAATGTGAATCCCATAAGAAATTAAAAAATCTTTACAAATGGTACATATATTACCAATTCTCCAAGGGTATGCAAACTTTTGAGCACAACTGTACTGTATTAAGGAGCACACTGTAGATGGTACAGCTCTCATCCTAGACCACCTGAGATCACTGGGCCAGCCTAGACCACCTGAGATCACTGGGCCAGCCTAGATCACCTGAGATCACTGGGCCAGCCTAGATCACCTGAGATCACTGGGCCAGCCTAGACCACCTGAGATCACTGGGCCAGCCTAGACCACCTGAGATCACTGGGCCAGCCTAGACCACCTGAGATCACTGGGCCAGCCTAGACCACCTGAGATCACTGGGCCAGCCTAGACCACCTGAGATCACTGGGCCAGCCTAGACCACCTGACATCACTGGGCCAGCCTAGACCACCTGACATCACTGGGCCAGCCTAGACCACCTGACATCACTGGGCCAGCCTAGACCACCTGAGATGACTGGGCCAGCCTAGATCACCTGAGATTTGCAGATCACCTTTGTCCACCCAAGACCACTTAGACAAACCAACCCAGAACACCTTAGACCACTGGAAAACCCAAGGCCACTCTCCAAAATAATGTCTGCCTTTCTACTGTACTATATGCAGTAACTCCCAATATTCTGAGAAAGTACAAACTTCCAAATATTCTTAGCATGTGCAGTAGGACAAAGGACCCACTGCCAGAAGGTATATAATGCAGCCTAGACCACATGGCCAGCAGGTCAGGTAATAGGCCTGTTCAAAGGAAAAGGCAAGCAAACAAACAACCAAACAGACTGAGAGCTGCGATGTGGAATGGACCCCTTTGGAAACGGGTCGTCATTGTGTGTGAATATAATACAATGTTCCCTGAGCTCTCATTTCACTCTGACACCGTGCCTGTGTGTTCTGTGTGTGTGCATGCATGCGTGCTTCTGCGTCTGCTGTTTGTGTGCGTGTGTACCCATGACCTCACTGTGTTTGTTTGGAGTGCTGACATTTATATCTTTTTTTATTTGTGTGTGTTTTCATTACTCATGTTTGGACAATCCACCCTCAGCCCATGATAAAGATGGCTGTAGTTACTGACAGTATCAACATGGCCAAATCCTGGAGTGTCTGTAGGAGAGTGGGAGATATGGCACTCAGTTATATAGTATAAAACTAGCATTCTCTGTTTTTCTTAGTCAAATTATTTTTCCATTCTTCCCTGAGCTCCATTCTATGTCTCTAAGTTTAATCATATCCAGGTAGGTATCTTTTAACATAAGGTTCCCTTCAGACACCGCAGAGCTGCCTAGAGTCAGTCCCTCCCCACAGTCAGAAAACGGCAGCAGTACTTCATCTGCTAATAGTGAACTCACCTCGCTGGGAAACACACATCTACCCATTTACCTTCTGTATAACAGGGCCAGGGGATTTTAGAGACTTGAAGGGTTTGGGACAGTCACTAGATGGAGGAGGTATGGGGTAGTCACTAGATGGAGGAGGTATGGGACAGTCACTAGATGGAGGAGGTATGGGGTAGTCACTAGATGGAGGAGGTATGGGGTAGTCACTAGATGGAGGAGGTATGGGACAGTCACTAGATGGAGGAGGTATGGGACAGTCACTAGATGGAGGAGGTATGGGACAGTCACTAGATGGAGGAGGTATGGGACAGTCACTAGATGGAGGAGGTATGGGACAGTCACTAGATGGAGGAGGTATGGGACAGTCACTAGATGGAGGAGGTATGGGACAGTCACTAGATGGAGGAGGTATGGGACAGTCACTAGATGGAGGAGGTATGGGACAGTCACTAGATGGAGGAGGTATGGGACAGTCACTAGATGGAGGAGGTATGGGACAGTCACTAGATGGAGGAGGTATGGGACAGTCACTAGATGGAGGAGGTATGGGGTAGTCACTAGATGGAGGAGGTATGGGGTAGTCACTAGATGGAGGAGGTATGGGACAGTCACTAGATGGAGGAGGTATGGGGTAGTCACTAGATGGAGTGTTTAACCAGGGCTGGAGAGGGAAATAGGAGATGACAAAAGGGAGAGTGGAAGAGAAGAAAGGAGAGTGATAGAAAAGAGGAGAGATGGGAAGAGAAGAGAGGAGAGAAGAGAGAGGAGAGAAGATAGAAGAGAGAAGAGAGAGGAGAGAGGAGAGAGGGGAGAGGAGAGGGCGGTGAGAGGGGAGAGGGGAGAGAGGAGAGGGGAAGAGGAGAGGGGAAGAGTAGAGAGGAGAGGGGAAGAGGAGAGAAGCAGGGAGAGAGGAGGCAACCGTGGAACTTAGAAAGGGGTTGGAAAAGGAAAGAATGAGAATGGCAAGATGGGGGGGCATAATTCATCAGCCACCCATAATGGAGGCAATGGCCTGAGAAAGAACAGGCGGGAAACCTGATCCATGGCAACACAAAGACCCTTGTTAGAGACGCAGCCCTGTCTCTAGGCAAACTAACAGCAGATATGACTGCACCCGCTCTAAAAACCTGCTTCCATACATACTGACATAACCACCTGCATTTAGATACAGTCTGCTGGGAAGCTCAGTACTGTACCAACAATATGCAGCTCTAGGCAGTAGAACATTAGGATCAATGAACAGTAGGGTCAATGTAAAGTACAACAGCAAAATGAGTGTATACCGTAGTAGAACAGCAGAGTTAATGCAAAGTAGGTTAATGTAAAGTAGAACAGTTAGGTTAATGTAAAAGTAGAACAGTAGGGTCAGTGTAAAGTAGAACAGTAGTGTCAGGGTAAAGTAGGACAGTCGGATCAATGTAGAGTTGCACTTTAGAGTCAATGTGAAGTAGAACAATTAAGTAATTGTAATCTAGCACATGAGAGTCAATGTGAAGTAGAACAGTGGAGTCATTGTAATGTAGCACAGTAGAGTCCATGTAAAGCAGAACAGTTGAGTCAATGTAAATTAGCAGGGCTGTGGAGTATCTCACTCTATGTGGTTGACTTGTGGTGTTCAGTAGCTGTAGGACCAGCTGGGTGTGGTTTTCTGTGTTCTTTGGCAGGGAGGCAATCCAAGCTCTGGGCCTCCCTTAGATGTGTTTTAGTTGACTTCCCTCTGGGAGCAACAGAGAGGGTGTATTTGTTCTGTGGAGCACAGAGGAAAACCGTGTGTGTGTGTGTCCGTGTGTATATGTGTTTGTGTTTTTCTGTGTGTCGTGTTTGTGTGTGCGTGTGTGTGTGTGTGTGTTTATGTGGCGTGCTCTGAGCCAGAGCGCAGGATTCCCTTCCTCTGTTAGTGTAAGAGACCTGACCTGAAGACTATATGAGGACCGACAGGACCCAGTTAGGGTAAAAACAACAACAAGATGGAGGCAGAATGTGAAATGGAGTGACTGAAAGAGAACATGATGACAGAAAGGCATGAATCCTCCTAACCCTCATTTGCACATTCAAGTGTCCTAAACCTGAGGGAGATGGAGTCATTTAGGGTGTAGAGGCTCATTAGTCCCACAGTAGCCACTTCGTTTGACACAGAAAATCTGCCAGCTCCTAAGCGAAGCGCTACCTCACAGAAAAGGTTCTTTGTTTAATGTTAAATGGCTCATACATTTCTTACCGCCTTATTTCACAGCTTGATGTGTTGTATGCTGTTTTTTATTTCATTGGCCTGAACAGTCCAATTTATTTTCTTACAAGTTACTTTAAAGTGCCGTATTATATTTCCTGTGTATAAGAATATTCTGTACGTACTATTTATGTTTTGAATGAGAGGGGTAGATACAGAGATGAAAAATGTGTAGAGAGGTAGAAGAAGAGGAGGTCTGTCATAGGCACTACATCCTTTTGATCAGATCTAGTAGTCTGAAGTCATGTTATGTCAGGTCCAGCAGGCTGGCCTACTCTATACTTTTCTAGTTAATAATTAACCATATTCTGTCCTCAGAGTCATTTAACAAGGCTGGTTATTGAGTTGACCGTACTTGTGCCACGCCCTGAGATGACCCAGATAGGTCTATCTCCAATAACAACATTACCGACGGAGTAAATAGGATTCCCCAACAAAGATTTCGTTTCACTGGGCTGTGCCCGCTGTTTAATAGAAACTCATTGTTGGAATAAAAGGTTTTACCTCTATAACTGAAACTTCTCAGAAAAGTAGACAACAGCTATATTGTTTCTTGACAAAGGTAAAATTTACAAAGCATCCAAATCTTTTTAGATTTGTTGGTTACTTTGGTGTGTTAGTAAAAAATATTATAATAATAATTGGCAAATGTTGGGTCAGTATTGCGGACATAGATTAAACCTAGTCTTGGAGTAGAAAATGCACAACAGAACTGAGAAGCACCTCAACCTCAAATATAATCACATTTAACAACAAAACAGCACAACATGCCAATGGGAAGCCACACGTGCATGCACACATGCACACACAGACCTATCTTCACACCTGCACAGCGTATGTCTGTGAACGTGGGTCTGTGAGCGTTGGTCTGTAAGCATATGTCTGTGTGTGTTAGTCTGTGAGCATGGGTCTGTGAGAGTTGGTGTGTAAGCGTATGTCTGTGTGTGTTGGTCTGTGAGTGTGGGTCCGTGAGCATGGGTCTGTGAGAGTTGGTGTGTAAGCGTATGTCTGTGTGTGTTGGTCTGTGAGTGTGGGTCTGTGAGCATGGGTCTGTGAGAGTTGGTGTGTAAGCGTATGTCTGTGTGTGTTAGTCTTTGAGCATTAGTCTGTGAGTCTCAATAAGATTTGTGTTTTTGGCTTGTGGGTCGGTGACCGTGGGTTGGCAAGCGTGTGTCTTTGATAAAGATAGGGTTACGACTCTGTCTCAGTTAGGTTGTATGTTTTGGTCTGTGAGCGTGTGTCTGTGAGCGTGGGTCTGTGACTGTGTGTCTATGAGTGAGTGTGTGTGTGATTGTGTGATTTATTGTTACACTGCTCAATTAAGATATGCTTTTATTGCTAAGCATCATTGCCCATCATTGGTCACTGGTATCTCAACTGCTGTTTTTGTCCTGGTGTGCAGGTGTAAAGAGAGGTGTGTGTGTGTGTGTGTGTGTGTGTGTGTGTGTGGGTTCCCATTGGCATATCATGCCGTTCTAATGTTACACATGATTGATTAGAGGTTGTGGTGCTTCTCAGTTTTGTTGTGCAAGTAATTTCTAACAGTCTGAATGTTCAGTCAACACCTGCCAAGCCAACGCTTCAATTTAATATTGATAAAACTCGTTATATAAACTGTATTTTATTAAACTATTTTATTACTGGATCATTAGATTAAATATATTATGTTACAGCTGTGTGTGACTGTCTGTGTGGGTGTGTCATGTGAAGAGAATTAGAGAGACTAACTCATACAGTATTTCAACACACAACAGGAAACTGTGAATTACCCCCAACTCACCACCCTGCTGCCAGATGGGTGTGTGTGGGTGTGGGTGTGTGTGTGTGTGCGCGCGTGTGCGTGCCCCCTCCTTCCGTAATGCTTCAGTGAAGAGAGTACTCCACTGGGCCCACACCTGTAGCCTGTCACTATGCAAAAACACTGTTTGTCCTGACTTCTTGTTTTTAATATTTTATTCACCAACACCGCATGACACCATATCTATGGTTCTACCAGAGACCTCGGCATACTGTTTATCGTTCGCCGATTATATTTATGAAATAAAAAAAAGAAATGTGTAAATACATGAACCAGGTATTTTTCAATACCACACGTCATTTAATTTAATTCAAAGAGCTTCATTGGCATGAGAATACAGCAGGCTTACATTTGCCATACCAAGAGAAACAAACTCCAAATAAAAGTCAAATAAAAATAAGTAAAAATTCAAAATCAGAAATGTTAAAGTTACTTTACATACAATCACACAGAATGGGCGCAGAAAGATAAAGACATTATGCTATACTATTGGCTCAGTACAGTGTTATAATAATATTGTTCCAACAGGTTCAATACATAATTAGTGAGCAAAACTAAAATAACATATTTTAATGTTGCAGTATTAAATTCATTTTTTCGCTTTTCTCATGGAAACTGATAACAGATCTGGATGCTGTGGTACACATTGTGGTATTTTCCCTAACAGACATGGGAGTTCATTTTTGATGTGCCGTCAAATTATTTGTGTGAGGGAGTGTCTGTAATGTGGTTTTATGTTTGGCAGGTTAGGAAGTGCAGCTCATTTTCCACCATATTTTGTATTTGCTTCCTCTAATTTTCTCTCATTGCTAATGGCTGCCTCTCAAGTCATTAACAAGGCTATGTTTAGTGAATATATACATACATCTTTCCTTCTGATGCAGTTCCCAGAGTGTGGCTTCTATGGCATATATGACAAGATCCTGCTGTTTAAACATGACACAGGCACTCACAACATCCTGCAGCTGGTCAAGTCAGCCCAGGACATCCAGGAAGGAGACCTGGTGGAAGTGGTTCTCTCTGGTCAGTAGCACTCCTCTCCCTTTCTCATCTTCTAACATACTTCATGACTCATGCATCCACCTATCATCCTCATCTTCCTTCTGCCTTTACCTTATTTTGCTTTGACATAATACAGTGTCATTGTTAAAGTGACTGACATGCTGTTTCTCTATGTTACCTTTCTGACTGGTGTTTCTCTGTGTTTTCTGACTCACTGGTGTGTTTCTGTGTTTTCTGACTGACTGGTGTGTTTCTGTGTGTTCTGACTGACTGGTGTTTCCCTGTGATTTCTGACTGACTGGTGTTTCTCTGTGTTTTCTGACTGGTGTTTCTCTGTGTTTTCTGACTGACTGGTGTGTTTCTGTGTTTTCCGACTGGTATTTCTCTGTGTTTTCTGACTGGTGTTTCTCTATGTTTTCCGACTGACTGTGTTTCTGTATTTTGTCATATTGCAGCGGCGGCCACCTTTGAGGATTTCCAGATCCGGCCTCACGCCCTTAACGTGCACTCGTATCGCGCGCCTGCCTTCTGTGACCATTGTGGAGAGATGCTGTTTGGGCTGGTCAGGCAGGGCCTGAAATGTGACGGTATTAGAGATGGCTGTTCTGTCTGCTGGATTAACATTTACAAGAGCGTAAAAGCAAATGCATGAGTTTGTGGTTTGTCGTGCATGCTGTTATTAGCTGTTTAGGTACTTCCCCTTCTAGGTGAGCTCAGTCCCCCTGTCTCTCTCGCTCCCTCTCCCTGTCTCCCCCTGCAGGTTGTGGACTGAACTACCACAAGCGCTGTGCCTTTAGCATCCCAAACAACTGCAGTGGGGCTCGCAAACGTCGCCTGTCCAGTAGCCAGTCGCTACGTCTGTCCACCACCGATTCCTTGAGCAGTGTGGGGACTGTCTCAGTCAGCACCTGCAATGAGGAAGCCAGTCTGGTCCGCTCTCACACCACCCAGATGGTCCCTAACTCCACCTGTACCGCATCAACATCTTTGGGCTTATCCAGCAGCTCCTCCATCACCAGACCCATGGTCCGTGCTAACACTCAGATGGTATTTCATCAACAGTATCTTCCTTGGGTGTGTTGTTTCCCTGTGCCGGGTTGACTCATCTCCATTTCAGTAAATGCAGGAAATAACTCATTTATTTTCAGGAAATATGTCCATTTATTTCTCTGAATTACCTGAGGTTGATTGGTCTTGATCTAAATTTGGTTCTGTGTAACTGTGGAATGTCAAGAATTACACAGAAAATGGAAAGAGCAGAAGTTTGAATGGTGAGACGCATATGATACTGAAGGCCAACAACAAAACAATAGTTTTACTTTCAGATTCCCGCTCAAGAAGAATTATAATAAAAAACAACAGCGAAAAACTAAGTTAATAATAATAACAGCAGAATACTTGAGAAAAACAAAAACACTTCAAAAATAGCAACAAAATGAGTAAGATCCATCAAGCTGCTCTCCCTCCTCCTTCATCTCCTCCCATCCACTTCTCTTCCCCCTCCTTCGCCTCCTCCCGTCCCCAGCCGCGGACCCCCAGTGAGGCGCGGCGGTTCTACACAGGACGACCTGTGCACCTGGACAAGATCCTGATGAGCAAGGTCAAGGTGCCGCACACGTTCGCCGTGCACTCATACACGCGCCCCACTGTGTGTCAGTACTGCAAGAGACTGCTTCGGGGACTCTTCAGACAGGGGCTGCAGTGCAAAGGTCAGTGTGGAGTCAAAGGTCACTGTTTGGGCTCCTGGGAACGCCAAGAGGGTGTGTGTGTTCACTGTAAGAAGAGGAACCGACATGAGCTGTTTAACAATTACATTGATTGTTCCCGTTCTGTCGTAGACTGCAAGTTCAACTGCCACAAGCGCTGTGCGTACAAGGTTCCCAATGACTGCCTGGGGGAGACGCTGGGAGGTAAAGAGTTACACATGTTGTTGAATCATGTTGTTTGGAGGGTGGCTGTGGTTTGCTAAACTTTTGATAACCCACATCACATTAGAATGCAGCGTGACTTAGTAACAACATACTCATAACTAATTTGCACCTACTTACAGCATATTATAGTACTTACTACTTCTCAAATGTTTTGTATTTTCTCAGACAGCAGAAGCGGTAAGTACTGCCTACTGACATAAATGTTATAACTGGGCTTTTTTAATAGAAGGTGGTGGTATCCTGTTTCTCATTTCTGGTCTCCTGATCTCTCCGTAAACATGGCTGTCTGGTGTCTGGCTGGGTCCTTCTCTGTCCCCCAGACATGTTGAGTCCCAGTGTGGACACAGAGGTGCCCATGGACTACAGCAGTGAGTACGCCGACTCAGACAAGTCTTCTGTGATGGACGATTCGGACGAGTCCTGCAGCATCCCAGGTTCATTCTCCCCTGAGAGCAGCCAGGACGGGACCAGTGGGGACCAGAGGTCAGCACACGCCCACCCGCTGATATGCGCAAACACACACACACACACACAACACACACGCTAACAGTGTCCCTTTGTTCATCAGTGCCCTCTTCATCCCGTTGATGAGGGTGGTTCAGTCAATGAGGCAGACCACCCGGCGGTCCAGTACGTCCATCAAAGAGGGTTGGATGGTTCACTACAGCAACAAGGACACCCTGGTAATACAACTGGCTGACTGACTAAACGGCAGACTGGCTGGCTAGTTGAATGGCTGGCTACTGATTGCCTAGCTGAATGGCTGGCTGACTAACCTGCTAGCTGGCTGACTGACTGGCAGCCTGGCTGGCTAGTTGACTGACTGGCTGGCGGGCTGACTGACTGACTTACAATATAATGGACAAAGGTTCCAGTCTAGGGGTATTCACATCTTACACTACGAGGTCCAGAGCCGGCTGGTTTTCTGTTTTACCTCATCATAATTCCGCCCAATCGGTGTCTCAGGTCAATAAAACATGTATGGAACTGGCTTTGATGTCCAGACTAGAATGCCCCCCCTCTAGTCTATGCTACATCAGAGTCTGAGTCTTTCTCTCACCTGTAAAATGTACACCTCTTTTGCCATTAATTATCTTACTTTTCATCGGTGTGAAAGGGTGTTTGTGTATTTCTTGGTGAGTGTGATGGATGGCATGTACCTGCTTTCTACTTCACTCTAAAAAGCACTCAAGATACGTGCATGGCATTCACAAAACTTTTTCTCCTTCCACTTAGAAAGTGTTTCTGTTTTCCTGAACTCCCACCTGAGAAACTTCTGCTAACTTCTTTAACAGTGACTGTTTCTTTTCTCCTTTTCTCTTCCTAATATTCCTCTCCTCTACCTCTCAGCTTACCTTCCTCATCTTTCACCTTGTCCACTCATCCTGGACCACCGGCTCACCTTTGACCCCTGAGTGAACCCTGGTTGACCCCTGAACCCTTTAACTCCCTGTCCCCCCTCCCACTCCTCCTGCATCCCCACAGAGAAAACGGCACTACTGGCGCCTGGACTGCAAGTGCATCATTTTGTTCCAGAACAACACCACCAACAAGTACTATAAGGTGAAGTATTCATTTACATTTTAGAAATTTAGATGATCCGCTTATCCAGAGTTACATTCCTACATTGTCCATGACCACTTGGACTGAATAATCCCAACGCCGCATTTCCGAGGTGCTACATAATCCTGGTCTATCACTTACTCGATCTAAAATGGTATTCAGATTTTACACAATGTATTCCACATTTTCAGATTTTCTTCTGTGTGTTGACATTCACTGAATGTCTTGGCAAATTCACTTGTATGACTTGACATATTTACTGGTATGTCTAGATATATTTAATGGTGTGTCTTTACATATTCACTGGAATGTCTTGAAAAAAAAATCACTGGAATGTCCTGGTGTGTCTTAACAAAAGTACTTGATTGTCTATGACCCCTGACCTCACATCCTCATCCCTGTTCTGCAGGAGATCCCTTTGTCTGAGGTTCTGGAGGTACGCCCCGCCGGTGACTTCAGCCTGGTTCCCCCAGGCACCAGCCCCCACTGCTTTGAGATCATCACAGGGACCATGTGCTACTTCGTAGGAGAGGACCCCAACATCCCAATTCTGCCCCCCACCACCCCCCAGTCTTTCCCCCCAACACCTCCTTTGCCAAACAACGTGGCTCCCAATAGCGGAGTGGGGCGGGAGGTGGCAAAAGCATGGGAGAGTGCCATTCGCCAGGCCCTCATGCCAGTCATTTTCCAGGATGCACCACCGGCAGAAGGGCACACCCCTCACAGTAAGATTTACAGTAGCATTACAATACATGATACACATAGGTTCCTTAGTTCCAGTTAAGATCATGGGATCTGGATTTGGTCTCATTCTGGGACTGAGGCTAGATTAGCAGCACTGCTGTTTGGTATCAGGGGATGGTTGGTGCTGTGTAAGATTTGCTGTGAAAGGCTCATGAGTGGTGTGCAGTCCAAAGGTTGGGGAACTGACTCAGAAGCTGTTCACAGAACTCTTTGTTCTCTCTCTCCACTAAGCTCCTTCTCTCTGGTGACCCAGCATAACCCAGAGGGGAAAATGACTCAGATGGAAGAGCAAAATATTGTAACAGTGACGGTCAACATGTTTTTACTTTGATCCACAGGACAGGCATCTGTCAGCATCTCAGTGTCCAACAGTGTGATTCAGGAGAATGTGGTGAGCAGCGTCACCAAACATCGTGACACGTCATACGTCCACTGTCATTTCCAAAGATTTCATGGGGTGTTGATGATCTATTGTTGATGATTATGATGGCTATGACACTGATGACAATGATCATGATGATTACGTTAATATTACTGTTTGTTATTCTTCGCTCAATGTCTCCTGCAGGACATTGGCATGGTCTACCAGATCTTTGCAGATGAAGTTTTGGGTTCTGGACAGTTTGGAGTGGTGTATGGGGGTGAGTGTCTTTGATCGTTAAACTCTCTTTTTTTGATGTGTTGAATATCCGTTTGTTGGACTCCAGTGATTTTTCTCCCGTCCTCACATCCACACCCAGGGAAACACAGGAAGACTGGTCGTGATGTTGCAGTGAAGGTGATCGACAAGCTGCGCTTTCCCACCAAACAAGAGAGTCAGCTGAGGAACGAGGTGGCAATACTGCAGGTAACTATCACTGGCACGGGGATACTGTACATTCAGAATGACAGAGGCCTCTAGTGAACCACAGGCCATTTGAGCATGGATATTAGCCTTGAGGACTTCCTGCACAGAGATTGATAATAGTCACCAGTGAACCAAATCCCTGTTTATGATAAACATCTCAAAAAGGCTTCCGGTCGCTTATTCTTCCTAATGTCACGGTTTAAGTCGGGGGAATTAGGTTTGATGCTCTACCCAGCTGACCCACATTAAAAGCGCAAATTCCCTCAGTGTTGCTGCCCGTGCTTACTGATGACATAACGTTAAATATAGAGATGTTGTCGATAGGGTGGCCTCTTCTATCCATCTCTGTGACACTCGCCAACTGGATGGGACTACCGTGGGGAAGTCTTTACGCCGACCCGGTTCAAGTCATCGAAATGGTTCAGCCCAAAATGGCTTCTGGAAAAATGAAGTTGGCCTCGAAGGATGCGTTCTCTGTCCATCTCTGTGGTCTTTCACCACATCGTTGTCCGTTAGCTACAGTGTGGGCACTCCACGTAGTGCACCACCCCTAATGTAGGGAATGGCGTGCCATTTGGAACGTATTCTAAGTCAGGCTCCCACCTACGGAGGGTCCATTTTTGCGCCGCGTGGTTGTCATGACAACTGAATTTAATTACAGTGGCAGGTTCTGCAACAGAATCATCGTCTCCACCGGTGTCCTGAGATAAAGGTTAAGTGACAAATAAACACAGCCTTGGCAGTACACTCTAGGTAACAGCTGCTCTGTCTCGCTCTGCCTGTCACTCTTTCATACTCTCCACTCGGCATCTCTCCGTGTTGTCACCTCTCCATCTGTCCATTCTTTCCCTGCCTCATATTCTGTCCTTTCCCCTCTTCTTCCACCCTCTTCCGGTCTCTTCCTGTCTACCTCACTGTCTGCCCCCTGTTTCTCCCAGAGTCTACGTCACCTCGGCATAGTCAATCTGGAGTGTATGTTTGAGACTCCAGAAAAGGTGTTTGTGGTGATGGAGAAGCTTCACGGAGACATGCTGGAGATGATTCTGTCCAGTGAGAAAGGCAGGCTTCCAGAGAGGCTTACCAAGTTCCTTATCACCCAGGTGTGTTTGTGTGTGTGACTGTTTGACACTGTATTTGGTCAATTGTTCACTAAATACTTATGTTTCCTAATGATGTGCTATATAATATTTATCTATTTGTGTTTCCTATAGCTATACTGTATATTTTCACTAAGTTGATTTTGTGTGCGAGTGTCCCCTAATGTTTTTATATCATGTAAATGAACTTGTTCTGTGTGTGCGTGTTATGTTTGTGTATGTGTCTGTAGATCCTGGCAGCCTTGAGGCACTTGCACTTTAAGAACATCGTCCACTGTGACCTGAAGCCTGAGAATGTCCTCCTGGCCTCTGCCGAACCCTTCCCACAGGTTAACAGACTGATGTCTAACTTAACTACTGTAATTGGTGGCTCCTGATTAGCTATGTAGTACAGCCGGTTCCAAAGGGTGACAAATAACTTAAAATGTTTTGCTCTGTTAACATGAAGGGCATTAATATATAATACTTGCAGTGACAAGCATGAATTTAGTTTGCAACATAATGACATAAAAGTATTATGTGGAATACATATTCCAATATAATAAATATTGACCACAAATTGACACTGTGTACTATACTGTACTGAACAGAAAAAAACAATTAAATGGCAGCTTGACAGAACATATATCTAGTTAGAAAGCCAGAACAATAACTAGCCAACCAGGGATTCTGATCCACACAACTTGCCTTGCCTAACCAGAAGTAACCCTTCACATATTAAGGTTATTAAAAGATTAATAATCCCTCATACAACATTGTTGCTGAGGTTGCCTTGCTAGTTAAGTAAAGCCAGGGTGTCATCTCAGCAGTGATTAGTAATGACAACAGAATTATGTGGATTTGTAATAACAATTTCAAGCTGATCCCAACGCTAAGCATGGTTAGTCTAGCTAAATATGATTACACATTTGACAACAACCCAAATAGCAAAAATTGTCTGCCTAGTTGACGGTCCACCACGTCCCACTGAACAAACACAGGCGGGACAATTATTAATTACAGCATGCAGCTGATCCGACCAGGTCAGTCCACTGACAACGCTCCTCCAGCAGACCAATAGTTCACTGCTAGTTGGGATCTCTTTTTTGGATTGCTATAGCTAAACAAATATGTCTATATATTTCCGCAAAATTTATCAATTGAGTTATTTCCTGGCATTATGGCGAGACAGTCTAACTGTCCAAAATCCCATATTCCATAATCTGAGAACAATCTAGGTTAATTGCTGGCTTTAATGCTGGCTTTCTTGTCCTTTATTAATTGCCAGCTCAAAAGAACTTGATAGTCAATTTGTTTGAAAGCTTCTACAGCCAAGTCTAGCTGTATGCTTTGTTATTTTTGGCTAACAGGTTTGTTTATAGTTAGCTTAGCTTTGCTAAGTATTCCCGAAAAGTGCAGCCACATAGCCATGCTTCCTTCCATTCCAGTAACGGCAATATTTTTCTTATGAGCATTTTTCTTTTCTCTATCTTATGTTATCCATTTGATGCTGCACCTTGTTTGATTCAAATGCATCTTGTCCAGCAGTGACTATTGCTTGCACTTTGGCGCCCTCTAGGCAAAACCTGATGTAGAGCGCTATCTTATTGAATACATGGTAATTCATTTCAATACCCTAAGTGGTCCATTCACACTGGGATGTAAAATTAATGTGATGAAATCCCTTGTATCTCATTGGTGCATCCCTCTGCATTGACAATTAATTGACATGCAATATTAGCACTGGGCATTATGCCCAATCCCTGCAGTAGAGCTTCTGTGAGACAGATTGGTAGCTAACTAAAAAGCTTGTTTTTAACAATATTTTTGTTATCTGTAAAATCTAAACAAATCTACAAACGTTTTATCATAATTTGTAATGTAATCCATAACAAAAGTAAATGTCCATTATATATATATATATATATTTTTTTTTTACAATTAAAAGTGGTGCCCTTATGCTGAAATGGGCGGCCACCACTGGCTGCTGTCTATACATTAATGGGGACCTTCCCCTTAATTTTCACCTTAACTCCAAAGGTAACGTTTACTGTAAACCTATAACTGTAAACCTGAGACAAATAACTTTTTTCAAAATGGGAGACAGAAAATGTTTTTGGTTTAACCCCAGCTTTGACTCTTTGTCCCCAATCTACTAAATGGTACATATGTATAGAAATTCTATTCCCGCTCCCTGTCTTTAATTCATCCCTCCCTGCCTTTGTATAACTTCAGGTAAAGCTTTGTGATTTTGGCTTTGCCCGTATCATTGGGGAGAAGTCGTTTCGGCGTTCCGTGGTGGGAACCCCGGCCTACCTGGCCCCGGAGGTTCTCCTCAACCAGGGCTACAACCGCTCTCTGGACATGTGGTCTGTAGGGGTAATCATGTACGTCAGCCTCAGTGGGACCTTCCCCTTCAATGAGGACGAGGATATCAACGACCAGATCCACAACGCTGCCTTCATGTACCCACCCAACCCCTGGAAACAGATCTCACCTGATGGTAGGATTTACACACACACACACACACACACACACACACACAAACACTTTACATTTTATTATCGTTGTGGTAATCCCCAGATCCTGAATCCAGTTTTTCCTAAACACATACACTTTACTTTAACCCTAAGCCTAACACTTAATCCAAAACCTAACCCTGTAACCTATCCTATAATCCCTAACCCAAATACAGTATATATGCTTTTCATACAAGTGTCTTATTCCAGCATCAGTAAGTATAGCTAAATATACAATGATTATGGCACGCCTGTGGTATTCACCTGCTCTCTGCCTGTACTTCTGTCCAGCCATCGACCTGATAAACAACTTGCTGCAGGTGAAGATGAGGAAACGTTACAGTGTGGACAAAAGCCTCAGCCACTCCTACCTACAGGTGTGTCAGCATCACTACAGTGCACCTCTCTGGCCTGCTTCTTATCCTATGTGCTCAAACCGCTAATCTCATCGTCTTCCCTCCCTTGTTTCTTCTCCTCCTCCTTATCCCCTCCACCTCCGTCTCCTTGTCCTCCAGGACTACCACACATGGCTGGACCTGCGGGAGCTTGAGACCAAGCTAGGCGAGCGCTACATCACCCACGAGAGTGACGACGGCCGCTGGCAGATGTTCGCCCATGACCACACCCTCCCCTACCCAGCCCACCTTGTGGCCCCTTCGCCTGCCACCGGCTCTGACGACGAGGCTGGGGAGGACACAGACATGCAGGGGCTCACCGAGAGAGTCAGCATCCTTTAAAAAGACAGCAGGACCAGAAGAAACCATGACCCCTGAGGGTCCAGGGGACTGAGCGGACCAGAGGAGTGGAGTGGGGGGAGCGTGTGGAGGGAGCGAGGGGCTGATGGGAGGCTGTGGAGTGGGAGGGTTGAGGGTGACCGGGTAGAGAATCACCCCACCATGGCCTGTCTACTAGGGAGGTGGCATCTGGCCCAAGCCTGTCTACTGTCCTGGCCCCATCCTTGTACCCCCTTCTATTTGTCCAGCTTTTCAACCCTTGATCTCTTTGGGTGCAGAAAACTGCTTGCCTGTGCCCCAGTAGGACATGGTGGAGGTAACGGGTCAGAGGGTGTGTAGAGTAGCCACGCCTCAATGGGTCCATTCAGTCTGAACTGCAATGTGACAGGCTGGCAGAGGTTCGTCTTGGTGAAACTGTAAAACTAAACTCCTGGCGATGACACAAAACACTTTCCCCATCTCCGAAGCATGGCGTAGCACAGAGGACCACCCACACTCTTCTTGGGATGAAAAGAGAAAGGGAGAGAGTGCGCAGTCAGCCGGCAAGGCACGGAGTTAGATAGAGGGACCAACATGCATAACTTACAGCCATGAATGAATCCTAATCCCAACATTTAGATTTCCGTAGGATGTAATGAATGGAAGTGCCCTGTCTCTGCAATGCAGCCCTTAGAGAACAAAACACCCCGGGTCTGTAATACATAGATAAAGGTCTTATAACGGTGAGATGCCGACCAGCGCAAGTTGGATGCCATCGTCTCCATGGTGTCTAATGAACCAAGCTGCTGTCTTCAAAAGCTAAAACCTCAGTTCACACAATGGATGTAGCATCTGTCGATTAGCCTTTTAAACGGCATCCTTTACTGAAGACTCAAATCCTAATGAAGACCCATCATGGACTTCCTTGTGATAATTTGTTCCAACTGTTGTCTACATTTTTCATGTTTTTGTTGAGAATCAAATGCTTTGCCATGGTGATTTGAGGGTTTCTGAGACCTGTAGACATAAAACTGTTACAATATGAGCATTTTGTAGTTTGTCAGGGCCTCTATCAAATGTCAATCAGTTTGGCAAATGCTATTGCTGTTGTAGTTACAATAGACAGACAGCTGTCTATCCTCCGAGTCAGTGCTAATGTGTGGGATGGCTATGATTATAATAGTTTCAATTAGAAAATGTAAAGAACATAGTTAAGAAGACTTTCATTATGTACATGTATATCCATCTCTGCATGCTTGTGGAGTTTAAGTCTACAGTATGGAAGCAAATGGCATTTATATGTACCTTTGCATAAAGTTTTTCATTCATGTCTTTCGTTTATCTCTTTTGCCTCTTTGTTATTGACTGTGTATAGGATAAAATATTGATGACTACAACAATCATAGTAATGGGGAAAAAATCTTCCCAAGTTGCCATCTTTGCAGAACCAACAGGAAAGAAAGAAGAAAACCATTCTGGGCTACAAAATGAGTACCAAAGTTTTTTTTTGCCTGTACCATGCATGCAAGGTCCAGTATCCATCTACAGGTATCATAACACTGTTTTAACAATGGCAAACTTGGATCTGGTGGCCTACTTATGCCATATTTAAGTTTAATGGAAATCATAAAATTCCCTTGAGTAATACCAATTAATCAATTATTCAACAATAAATGTATGACAACCACTCTCAAATTACTTAAATCATCATCATATATTATTCTTTCACAAACAATATCATGCATCTATGTTCCGTGTAACAAATCACCTCACAGACTCCTTTTAGCAGATCCATTTTCATGACAGACATGAGTCATTAGGGGTTAACTGTTCTGAGCCTCCCCTGTGACAAGCAATATTTATGGATTGAAGGACAGATTGAGAGAAAGAGAGACCATCAGAATGAAGGTGTACCACCATTACAAGGCCAATATTACTATAAATCATCCTCCCATTTGGATGTCCTCCTTCCAAGACCCTTTCACAGCCTGTCAATCTTCTCTCCGTAATGGGTATGATTGGCATCCTATATACAGGCAGACTGGAGAGAATATTCTGATGGACAAGTCCTGTCCATGAAAAATCTAAACGATTTAGAATGGCTAGGATGGGGGCAGCCTCATTCCATTGGGTCATGTGTCTACAGGAATTTCAATGTACATCTAAACAACCAGGTAAAAGAGTTTCTAACTAATCTGTTATCTTAATTGATCAAATGGGCCCAATGGAAAGTGAGATAAACACACAGTATGGTCAATCAATGGGAAAGTCAAACAATATGCGTGAGTACACTACTCAAAAGTATCTCACCATAGTTTTTCAGTTTTTTAATTGAAATTCACGAAGTTTAGTGTCTTAATGTACTCTGAAATGTAAGCATAGAACAAATAAACAATGGGAGACAAACAATAAATCATGGAATTATTTTGTTTAACAAAATGTTATCTTTTGACTCATCAAAGTACCAGCCAACTTTTGCAGACTTAACCGCTGGAACACGTGTTATTCGTTCTACAGTGGAAATCTAAATCTTGTTTGAAAATGTTTTCCCAACACTCAGGGCCGGCTCCAGACATAAGCGACATAAGTGGTCACTTAGGGCCCATGACCACTAAGGGGGCCTCTAACTGCTAGGGAGCCCCCGAAGGATAGGGAGGAGGGGGCACCAAATAAACATTTCCTTAGGGGCCACAAGAGGCTAGAGCTGGCACTGCCAACCCTGTTGCAGTAGTACTCACAAATGTGTTACACTCATAGGTTGCGTTGCTTTCACCCCTGAGCCCAGTTCATCCCAAACCAGCTTCATAGGGTTTATGGAGCTGGCTGCTCCATGACTTGAAGCCTACCATCTTTTTCTTTTCTTCTAAGGTCATTCTGACATAGACTGGAGGTATGTTTTGGGTTAGGATTAACCCTAACCCCTGACCAACTAGACGTACACTAGAGGGTACTGCATCACGCTGCAAAATGCTGTGGTAGCCATTTTGGTTTGGGGTTTTGGTTCCCTTTGTGCAAGTCGCTGGATCCCACAAGAGCACAGTCGGTGTCAGACATTGAAGAACCGTCTTTTGCTGATTCGACAGTATTAATACCCAAAGATTTCAATTAGACATTTCCATTGTCCACTGCTGCAGAACAGCTGTACGTTGTAAACCCATTACTTATTCCATGACATTTTTGTATTTTTATATAACTCGAAAACAACTCTGAAAATTACATTATCTTTCAGTTTTTGGCAAACCTAAACTTTTTTTTCATGCGCATGCCAAATGCTGTAGTTTATCTCACACCATCCACTAGGTGTCATTGACTACGCTAGACTCTTAACTACCATGGCAACTGGGAATAGTCATGCAGTATTCATAGACTGGGACACACAAACTCAACCATACTCACACCTACAAAGACTTTTAAAAAAACAATTGTATACTCATCAGTTGTTACAGGGCTGCAAGTCCTTCCATTCAACCGTGAACAAACATTACATATAAACAGACCTGAAAGTGACATTATTACATCTTCATTTCAGTGAAGGGAAAATGTCTGGCAGGGAAATTACCCTTCTCTGAAGGGAGTCCTGTCCAACCTGTTAGCGGTTTGAGTAATAAAAGAAAAATAAATGTTATATAGATTCATGAAAATGGCTTGTATAGCAGACCATTTTCAGCATGAAACTTGTCACCTGCTAAAATAAATACAAAAAACGGATTTGAATATTTAGTAACCTATGAATCTATCGACAAAATATGGAAAAAGCTAAGAACAGACAGACATTTTTAGTATGATCCCCTGGACCTCATTATAGGCTTAATTCACCCCTGTGGCAAAATGTATTTGACATCCCTGTTATAAAAGATTCTAGCTTCTCCAATCTAGAGCTAAGAGATAAACCAAGCCAGCGATCACGTCTGCACATCTATCCATCTGTTACAGAGTTCGTATTAATGGACATGTTTTGGTCCAAGCCATATTTAATAAAAGACTTAAGATGTAATTTAAGTTGTTGACAGCTATTTTGGCAAAGTGAATAATGGAAAGGCTTTGGCTATGCAAGAAATTAAGTTAAATAATAAATGATCCTAAAAAGAATATTTCCAGAAAAAAAGGAGGCAAAATATAAAACAGTATGTAAATACAAAACAATACATACGGTACAGTATGTTTGGGAAACGTTGCACTCTTTAAACCATTATGTTACTAAAATACCAACCACACTATTTTCGTTGATAAAGTTTAAGGAATATACTCTATGCAATGCTGAAGTGTGTGTAATCATAGTGGATGTACCTACCCTTCCAGAGCCGAAGGCTTGTTTAGCATTCAGCTGTGATTTGATAGCTGTAGTCATTGGTTGGGAAACCTACGATCCTTCTTACCAGATGCCAGAGACAGAGGGGAAGAGGTGGGGGGGGGGGGGGGGGGGGGGGCGAGAGAGAGAGAGAGAGAGAGAGAGCGAGAGACTCACTTCTTCTAAATAATCAGTACGGATGTTATTTTCTCCTAAGATTCAGTCCTGTTATGATTGACAGGTCCAATATCTGCTTAATAAATCAACCCATTTACATGTCCTGCTACCAAGGCCCTTTCACAGCCTGTCAATCAGCTCCTACATAACCAGCGTTGTTGACATCCAACATACGGCGGCAAATGGGAGAGAACCGTGGCTTCTGCTGAACATGGCCTCAACCCTCTGTCCATTAAATCCTAATTGTTTAGCATGGGGGAGGGTTGGAGGGGATGAGGGTAACTCATTCAATTCAAGACAAAGTGTGTCTGCTTTTTGTTTTGTCCATTTAAGACAGAGACAACCAGGTCAGAGAGTTCCAAACTAATCAAGGACCTTAATTGATCAATTACAATAGAGTGAAAACCCATAGACACTCTGCCGTGTGACAATTCCTCTGAGAAAGAGAAGGACCAACATGAAACAAAAATGGCAAAACTGACAGATTCCAACTGAAGTAGCTCAAATCTTTTCCATCCTGCCACTGCATGCCTTTGTGTTCACATAAACGACTTTCCTGCAAAAAAAAACTGCTCCTCCAGAATCCTCAACACTAAGGTAGGCAAACTTTACCTTTGCACATTAAAACATTTTATCAGCTGGCTTTCTTGATTTAATCACTGTCAATGAATAACAATTTTATTAATTAGTGGGTCAAATTGCTGCTGTCAGGCAGGAAGCTTGCACAGTGGACTGTTCTAGTTAGGCCAGGTCAATTTCAGGGAAGACATTATTCGAAAGTCCCTTCAGTTCCAGTCCCTGGAGGAAAAAATGTCAAAGACAAGTAGATAGTCGCAACATTTCATGCTGTGCAGTCTAATCTGAGTTAAATGCAGGTTCCTGATGACTTTCTGTCCTCAGATGTAAAGCTACGAAAGCCTGATGACAAGGGTGGATGTGTGAGCTTCTGTTTAAGGTCCAAAGACTGAACACAAGGGTCTACAAGCCATGCATTATAATGTATGTGTGCATATGACAGGAAATGAAGAATATAAAATATAGTTAAATAAACAGGAAATGAAATGTCAACTCCGCTGGTGGTGAACTATGGATCTCACCAATAACACCGGATTGAAATTAAATGAGTATAGTCATATATTTAAGTCATGTGTGCTATTATAGTCATGTGTATAGTCATGTGTGCTATATACTGTAGTCATGTGTGCTATTGTTGGGCTGGTCAATTACAGATCAGTGAAGCAAGGTTGGTCACCACTGTTAGCGACTTTCTATTTTTCACCTGTTAATAATAATTACTTCCTAACCTCTTGTAATTCCACCAATGAGACCCTGTCTTGTAAAGAACTAAAGCCCATGTCATCTGGTTGCCTGATTTCGGAGTCCATTCAAGACAATTTCCAGATTGTAAAAACCAAAAGCTGATCTGTCCAAGAAACCGATGGGGTCCATTTAACTGGCGGTAGACACCTGTGAGTTAGGACTGAAACAGATTAAACATAGTGCTTGACCAAAACAATTCAAGCTCAATGGAAATTTCAACAGAGTATCCAATCCAAGACTATGCTTAATATGTGTGCCTGCGAAAATGTATGTCACAGTGTAAGGGAAAAGGACGAAGGCAGATACAGGAACAAAAATGCCAAGGAGTAGCAATTGTGAAAACACCACCAAACCAACGGTGGTTAACAGGATCTCCCCCCTAAGCAGACAAAAGAAGCTGGTACTCGGAATGGGGAATAAGGCCAAAATAAATACTGTGGTTAAACAGGTGCACAGCGCTAGACACGGCTAGAAACAAATGAACACTTAACCAGCTAACGAACAGCGTGATGTTGATACAATACTAGACAATGAACTGGGGAGCTGAGGGAACATACGTACACCTACTAATGGGGAATGGGAATCAGGTGAGTGTGGCAGAACACGGCATTCAAGAGCGCCGTGTTGAGAGGGATTGGGAACGATGGTGACAATAAGGCAGGTGACGTGGACCTGCGCAGGGGAGGCACTGTTCTGGGAGGATCCGTGACAGCACCCCGCAATGACGTGCTGCTCCAGCAGCGGGACGGCACCAGCCCCGGGGCTGACCCCTAGGACGTGGTGCGGGCCAGTCTGGACGATGGCGGTGGAAGTCCGAAAGGAGAGCCGCGCCGGAACCCAGCACCGCTCCTCAGGGCCGAACACCTCCCACTCGACAAGGTACTGGAGACGCCCCACCCGACGTCTCGAATCCAAGACGGAACGGACCAAGAATGCCGGGTCCCCCGCAATGTCCGGGGGGGGGGGCAGCCACCTCCGGCCTGAGGAGAGACACATGGAAAGAGGTGTTAATTCGATAATCAGCGGGGAGCTGAAGCCTGTACGTCACTCCTGTGACTCTACCCAGGACCTTAAAGGGCCCGACAAATCAAAGACCCTATCTTCCTGCAGGGCAGGCGGAGGGGCAGGTTCCTCGTCGAGAGCCAGACCCTTTCACCCGGATGGAAAACAGGCGCCTCACTGCGGTGATTGTCGGCCTGGAACTTGTGCCGGTGCATTGCATGCTGTAGACAGCCTCCCGCACCCTTTCCGTGCGCCGAAACCACTCGTCCACTGCCGGGGCTTGGGTCTGTCACGGGTGCCAGGGTTCCAGGGCCGGCTGGTAACCCAAATTGCACTGGAAGGGTGTTAGGTTAGTGGAGGAATGGCAGAGAGAGTTCTGGGCATACTCTGTCCAGGGCAGGAAAACCCGACCACTCCCCCTGCCAGTCCTGACAGTAGCACCGGAGGAACCTGCCGATCTCCTGGTTCGCCCTCTCCACCTGCCCGTTGGACTGGGGTCGGTACCCAGAGGTGAGGCTGACTGTGACAACCAAGCGCTCCATAAAGGCCCTCCAAACCCTTGAGGGCCTCGGCCCAT
Organism: Esox lucius; assembly: GCF_011004845.1. Classification (NCBI taxonomy): domain Eukaryota; kingdom Metazoa; phylum Chordata; class Actinopteri; order Esociformes; family Esocidae; genus Esox; species Esox lucius. The sequence goes on along the minus strand of NC_047569.1, from coordinate 32,758,104 downwards.
GACGATATCCTCCGGGGTCCCATAGTGCCGGAAGACGTGGATAAAGAGAGCCTCTACGAACTGCAGAGCAATGAGCAGTCCACTTAGAGGGAGGAGGTGGCAAGCCTTTGAGAACCGGTCCACGATTACCAGTGTGGTTGTATGGCCCTCCGAGGGAGGCAGATCGGTAATGAAGTCCACGGATAGATGCAACCACAGTCGGTGAGGGATCAGCAGCGTAGGGAAGGTGTCTAGGGGTCTTACTCTGGGCACACGTAGCGCATGAGGTGACATACAACATACATCCCGGGCTAGGTTAGGCCGCCAGTATTTCTCTGCCACCAAGGTGATGGTTTTGCCGATCCCAGAGTGCCCTGAGGCAGGTGTGGAGCGGGGCCCAGGTGAGTAAACGGTCCTATATGACCGTGGGCACGTACAGACGGTCAGGGGGACAGACGGTCAGGGGGACAGCGGGACAGACGGTCAGGGGGACAGACGGTCAGGGGGACAGGACTCAGGCGTGGGGTCGGCTGGCAGTGCTATGTGGATGTCCTCTTCGAGATTCCAATGGACAGGAGCCACTATTCGCGACGGGAATGATAGGAAGTAATTTGTCGTCAATGCCTCGATTCGCTGTTCCTCCATTTCCACTCCGGCAACGGAGACCTGGCACCCAAGGAAGGAGACGGTCGATTGGAAGAATTCCCACTTTTCAGCCTTGGCATACAGTTTGTGCTCCAATAGTCTTCCCAGCACCTCTCGTACTAAAGAGACGTGTTGGTCACGTGTGGTACTGTACACTAGGATGTCGTCCAAAAAATTGCGACCACACCGTGACCAGGCATGAAATCAGTTGAAATGCTGTAGCACTACACGCAACATTTTACAAATAATCCTAATAACAATTCTCACCGTAAGCAACTTTTTACCTGAAAAGGTTTTATAAAAATGGGCAAAGGCTGACATTTTGTTGACTTGCTGTACGCTGCTTGCTGTTACCTACCTGGCTACCTGAAAACTCGAATTTACTCTATATAAACTAATTGGTCAAATTCTACTTCAAGAGTTTTACCAACGCAATATTTTTTATTTATTGACCTTTTACCCAACATTTTGGTACTCTTTTTGGACATAATTAACGGAATTATCATTACTATGCCTTTTCATTGTAATTGTTGTAGCTACAACATGGAGGAAAACTATTGTCTAAAGATAAAGATAGCAGAGTTAGAGGCTCGGCTTCAGACGCAAATGCCAGGCAAGGATTATGTTAGTGTAGGAATGAGAAAAACTGTGTCTGTGCCACCAGGAAGAAACAATAGTGTTGTTAGCCCCCCAGCACAGCTCCTGCAGCAGGGGCAATAACTTTCTCTTGGTCACTGGGAAGAAATGCCATCAATATATACATTTCAATGAAGCATGGAGAAGCCCCAAAATTAGCTATTTTGGAATTATGCTTTTCCTATATTAGGAAGTGGATGACAGAGACCTTCTTGCTTTTAAACTCAAGAAAAACAGAAATGCTCATTTTAGGACCCAGGAAACAAAGAGCTTTGTTAGAAAATCTCACTGTGAACCTCGACGGCTGCATGGTCGTATCCCAAAAATCTGTAAGAAATCTCGGTGTTACCCTTGACCCTTACCTCTCCTTTAAAGAACATATAAAATATGTTAGAAGATTTGCTCATTCTCATTTTTGAAACATCGCAAAAATCAGAAACATTTTATCAAAAACTGATGCAGAAAAATCCATGCTTTTGTTACTTCTAGACTAGATTACTCCAATGCTCTACTTTCCGGTTACCCTGACAAATCAATAAATAAACTTCAATTAGTGCTGAACACATTACCCCTGTACTAGCCTCTTTGCACTGGCTGCCTGTTAGGGCTGATTTTAAGGTTTTACTGTTAACCTATAAATCAATACATGGACTTGCTCCTACTTACCTCGCTGAAATGATCCAGCCATACATATCTACACGTAACCTACGATCGCAAGATGCAGGCCTTTTAATTGTACCTTGAATCTCTAAACAAACAGCCAGAGGCAGGGCCTTTTCTCATAGAGCTCCACTACTGTGGAATGATTTGCCAATTAACCCTTTGACGTGTACGATCACACCAGTGTAATCAGTTTAGAGTGGTCCCTGAAGCGTACGATCACACTGGTGTGATTAGAACGCATTGTTTAGAACGCACCATTAGCACGCCTAGCTACAAGTAACGGAACAATGGCTGGTCAGACCTCACTGTTATTTACTCACATTTAGCTCAAACAGTGTTTATAACTTTATTTCCTGATTGTAATTGTTTCAAGACCACACTATGATATTAACCAGGTAGAAAGCATTCAAATTGGGACAAGAAGTGTTACTTACGTACCAACAGACAGACAACACTAATACACAAAAACGAATGATATTAGCGACTACTATAGAGCATCTTAACATTTCCTGGAAGAGCTGACAACCGATCAAAACCATTGTAAAAACCTTCTAGAAGTTACATTAACCGTTGTGGGCGCCGCTATGCTTTTTATATAGTTTATTAATTTCACTGCACTGAATTACAGGTCACGCTTTGTTAGCTAGCGGTTAGCTGACATTTGCTAGCGGTTAGCTGACGTTTGCTAGTGGTTAGCTGATGTTTGTTAGCTAGCTACAGTTATACATCAACCAGATTTTGCAGCTCTTAGAATTCGAGTCAACGAGAGAAGCTTGCAATACAATGTATGTAGTGTTCCTTACCTGGCAAGATGACTGTTCAAATGAGTGTGTACTGAGAGTTCCAGCATTTGGGGGGGTCGGTAAAGAATATTTGAAACTCATGCATGAAAAGGTTAAGGTTAGAAATGCAAACACAGTGCAAACTTTCAAGTGTTTATTAAAGACTCATCTCTACAGCACGGTCTATGATTTGGTGTAGCCTGGCCCAGGGGCGTGAAGGTGACCAGAAAGGCTTGATACTGTCCACCCTTGCTGTCTTGCCAGGTGGGCTCTCATCGCCTCTGGGTTGCCCTCCCTTCAATGTCTATCAGGGGGGAGTCACTGGCTTGTTGTTGTCTCTCTTTTGCGCACTTGTGCAATTGGGCTGTACTCTGCTGGCAATACTCTGCCCTCATTCAGGGTGGTTGCGGTTGGTGGGTGTACCTTGGGTTGATGCTTGGCAATGTGGGTGGATTGATTTCCTGCCTGTTGGGCCCTGTCCACAGTGTCGCCAGACCCTCCCCTGTCTCAGTCCCAAGGTCTTACGCTGCTATATTATTGTGCTGGGGGAGTAGGGTCAGTTCTCCTTCTCCAATATAATTCCTTGTTGATATGAGGAATACATTTTCTGAATTTTCCCAGTCTCCTCCCATTTTGAACTTAGGAGGGCATGAGGTCCTGGCCCACATCTGCAGAGTACCTGGATTGGGGGACCCATTGGACCCGTTGCTGTCCCAGTCCAGAGTCCTCCTGGTTGTGTTACAGATCGAGATGATGCCTGACGATTTCATCTGCCACTGTTCTGACACCTCCCCGTGTTATCTCTTTCCTTGTCCATCTGGTCATACTTCCAACCTTGAGTAAGTTTAAATAGACTCAAGACTCACCCCACACGCATTTATTAATTATTACTATTGTAATCTTAATATGTTCACTTGGCACAGCCAGAAGAGGACTGGTCACGCCTCTGAGCCTGGGTCCTCTCTAGGTTTCTTCCTAAATTTTGGCATTCTTAGGGAGATTTTCCTAGCCACTAAAATTCAACACTACTGCGCTCCTTGGGGTTTAAGGCCAGGTGTTTTGTAAAAACACTTTGTGACATCTGCTGATGTGAAAAGGGCTTTAAAACCGCTTAAACAGCGGTGAAGAGTTCTATTGCTGGAATATAACAAGACCATAATGGTAAGATACATGTTTATCTTACAAGGTAAACAGAGTGTGGGGTGAGCCAGGTTACACAGGATGCTAATGAGCAGAATGGTTTCTGTGTGGTAGATAGAATATTTTGCAGACATTGTACCACTATTAACAGCTTGCAATTGCTTTTGTATAATTTGTGTTGTTGTCCCCAGCAAGAATCGAACATACAGCCCTTGTAAGCCAGAACTCTGACAGCAATCCAAGACCATGGGTGGTATGTACTGAGGACATGTACATCACAGGAAAAGCCACTTGAACGAAACTAATGTTCTTGTGTTTTGTTGACTCACCTTTCCTGGTTCATTAAAGCTTGTGTTTCCACCATTCACTCTCTTTTTGCAAAGGGAATCATTGTTCATCAGCCATATCAAATTATATTTCAGCTAGAACAATCCACATGTACTTTCGGGGAAGTTTGTGTGAGAGAAGTGATTCAGAAAACCTTCCTCTATTTGAATGTTTCAAGTTTTCCTAGTAATTTGCCTATCGCTATTATGTTGTTTCTATCAGATGCATGTGTCTGCTGTAGGAAACCCCCCCCCCCAAAAAAAAATATCTCTTCCTCTTCCTTAAACGTGTCTGTCTAAGTATAAATGTCTATCTGACTGACATCTGTACTAGAGTGAGTGTGAGTAGTAGACTCAGTGGTAAACAGAGTGAGTAGTTGACTGACAATTGAATGTCCCTGAGGACGTGTACTGGTTTGGAAACCTCACTCTATTGCTTCTCAGCTCTCATCAGAGTATTTTGAATCTGGACGTTGCAGCTCTCTTTCTTTCACCATGTGGAATTGTCCTGGTCTGGTGGCAAGTTAACTGTTCTGGCGCATCGTCTCAGTCTTCCTGGATCTTTTCTCGGCCTAAGGGATTTGTGACAGATACAGAATGTTTTGGCCCATTTTTGAAAAACCAATGTCAACAACTACCCCCACAATTGACAGGTAAGGACTTTTGGTTAACTGTGCCCTTCGCGGATGTTGTTAAGAATGTAGAAATAGAGACTGGAGATGTGTTCTGATGAAGGTCATCTGAAATTCGTTTGAAGGTCATTTAAGTATTAAATAAATATGGATCTGACTAGAATTTTGCAGAAAACTTCTATTATTTTCCCAGTGTCCCAGCGAATTTTGGATGTCCACTACAGAAATAATAATACAGAAATATATTTTTTACAAGTAAAAAATCTAACTATCCTTAAAATAAGTTACATTTTCTTAACAAGCTAAAGTTGTATTAGATAATACTGCTTGGTTTTAGAAAATATGCCTTGAATACCAAGTAATTTGTCTTTTTCCATTGGCAGATTATTTCATTTATTTCAAGCCAATATCTCCTGAAATTTACTCTGGTCCAAAAAATTACGTGGGGGCCAAACACACTACTGAGTCACATTACGAGTAGCCGTGACGAAATGCACGCATGTTGGAACAGACTGTGATTTCAAGTGTTTACTCAAATTTCCGATGTGAGTTTGAATCCGGTCCACAGTCTGTTGGTGATTTTGGTTTCCGTTCACCGTTGTTACGTCATTTTGTTCTCAAATATCAGTAAGGATTTCGATTTTTATATATTTTGTTAATTGGGATCTGATGTGTGGTTTAAGTGTTCCCTTCCTTTTTTTGAGCAGTTTATTCCCTCTAATTGATCAGAGAGTCCCGGTTCTCATCGCCTCACATATGTTTCCGGATTTAAGAAGCAGGTCTGTGCTTTTTAGCTTCATTAAAACGGTTTCATTTAATACCAATACACCATCCTCTCTTCTACTCTGGCCACAGGATGACTACTGTAAACAAGAAGAAGAACTTGCCATTAGCAATGTGAAACAGCTTGTCAGGCATTGCAATCGCATGTAAACCAAACAATTAAACCTGGTGATTTGGCAGTCAGATGTGTAACCGCGTTTTAGCTGTCAAATCAGCGAGGGGATGCTAGTGTGCTTGTTACAAAGCCACGCATTAGAGTTTTAGAATGAGAAAGTTTAGGGTGTTAAGCATATCAAAACAATGACATTTAAACAGGAACAAATTAATCAAAATTACAAGGATTTATATCTGCATAATAGATGTCGCAAAATATTATAGCAAATGTGGCTGGTTACATGTGAAATGTTCTGTCTTCAGCTGTATAACTGGCCTTAACATACCTGTGCTTTTGGCTCCTATACAGTTCCATGCAACGTTACCAAAAAAAAACCACTATGCAGATATTGGCTGAAGTGGCGTGATTGATATGGGTACTTACAAAGGTCCTGGATGATTAGAGACATCCAGGACTGGAGCCAGTGACTGATTTTGGGCTCTTGCATTTGCAAACATGGTGATTGCCTCCACAGGTGCTAAAACAATGAAACTATATACGTGCAGTAGGTGTTTGTGGGAACCCTGGAACTGTGGTTCGGAGTGCTGATTGAGAATACAATGGATATTGTCAGGAGTATGCAGGATTTCTAAAATGTACAATAGTAGGTGCGAATGAATGATAATTTGAGGTTAATATTATGAACAATCCAATAAGGGAATGGCACTAGCACATTTCTGGGAAATGTCAAGTGGGTCTATTAATCTGACATACTTCTGATAAATCCTATGGAAGAGAATGCTCAACAAGTAACATTTTGTGGATTCCAGCAAATATCACAGCTCTTGCTAACCTTAGCACAAGATTATAGCCCAAGAACACAGGATTGACCAAACGAGTGGAATAACTAAAGAAAAGAAAAATTGTGACATACTATTTACCAGAAATATTCTGCTAACACACATACACAATACACATACAGGAAATGGATCTTTCCTTTGTGTAACTGGTAACCACCAAGTACAGGAAGCAAACATTTGTCCTGCCACGGTGTAATTTTGGTTTTGCATGGCAGTGTTAAGATGATTGATGTAGGGAAACTACATAGTTTTTCTGTCATTATCAGAACACGTTGGCATGGCCAATTAAGCTGACTCAAAGTATTTTGCTTAGTTAACCATCATGCTATAAAACTGTAATAAATAATTTTCTGTCTGTGTTTACCAACTCAAATCCACTAAAACAAAGCAGACAACTCTATACATTACCTCTTGTAAATTAGGCAGCAAGAATGTTCACTTGAGAACATCTTGGAGGAGTGAGCTGTGTGATTAGAAACAGAATAGCTGAGCGAAATGTATATCTGATCTGGGGGTGGTATGGTGGTAAATTTCACAGTGGGAGGAGACACTGTTGCTTGTAGGCCTCTCCAGGTCTCCGTTTAACCATTAGACGACCAGGTGTTGGGCAAAACAGAAAATTTGACTAGTCAGAAAAGATGACCTTACTTCATTCCTCTACAGTCCAATCCTTTGGTCTTTTGCAAACTTCAGCCTTGCTCTTCTTTGCTTCTAATTGATGAAGGGCTTTTCTAGTTTGGCACGACTTCAGCCCTACCTCTAGGAGTCTGTTTCGAACCGTCCTCACCGTTCTCTTCACCCCAGCTGCTGTTTGCCATTCTTTTTGTAGGTCACTTGATGTCATCCTACGGTTGTTGAGTGACATTTGAATGAGTTGACGGTCATCTCAGTCGTATTTGCCCTCTGCCAGTCAGTAGCTTTGTTGTCCCCAATGTCTGTTGCTTGACCTGGTTCTTATGAACCGCCGTCTTTGAAACTTTCAGGATGGAAACAACCTGACGCTCACTGTATCCCTCTGCCAGTACAGACAGAATTGAACCCTTCTTTTCCTCACTCAAAGCTTCTCTTTTCTACTCTTTTGTCATGCTGAATAGTTATTGTTTTATTCAAATTGCTTTTGAGGTAGTACTTGCACTGGGTTAGGGTCCTATTGCAAGAGGATAGTGACAACCACAGCAGTGGTTTTCATACTTTTCCTCGTTAGATTAGATGGTTCAGATAATCACCTAATCAGTACCTCATTATGTAAAATGAGGTGTGCTTGTGTTGGAATTTAACAGACACCGGAATAGAATGGCTGCCATGGTCTCTTAACTTTTTCCAGAGCTGTATATTTTTATTATAACAATCTGCCGTTTGTTTGCAATTACATGAGTGAAATGCTTGGACCTGCCCTCATTGCAAGTTAAAGCTAAACAACATTTGTGCTACTTATCACTGTAATTGCATCAATTTCTGATAATGGGCTTGTGAAGTAGGCTAATCAACTACTGGTGGACCCTTCTGCATTCATTTCAACTGTCTGCATCTCTACTCTTTCCTCTGGTGTTTTTCTCTTTATATCGTACCCTGCCTTCATCCTCGCTTTTCTTAGGCTCTGTATTGACATTTTGTTTGGTTGACTATACTACTATCTATTAAATTGACTATACTATAGTCTAGCTTTAACTTATTTTAACTGAAAAAAAAAGATAGATTTAAGAATGTTAATAAAAAATTACATTTACAGAAAATACCAATTATCAGTAACTGATTTACACAATACTTTGGTTAGCTAGCTAGCACACATACAACATTTACTAACAGGGGAAAGTATTTCTAAATTACATTATAACGAACACCACTAAAATAAATGAGAAGCTAGCAAGTTAAGTGTGATATCGTGTGTGCTGTATGACAGGAAAATCAGCACCACCACATGGGGCAGACACATACTTTTAAAAGTTTGAAGCCTTGTCAGTATTAATTATGATAACCAATAAATGCTCCTTTACAACACCTTTCCATATTCTATAATGAGCCTTCCAAATCTGATTCATAAATGCATAGTAAAGTATAAAAGTTATAGCTCCATCAAACATCTTATAAACCACTAAACGTAAGTTGCTCTGAGGTGAGCAGTTAAATTGCTAAAATGTCAAATGTAAATACAACATTAAGAGGTCTCCTCTTGCTCTATACAATGTTATTAGATACAACTTTATTGTCATTGAACAATACAAGTACAGTACAACAAAATGCAGTTATTGTATTAATGCTTTTACTATTTTATTTATTAATGCCATGAATATTGATTTGTAAAGCTCTTCTTTTTTGTCATGTTTTAATATTATTAATCTGAACAATATTTGGGTTTGAAAAGTATTTTTAAAGTGATACTCGTTATTGTCCCAAAGTTCTGGAGTACAGGGTTAAAACTACATTAAAAGTTTCTCTGTCCTATCATTTTTTTACTTGACTTTAAAGCATGTTCTCATTTAAATAACCATAGCCATGCAATACATTTCAATCAGTTACTTTAAAAAAAGTGTTAGCTCTCTATCTTTCTCAATTCAATTTTTCTCAATTCAAGGCATATACTGTGCTGTATAATGTTTTGGATGAAATCCTTCATTTGGGTAACATTTATATTGGCAGTTATCATGCATTGTTGGTGAGGAGTCAGTAGAACTTTCAGATCACAATTACACAACAACACTTCCACGATTACATTACTCAAAAGGTGGCATGTTATCAACCTCAATGTTCTTTCTTCACCTTTTATAACTACCATTGCAGACCCTTTTCAAGTGAACAAAGATTGTTTCTGTCTTTTAAACTGAATTCTACGTCTGTAGAATCTAAAGTGGTCACAGTAAGCTTATTTTTCAGACTGGTGAAAGATAGAGGAGAGAGTTGATGAAAAAGCATTGGGTTGTATACAAGCCAATACTACAGAGAACATTTTGCACTGGAGACTGAATGCTGACCCACCCTAAGTATCATTTATGTAACTATAAGCATTTTTTTCTCATTTCAGGGTCCATGTTTACAACATAGTTCATGTACTGTAGGTTGTTTCCTTTTGCTTGTTATGTCTTAACAACTCAAATTCTGTGGATCCAGATTGGTCAATGAACATAAGACCAGGGAAGACAAGACACTGACCCCCTTCTCAACACAGGAATGTGTGTTCCTTGCCTTTTAACCTTGATAAACACAACATTTTTACAATTAGATTGCTTTAATGATTGGTCTTTATTTTTAACTGTTCATGACAAACAATACATGTTCTTTAACCTGCAAAATATTGTTGAAACATTTTTCAAAGTACTTGGGACAAGCAATTAAGAATGTCCCACTGGTGAAAAAGTGGTGACTTCATCCAAATAGCTCCTCAATTAGGGTAGCTGGATGTAGAATCAGAACATCCTCCCTTTCCTCCACTTATGAAATTAAGGTATTTCGATTCCTGGACAGTGAAAAACAATGAACCCTCATTTTGAGGATGGAACACTGTAGCCTAATAACAAAACCATAGTTAGGTCTTCATGTGGAAAGAAGGCAAAAGTAATCATACCGCAGGGACAGACAGTTGTATTTTGTAAATGGCAGGTCTCTATGTTAAAATGCATTATACTGTACTTGAGCATATCAGCAAATGTTTTGAGTAGTGTCTGAGAGTTATTGCACCCAGACATAGAGATACATACAGATAGCTAGCTTGGCAATTTAGCCAACATGTGGTTTGACATTATATTTGTTATAATCTTGCTAAGGGGGTGCATCTGCCAGTTATTACTATTTTGACAATGTATCAAAGTCTACCAGGCACAAGGTTGGCAAAAATATGCAAGAGTCAGAGCTCAGCTTTGTCTGACCTCACGTAACGGCCAAGAACAGCAAAGAAAACCAAATGGAATCGTCTTAATCTCTATGGTTGGCACACAAACACCACCATAATCCCCAAGAACATTCCAAAGGTTAACACTGTACATAAATAAAACATTCCAAAGGTTAACACTGCACAAAAAACAAAGCTCTGTCACCTTCATATCAATTACAACAAACATAAACCAAATGAACATGTCCAAAGCATGCAGGGATATCGATAATAAAAATGAAATACTCCTTTTTCAAACAGTTTATTTTTGTAAACAGCGATTCAAAGTCTGTGGAAAAACAGATATTTCTTGTTTTCTCATAACAGTCTTTTCCAGTTATTTTCCAGGACAAATATTGAATAAAGATTTTATGTCCAATTAAAAAAAATATTTAAATATAAAACATTTTATGGTATAAAAGTAAATTACCATAAAATGAAATAAATGTTTTACAGTGTAGGCAGAGTGGTAATTAAAAAGCCATAGCTCAGACTGGCCTATAAAAAGAAAAGATGATTAAGATTGGCAAAAAACACAGACACTAAACATAGGAAGATTGCAAAAGGGTTTTCTAATGATCACAAAGTTTAATATGATAAACTTAGATAAGCAAACACATCGTGCCACCGGTACACAGGACTGATTTTGTTTTAATACCTGTGTCTGTTATATCAGATCTTTGACCAACCTGTCATGTAGCTGTGATGAAATGGAGCATGTCTCTTACATTATTGGAAATGAATAATTTCGCAAACATGCTTGTTCTATCTAGTGTAAATACATTTATTTAAAGAACCAATGGTGTTCATTTCAAAATGAAAGAAGAATGCACATGTTAAATGACTCATTTAGTCCTGTTCATACTTTTCTCTTCCCTTACAACCCACAAACATCTTTCCGTTGAGGTTAGAGGTAGTTGAGCCTCTGACCATTTTCAGAAAACCTTTTCAAAGAGCACCTAAAATAACCCCACAGCCTACCCCTTAGTTGTTCAAAAAATCGCTACTGTACATTTATTATTTGTAGGGGATTCACGCCAGAACTGATTCACCAACTGCACCTCTGACTGTTTAAAATATACATCTGTTTTCAGGGACTGTTTTTATCTAGTGTAGACGTGTCTTCTGATATACAGTGGGGAGAACAAGTATTTGATACACTGCCGATTTTGCAGGTTTTCCTACATACAAAGCATGTAGAGGTCTGTAATTTTTATCATAGGTACACTTCAACTGCGAGAGACGGAATCTAAAACAAAAATCAAGAAGATCACATTGTATCATTTTTAAATATTTAATTAGCATTTTATTGCAAGACATAAATATTTCATCACCTACTAACCAGTAAGAATTCAGGCTCTCACAGACCTGTTAGTTTATCTTCTAAGAAGCCCTCCTGTCATTACCTGTATTAACTGCACCTGTTTGAACTTGTTACCTGTATAAAAGACACCTGTCCGCACACTCAATCAAACAGACTCCAACCTCTCCACAATGGCCAAGACCAGAGAGCTGTGTAAGGACATCAGGGATAAAATTGTAGACCTGCACAAGGCTGGGATGGTCTACAGGACAATAGGCAAGCAGCTTGGTGAGAAGGCAACAACTGTTGGCGCAATTATTAGAAAATGGAAGAAGTTCAAGATGACGGTCAATCTCCCTGGGTCTGGGGCTCCATGCAAGATCTCACCTCGTGGGGCATCAATGATCATGAGGAAGGTGAGGGATCAACCCAGAACTACACGGCAGGACCTGGACCATTAGTAACACACTATGCTGTCATGGATTAAAATCCTGCTGCGCACTCAAGGTCCCCCTGCTCAAGCCAGCGCATGTCCAGGCCCGGCTGAAGTTTGCCAATGATAATCTGGAAGATCCAGAGGAGGAATGGGAGAAGGTCATGTGGTTTGATGAGACAAAAATAGGGCTTTTTGGTCTAAACTCCACTCGCCGTGTTTGGAGGAAGAAGAAGGATGAGTACAACCCCAAGAACACCATCCCAACTGTGAAACATGGAGGTGGAAACATCATTCTTTGGGGATGCTTTTCTGCAAAGGGGACAGGATGACTGCACTGTATCGAGGGGAAGATGGATGGGGCCATGTATCGCGAGATCTTGGCCAACAACCTCCTTCCCTCAGTAAGAGCATTGAAGATGGGTCATGGCCGGTTCTTCCAGCATGTCAACGACCCGAAACACACAGCCAGGGCAACTAAGGAGTGGCCCCATAAGAAGCATCTCAAGGTCCTGGAGTGGCCTAGCCAGTCTCCAGACCTGAACCCAATAGAAAATCTTTGGAGGGAGCTGAAAGTCCTTATTGCCCAGCGACAGCCCCGAAACCTGAAGGATCTGGAGAAGGTCTGTATGGAGGAGTGGGCCAAAATCCCTGCTGCAGTGTGTGCAAACCTGGTCAAGAACTACAGGAAACGTATGATCTCTGTAATTGTAAACAAAGGTTTCTGTACCAAATATTAAGTTCTGCTTTTCTGATGTATCAAATACTTATGTCATGCAATAAAATGCTAATTAATTACATATGATAAAAATTACAGACTTCTACATGCTTTGTAAGTGGGAAAACCTGCAAAATTGGCAGTGTATCAAATACTTGTTCTCCCCACTGTATGATCTGGGCCTGTATATATCGAGTAGCTAAGAAAAAGATTGCTGATCTAGACTCAGGTTTTCTATGTATCTTTCTAGATCTGTGAAAGAAAGTGGTCCTAAATCCGCACTCGTACTTTTAAAAGGTTGATGCAGGCCATGTTCAATGCAAAACTATAAGCCAAACATCACTCCTACCCTGAGACACTTGATGAATACAGGCCCAGAGTCATTACGTATGCTGCTACATACCAGGGCTGAATTGGTGGAAGCTAAGAAGTTACAGTGTGCATCTCCACTCATGCTCAATCTGAATCAACAGTCATTTTCTCTTTTGTATATTTGATTGAGACCAATTTGTAAATACTATTTTTCACTTGACATTTAGCTTTTTGTCTTGATCAGGGGCAAAAACTCTGTAATTAAATCAATTTTGATTTCATGGTGTAACACAATGTGGAGAAGACCAAGAGGGGGTGAATACTTCTGAGGACCATTGTATATACTTTTATGAAAGAGGTTTGAGACATTTGCAATCTTACTGACTTGAATCAAGTTTGAAGCCCATGACAATTTCTTGTCAATAATCATAATGAATGATTTATTTAAGGTTTACTATCCATTAAGTAATGCTTTATGAATTATGATATCCAATAAATGCTCCTTTACAACACCCTTCCATATTCTATAATGAGCCTTCTAAATCTGATTCATATATTTCTCAGGCTCTGTATTAACATTTTGTTTGGTTGACTATACTATTATCTATTAAATTGACTATACTGTAGTCTGGCTTTAACTTATTTTAACTGAAAAAAATGATAGATTTAAGAATATTAATAATTTATTACATTTACAGAAAATTCCAATTATCAGTAACTGATTTACACAATACTTTGGTTAGCTAGCTAGCACACATACAACATTTACTAACAGGGGAAAGTATTGCTAAATAACATTATAACGAACACCACTAAAATGAATGAGAAGCTTGCAAGTTAAGCGTGATATCGTGTGTGCTGTATGACAGGAAAATCAGCACCACCACATGGGGCATACACATACTTTTAAAAGTTTGAAGCCTTGTCAATATTAATTATGATAACCAATAAATGCTCCTTTACAACACCTTTCCATATTCTATAATGAGCCTTCCATATCTGATTCATAAATGCATAGTAAAGTATAAAGGTTATAGCTCCATCAAACATCTTATAAACCACTAAACGTAAGTTGCTCTGAGGTGAGCAGTTAAATTGCTAAAATGTCAAATGTAAATACAACATTAAGAGGTCTCCTCTTGCTCTATACAATGTTATTAGATACAACTTTATTGTCATTGAACAATACAAGTACAGTACAACAAAATGCAGTTATTGTATTAATGCTTTTACTATTTTATTTATTAATGCCATGAATATTGATTTGTAAAGCTCTTCTTTTTTGTCATGTTTTAATATTATTAATCTGAACAATATTTGGGTTTGAAAAGTATTTTTAAAGTGATACTCGTTATTGTCCCAAAGTTCTGGAGTACAGGGTTAAAACTACATTAAAAGTTTCTCTGTCCAATAATTTTTTTACTTGACTTTAAAGCATGTTCTCATTTAAATAACCATAGCCATGTAAAATATTTCAATCAGTTACTTTAAAAAAAGTGTTAGCTCTCTATCTTTCTCAATTCAATTTTATTTCTTTTAAGGCATATACTGTGCTGTATAATGTTTTGGATGAAACCCTTCATTTGGGTAACATTTATATTGGCAGTTATCATGCATTGTTGGTGAGGAGTCAGTAGAACTTTCAGACCACAATTACACAACAACACTTCCACGATTACATTACTCAACAGGTGGCATGTTATCAACCTCAATGTTCTGTCTTCACCTTTTATAACTACCATTGCAGACCCCTTTCAAGTGAACAAAGATTGTTGCTGTCTTTTTAACGGAATTCTACGTCCTTAGATTCTAAAGTGGTCACAGTAAGCTTATTTTTCAGACTGTTAAAAGATAGAGGAGAGAGTTGCTGAAAAAGCATTGGGGTGTATACAAGCCAATACTACAGAGAACATTTTGCACTGGAGACTGAATGCTGACCCACATATCATTTATGTAACTATAAGCATTTTTGTTTACAACATAGTTCATGTACTGTAGGTTGTTTCCTTTTGCTTGTTATGTCTTAACAACTCAAATTCCGTGGATCCAGATTGGTCAATGATCATAAGACCAGGGAAGACAAGACACTGACCCCCTTCTCAACACAGGAATGTGTGTTCCTTGCCTTTTAACCTTGATAAACACAACATTTTTACAATTAGATTGCTTTAATGATTGGTCTTTATTTTTAACTGTTCATGACAAACAATACATGTTCTTTAAAATGTTTAATATTGTTTAAACATTTTTCAAAGTACTTGGGACAAGCAATTAAGAATGTCCCACTGGTGAAGAGTGGTGACTTCATCCAAATAGCTCCTCAATTAGGGTGGCTGGATGTGGAATCAGAACATCCTCCCTTTCCTCCACTTATGAAATTAAGGTATTTCGATTCCTGGACAGTGAAAAACAATGAACCCTCATTTTGAGGATGGAACACTGTAGCCTAATAACAAAACCATAGTTAGGTCTTCGTGTGGAAAGAAGGCAAAAGTAAACATGCCGCAGGGACAGTTGTATTTTGTAAATGGCAGGTCTCTATGTTAAGATGCATTATACTGTACTTGAGCAAATGAGCAAATGTTTTGGATAAGTGTCTGAGAGTAGTTGCACCCAGACATAGAGATAC
This sequence comes from Esox lucius, assembly GCF_011004845.1. Lineage (NCBI taxonomy): Eukaryota > Metazoa > Chordata > Actinopteri > Esociformes > Esocidae > Esox > Esox lucius. The sequence continues at coordinate 32,742,307 of NC_047569.1, read as the reverse complement.
ATCCAGATAGCTAGCTTGGCTATCTAGCCAACATGTGGTTTGACATTATCTTTGTTATTATCTTGTTAAGGGGGTGCTGCACTATACCTAAATCGACATATTTAGTAGAAAACCGTTTTAGTGAGGTTTGGTGGTTCAAGGTTCAAGGAGTCTTTATTATCCCCGAGGGGCAATTCGTTTTGCAGCAAAATAAAGTGCAACATAAACGACACATAAGCCATACATACAACAGACACTATCGAAGGAGAACACAAGTAAATACATACTACACAAAGGTCCACATCTCACATTGAATTATTAACAAAACCTATAGCAGCAGGAACAAAAGAGTTTTTGTGTCTGTTTGTCCTGAATTTAGGCAGACAGAATCTGCGGCCAGACGGCAACAACATGAAGCAGCTGTTCAGAGGGTGGTGAGGTTTAGCGAGGTTTGGAGAGGTTTGCTGTGGAGTGTTTTGTTCTTCAAATCTTCCCCTTCTGCTGTGGTTTTGCTGCAAAAAGCAGAATCGCAAACATGGCAGATTTGTGAGAAAAGACAAATAGCGATGCAAATAATTAAACAATAAGTATATTATAATTGTCACATGCACTTCTTATATCATTACACTTCCAAAGCAGTACAACATCAAACAAGCCTCACAATGCAATTAAGCCCTTAAATGTAGTATTACCCAGATTTGACACTCTTTCATTGACCTTTGCTGTCATATCTGGCTCTTTAAATGAGGTGTGACAATGATGTGATAATGGAAGTATGGCTTCCCGGGACTGGGAAGACTGTACGTCATCATAAACTCCAAAAACAAACAAAACATGCAAAATATATCCTGTTATCTTTCATTTTTAACAGAACGTACATAAAACTTTTCAATTCCAACAAATATGTGGGTATTAAAACGAATGTTGTGTTTTTGAGAGCTGAAGAAATAACTATGTGATTGCAGTAATAAACTGCTTGTCCCTGATTGCGGTCACTATTTCATTTGCTCTGGTTTCCCTTTAGTTTGACGTTCATTGTTTGTGTTTTGGTTACACTCATTTTGTGGTCTGCCTCTACGTTTGTTGTTTTTTGTTCAGTTTAGGAAAAGAACATGAAAATGATGTTTCACATGTTTCACAATCTGAATTGTTCTGCCTATGTAAAAGCAGCCATGGTACCAATGAATGTGATGCATATCTAGTGTGTTCCTTTCAATGGCAAAATTAATTCTCAGATTCGATTATTACAATCACATAATTACTTTTAATCTCTTTGGCAGAGTAAATGTGATCTTTAAATAAAGGATTGCAGGTGTTGTTTAGTATTGACTAAAAAGACATTTGTTGCCCAGAATCGAATACTGATTTAATTAAGTTTATTCAGACTTCAGGTAAATCTATTATATAATCTGCTGGAACAGAAACAGCTTGTGGTATGTTATTTATTTATTTTTTAACTTAACCTGGTTTTAGGAAGATAACATGATCACTAATAACCTTCTGAATCCAACACATTTCACCCTACTAGGACCATACCCTAACACCTCTGTAGAGCTTTGTCTGTCCCAACAATGTCATTAGATGATTTAGGCCCACAAGTTCAAAGTTAAAACATTTATTTATCAAATGCACTGAATAACATTTGCTGTCCCCTCAACATAACTCAACACACCGCCATTAATGTCTAAACTGCTCGCAACAAAAGTGAGTACACCCCTAAGTGAAAATGTCCAAATTGGGCTCAATTTGCCATTTTCCCTCCCTGGTGTCATGTGACTCGTTAGTCTCAGGTGTGAATGGGAAGCAGGTGTGTTACATTTGGTGTTATTGCTCTGACACTCCTTCATACTGGTCAGTGGAAGATCAACATGGTACCTCATGGCAAAGAACTCAGAGGATCTGAAAAAAAGAATTGTTCAATGTAGCATTGCTCTACCTAAAGATGGCATAGGCTAAAATAAGTTTGCCAAGACCCTGAAACTGAGCTGCAGCACGGTGGCCAAGACCATACAGCGGTTTAACAGGACAGGTTCCATTCAGAACAGGCCTTGCCATGGTCGACCAAAGAAGATGAGTGCACATTCTCAGCGTCATATCCAGAGGTTGTCTTTGGGAAATAAATGTATGAGTGCTACCAGCATTGCTGCAGAGCTTGAAGGGGTGGGGGTTCAGACTCTCAGTTCTCAGACCATATGCCACACACTGCATCAAATTGGTCTGCAGGCTGTCGTCCCAGAAGGAAGTCTCTTCTAAAGATGATGCACAAGAAAGCCCGCAAAAAGTTTGCTGAAGACAAGCAGACTAAGGACATGGATTACTGGAACCATGTCCTGTGGTTATCACAAGCGTGTGTGGCTGCAACCAGGTGAGGAGTACAAAGACAAGTGTGTCTTGCCTACAGTCATACATGGTGGTGGGAGTGTCATGGTCTGGGGCTGCATGAGTGTTGCCAGCACTGGGGAGGTACAGTTCATTGAGGGAACCATGAATGCCAACATGTACTGTGACATACTGAAGCAGAGCATGATCCCTTCCCTTTGGAGACTGGGCCGCAGGGCAGTATTCCAAAATGATTACGACCCCAAACACACCTCCAAGACGACCACTGCCTTGTTAAAGAAGATGAGGGTTAAGGTGAATGGACAGGCCAAGCATGTCTCCAGACCTAAACCCTATTGAGCATCTGTGGGGTATCCTCAAATGGAAGGTGGAGGAGCGCAAGGTCTCTAACATCCATCAGCTCCGTGATGTTGTCACAGAGGAGTGGAAGAACACTCCAGTGGCAACCTATGAAGCTCTGGTGAACTCCATGCCCAAGAGGGTTAAGGCAGTGCTGGAAAATAATGGTGGCCACACAAAATATTGACACTTCGGGCCCAATTCGGACATTTCCACTTTTGTTGCCAGCGGTATAGACATTAATGGCTGTGTGTTGTGTTATTTTGAGGGGACAACAAAATGAGCATGTAAACTAGCAGCAATTTTTAAAAGAGTAATGTGAGGAATATGTACAAAATGGGTACAAGTATTGAATATTATAGGTACAATATGAGTGTCATATGTCTATGAAATAATATTCTGTGTTCACTGAATGTCCATGGAAAGACATCAGAGCATTTGGAATGTTCATGTGTGATCAGTATGATCACAGATCAGTGCTGCTGTTTGAGGAACCTAATGAGTCCGAGGGGGAAAAAACAGTTTGTGAGTTTGGAGGTGCGTTTTCCCAATGTCCTGTTGAGTACTGATCTTAGTCCGCGTTTACACAGGCAGCCCTATTCTGAGGTTGTTTGACCAATCACATAGAGTGGTTTTGCCAATAATTAGACAACAAATTAGAATCACAGAGATCAGCAGGGTTACAGAATCTAGAAAGAAACTGTTCCTGAGCCTGCTGGTGTGGGAACGAAGAGACCTCTACCGCCTGCCTGATGGTAGGAGGGCAAACAGTTTGTGGCATGGATGTGAAGGGTCCCTGAAGATCCTGCATGCTCTACGTAGACCTCGCTTGCGCTGGAGGTCTAAGATGGCTGGAAGATGGGCACCCGTGATGTGCTGGGCGGTTTTCACCACCCTTTGCAGGGCCTTCCAGTCAGCCACGGAGGATCTACCATACCACATTGTGCCGCAGTTAGTCAGAATGCTCTCGATTGTACAACGGTAGGTTCACAAGGATCTTAGGAGACAGGTGGCCCTTCTTCAGCCTCCTCGAAAAGTACAGGCACTGCTGCGCCTTTTGGACCAGGGCTGAGGTGTTGAGGGGTCCAGGAGAGGTCCTCGGGGGTGTGGACATCCAGGAATTTGAATCTGGGCACACGCTCAGTGTCATCAATGAGAACTGGGGCGTGACTGCAGCCTTCCCGTAATCCACAATGTAATCCTTGGTTTTCTTTGCGTTGAGGGGCCAGGTTGTTGTCAGTGCACTATACTGCCAGGCACATGACCTCCTCCCTGTAGGCTGACTCGTCATTGTCACTGATCAGGCCTACCACCGTGCTGTCGTCTGTGAACTTGACAATGGTGTTGGAGCTGTGTACAGGAACACAGTCGTGGGTGAAGAGGGAGTACAGGAGGGGGCTCAGCACACATCCTTGTGGAACATCAGTGTTCAAGATCAGGGTGGAGGAGGTGAAGTTGTCTAACCTGACAGACTGGTGTCTGTTAGTTAGGAAGTCCAAGTCCAGTTGCAGAGAGAGGGGCTGACCCCCAGGTCATGGAATTTGTTGACCAGCCTAGAGGGGATGACCAATTTTGAATGCTGAGCTGAAGTCTATGAACAGCATTGTTACATAGGTGTAGGTTTTGTCCAGGTGGGTCAGGGCAGAGTGTAAAGCTGTGGAGATGGCGTCCTCTGTAGACCGGTTCAATCAGTAGGCAAACTGGTAGGGATCCAGTGTTGTGGGGAGGCAGGACTTGAGGTGGGCCAGAACCAGTCTTTCGAAGCACTTCATTATCGTGTGGGTGAGTGAACAGGTCGGAAGCAATTCAGGCTAGACCCAGTCGCCTGCTTTCGGCACTGGCACAATGGTTGCGGTCTTGTAGCGCATTGGGACAACCGCCTGGGCCAGTGGCATGTAGAAACCTTCGGTAAAGACCTCGGCCAGCCGCCCTGCACATGCCCTGGGCACACGGCCCCGGGGACGCCATCAGCACCAGCAGCCCTGCATGCATTCACCCTGCCCAGTGCAGACCACACAACCTCAATGGGTAGTCTAAAGCGGAGGTCGTCTGGTCGAAGCCGGCGTAGAACCGATTTAGCTCCGTCGGTGAAGGAGACTGTGGGGGTGGGGTTCTTTGGCCGGTGGTCTGTGATGGCTTGGATGTCCTACCACATGCGTCGACGTTCAGAGTTGTTGTTAAAGTGCTCCTCAATCCGCAGTTTGTGGTTATGGCCTCCTAACGTGCAGTTATTTCTGTCGCAGCCTGGTTCTATCGTATCCAATGTCACAATGAGATACAAATGCTCTGCCACAAATCCCAATATGTGTTGAGGTATATTGTCAGCTAGTTTAGGATAATGCAGAACAATTACCCTGGGAAATATTTATCTAATGATAGGCATTTAAACTTGTCATTGGGTGAAAGCCAATATTTCTTTGACTCATTCGTGTCCTATATTATGGTCCTGAACCACATCTCTAGAGAAAGTCTGGGTGTGGTACCTCTACCACTATGTATTGTTGATGTTTAGATTATCACATGATCGCATTTCCTTTGTTGTTTTGGCTTTCCGTCTTGCAGGGGATTTTTAAAGCTTAGTATTCTCACTGTCAGTACATATTTTATCTGATAATGATGTCTCCTTCAAACTAGATGGACTATTACGAATCCTTTTTAATAACAAATTGTGTTTTCTTTCTGAACTGCTATCATGCTGTCAAAAAGCCTTCAATTGGGAACACTTCACACAAGTTAAACATTTTGAGATAGCTTCATAAGCAATTTGGAGTAAGACAATTCCACTGTAATAACGCTGAAAACAATATCTGTAAGATGATGACTAAATGTCAGAAACCCTTCTTGCATGTGTATACTCATATTTTCAATCTAGGACCTGTCATTAAGGTCACATTTTCTGAGTTTTGTGTAAAATGTGATATTTCAGTAAGATATTGACAACATTTTTGTGTTATGATTACAAGTTTTACATCATCTTTTGAGGGACGAGTTTATAAAAATTATGGTTGCCTACAATGGTCTTATTTTATACATGTATTACACGTCTGAACTGGAAAATGTATTATTTTCATACCACGCTATTCTAGAGACACCCTGAGAGAATGGGGTCAAAGCCAGGGGATCAGCCATTATTGGTGGAGGCCCTGGCGCAGTACCTCAAAGGAAAGTTCCATTACATGAGTTGGTGAAGAAGTAGAATATTAAAATTGATTTTCTTTTATAAAAACAAATCATGTGTGTCATCTCAGCCTAGAAAAATAAATGGTGCAAGCCACTTTAGTGTCGGTGTTGGACCATGATGATGTGCTATAGATGCCTGTCTCGGTATCAGAAACCTCTGGATGCAGCCTGTCATGTTGCTGTCTATCATGCTGCTGCAGTATTGCTACTGCAAACCTTTGCACACACTGTTATCTTTTACAGTTCCGTGGGCCGGGAATCCCTAACTTTCGGAATGGCTAGACAGTTGTTGATGTTTTTATTTAAGGATGTACTGTAGGAAAATCATTGGAAAGATACATATAAATTATGAGAAGCCTTCTCAACAACGGCTTCTTCCTCGAGATAGCCCAGGCTTACTCTGAGTTACAGAGAACTGCTTTTGACTACAATGCCCCCTACTCATGATGAATTGCAAAGTAACCTGGAGCTAAATGTTCTAGTAAAGAAAATCTAAATATTTCTTAAATGACCTTGTTATTGTTTAGTGCTATAATAATAATATTAATTACATCAACTAATTAATAAAAAATTAAAAAACAAATTATTTCCCTTTTTTTTCAGAAACCTTTCAGAAGAACTGATGGGTAACAGCACATGCGTGGACATCTCTGAAAGCCCTGTCCCAGGCTTCTTGACCGGCATCTACATCCTGGCATTTATTTTGGGCCTGGTCTTTAACATCTTGACGCTTTGCCCCATCCTCCAGCAGGTCCGCAGTCAGAACATCTTGGGGGTGTTCCTACTCAACCTGTCCATGTCTGACCTGCTCTACATCCTTACGATGCCCCTGTGGATAAGGTACTACAACCAGGGCCACGACTGGGACATGGGCAAGTTCACCTGCGGTGTGGCAGGCTTTTTATACTACTCCAACATGTACGTGAGCATCTACCTGCTGTGCTGCATCTCTGTGGACCGCTGCCTGGCGGTCACCTTCCCCCTGAGGTCCAAGTCGTTCCGCAGCTCCCGCCTCGCCTGGCTGGTGTGCCTGGCGTTGTGCCTGGTGGTCATGTCCTTACACTGCCTGGTGCTGTTTCAGGACAACCTGTCCAAGGACGGCAACAACACAGCGCAAAGCTGCTACGAGACCTACCCGATGCCACGGACCGTGGCCATGTTCAACCTGCTGCGGGTGGGGGTCGGCTTCCTACTGCCCCTGCTGGTGATGGGGCTGTGTTACTGGAAGATCCTGGGTCACGTCAAGCAGAGCGAGGGGCTCAGGGAGCAGGTCAAGAGGAAGGTACGGCTCCTCTCCTTCGGGGTGATTGGGATCTTCTCCGTCTGCTTCGCCCCCTACCACCTCCTCCTGGCGACACGCTCCCTGGCGTATTACCACATGGACGTTAGGAGGTACTGTGACTTTGAGAGGAGTGTACATTTCCCCTTCTCCTGCACGCTGGCTCTGTCCAGTTTGAACAGTGTGGTGGACCCGATTCTCTATGTGCTTGTCAGTGACGAGGTCCGGGAGGACATTATGCCGTGTTGCGGTCGAACTAGGCAGGATCAGAGGGATAACACCAAAACCCTCACCACTGGGACAATGAAAACCTTGACAAGCTTGATCTGATCTTGTATGTGTGGGTGTTTGTGCGCGGGCGTGTGTGCCTGCCTTGAGCATGTTGTTATGCCCTGAACCTATTTGCAGGAAAGCCCTCCTGGGCACATTGTAAAAATGACAACATGTTTTTCTGTGTGACTTTAATAACAAGTCCTTTCATATGAACTCTCTTTCATGGACAATCAGTATGCACAAAGAGTCTAGCCTTTGTTCAGTTTTTGTAATATCCTGCTTGGTGAGGAAGATGCTGTTCCCTCTCTAATGCAGTATGAGAGACACGGCCCGTTTTACATGTGCCAGATTTACTTTTGGACCTAAGTGTATATGCTACAACCTCCACATGGGGAAAGATTAAATAACCTGTGAAGTGCCTCAACAAGACACCGCCCAACCCCTCAAAAGGTACCTCTTCAACCAGTCCCAGAACCATCCCTGATCGATGTTTTGGAAATTCCTACACATTCTACACGTTACACCACATTCAATATATTTTTCATATCTTTCTTCCAATGGTTAAATCTGATTTTCAAAATGTGGTCATTATCTTGTGTTACATGTTTACATAAATATGTATTTTTTTCTGCCTGTGTCATCTATCAAACAGTATATAAAAAGTGTTGGCATATTTTGTCAGATTTTTCTGAACTGAAAAAAGTTTTATAAAAACAGACATATTGAATACGGTTTCATTTTTGGTTAACCAGAAACGGGTGGTATATGCATTAAGCCAAAAAGCCTTTATAAAGGTTGAGCATACAGTATCTTCACAATCTACCGTGTCTGACATAGTTTCCGAAAAATAACGCAATGTTTTCTGAATATGCAATTTCTAAGGAACGAGTCACCAGGAGTGGGCATGGCCATGAATAACTGTAAACTGAGATAATAGAAGATACTAACAACTACATTTTTCCCCAAGATAGACATGCAACAGTTTCTTGTCAATTACAGGGTTTGTGGTTGTTAATGTTTTTTGTGGAGAATTCATTTCCATCATTAGTGAGATCATTAAACCACGGTTTATGGTTAGTCTACAGGGCAATGCAAAGGTTATGTATTTACAAGGTACAAACCGGTCACATGGTCACACCATGGAAATTGCCGAGCTCCTCCAAAAACTCACTGTCCTCAAAAAGTGATCTCACTGTATCTCCCACACATCACCAGAAATAGCAGTCGCAATCAAAGTGAGGTTTAGGTGTGCATCATGCCGTTTGGGGGGGGGGGACTCACTGCTCTATGTATCACTCTTATTTTGTCTTCCAAACCAATGACTGTTTTGCAAGACGGGATATTTCAGATGGATGATCATGTGATCCATAATATTTCTATTTAAAGGGGTTATTCACCCTCAGATACACAAATCATGGAACTCCTATCAATTTGCTGTAAGCCTAGGACAAAGGGTAAAAGACAAAAATATTCTCCTCAACATCATTATTGGTCTATCATTGTAACCTGGAAATTGTGAAAGAACATGAGACAGCAGTGTTCTAGTGACTGGAGATGTAAAAACCTCATACAATCATATTTCACAAAGCTTTTAAAACAATGTTGTGCACTGCTGAATTCTTGGTTTTGGGTGGATTACCCCTTTAATACTGTGTTTCCCAATCTCCCAGCATTAAAGTTGTCATTTATTACCTGTAAATTCAATAGGTTAGTATACATATTTGATCCTAAATTGAACATTAGAGGGATACAGAGCTGATTTCCATTTGCCTAGACTTCTTTTAGCACATTCAAATCGTAATTCTTATAAAATGTGGTTGGGGATGAATACGCCTCAAAGGGTTGCTGTGTCAATTCCAGTGATAGGCAATAGTAAAGCCTTTCCTTAAGCGTAACACTTTAACATGAAAATCTAAACTTTACATTGGTTATGTTTTAGACCTTATCTAAATCTAAACCCTAGCACATTTTCTGTAGTTGACAGTCTAACTGAGTGACAGCTAATACACTCAAGGCAAAACAGGAAACACAAAATTGTTGGTCAGAATATAGGTTGTGTTCGTTAATTAGAGCTTCATTTCAGTGTTTGTCCTTACCGGTGTGGAGAACCCTCTTAAACACTATCTATTCTACCACTTGAAGGGCACTTGTGTCTCCCGAGGTTGGCCAAAGGATGTTGTAAATATTTGGTTAGCAAATGAACCCCTTATGTTGTAGATCACCAGGGACAAGAAAAACTAAAACAAGTTCAATATAAATCTAAATAACCATACAGTACAGTATGTACAGATAAAATGGGATTAGAGATGAAATCACAGTAAGTATCCAAAGCCTGCTGGGCACTGAAGACGCATTGAAGACATTACCCAAATATTAAAGATTTACATACACTTATTGTAAAACCTGAAATTCAGTTGTTATTATTAACTAGAAGTTATTAAAATGCATAATGCAACAGATTGACACAAAAGACTGATCTAAAGATATGGACATCAAGTCTCCTGTCATTTGCCCAAAGTACGATCCAGTTAAATATATACAGTACTGTTCAAATGTCTCATTTTATTTCTTCAATTAAAACAATCCAAATAAATGACCTAAGGACTACTTTTGCACAGTTCTGTATTTAAAGATGTTTACTAAATCTGAAGAGAGCAAAAATACAACAGCGGAAAATAATGAATTGGCTCAACAATGGAGATGCATTTTCAATGCAGCCTTTTTAGTGCGTACTCTGAATACGACAGCACATTTTCCAGAGAACGGAGGAGGGTTATGCAGTTGTGGGGATGGGACTCGGTTTCCCTGCCCCTACTGTGGAGACGGTGAGGATGGGAGGTGGTTCTATGAATTCCAATTCTATGAATGTTTCATTGGAAGGGACAGGCCAGATGGGGGTAAAGGGGCTTACCCAGGAGGTTCGCTGGATGACTGTGGCCCTTATTGTCCTCACAGTCCGGATAAGAGCTCTCAGGAGCTTATGAGGAGAACTAAAGAGAAGGCTCTGGGAAAGCTGTGGCTCACCGGCGGTAGGGCTGCAATACTCCTCGCTGCCCTCCCCCGACTCTTACAGCGTCCTCTATCTCTGTTCGCATCTGTCTGTTTCTCAATGGATGTCAAGGTTGACTTTATAAACAGTCGAGTGGTGTTCAAATGTGAGGGCCAGAAGAGCTGCAAATAGAGATAGGAGGAAAGTCATAGGATAAAAAAAAAGGATGGACAGAGGAGGAGAGGGGAAAGATGAGGGTGGCCTGAGTTAGCGTGAGGGCCATGTCTGGCTTTAACGTTGTCCAGATCTTGTTCACTTTTTTGTCGACTGCTAGAGCACACATGCACCTTTGAATTCCAGCTCCCAAGTATCATTCCATCCATCAAAAGTCAAGAGTTTTCCTAAATGGGTTAAATGGAATGGTAACTGAAACCTACAGCATCTGTAATGTAGATATTTACATTTTTGTAATTTAGCACAGGCTGTTATCTAGGGTAAGTTAGTAATAATGTGAAGTGACATGAAAACATGAAATGGTCATTTTGAATCCAACCACATTTTATAAGCCCTATACAAAAACTGTATTATCAGAAGCTGGTTTCAGCATTTTCCCTGTTATTCATTTCCACAAAACCAGTCAAACTAATGACATTTTGCATAGGAGTTATTGCTTTTCTCTCCTGAAGCAAAATAAATGCGATGCAGGAGTTTTTCAAATAGAATACGTATTTTTAAATCTACCATTTTGGACTGGATGTGTAATATGTTGTTTACATAGGTATAATCTATAAGTAGAATCAATATCATATCAGCCATAACACTGTAAGTTTGAAAGTAAATGGTTCTGCTGACACAGGGCACTTAACAGCAGATACATGCAGAGATGTGGAGTAACAGATTAACAGTAATCCATTACATTACCAACTAAAATATTGTAATCGGATGAAAAAACAGAGTACACCAATGATAATATTAGCCGAGCCATGTAAAATGTGATTAAGTTATCGACTATCAATGCATCTTTCTCAGAACAATGATAGGCGAAAGGCCTACCTTTTATATATTTTTCAAGTATCATTTGTCAAATGCACCGAACAACACAGCCAGGAAGAGTTGCACTGAATAATTTTGACAGGAATAGCTAAGATAAAGCAACTATTTGTCAGCTAGCTTTAACATGGCGCTGCCTTCAAGATAAAACATTATATGGAATTCATCATGATATTTGAGGAGAAAATGTGTGTGGGGAAGCACTCTGCTAAAGGATGATTGCATTTGATGTAACCAACTCAACTCCGTCTATGCAGGTAAGCCATGTGATTCTGATTGCTTTGCATCTCAGAAAATTGGGTTCATAGGTTATCTTTGGCTGGTGCCGGCATTGACTTTAAACTAAGACTGCATGTTTATAATCACAGTTTATTTCTTTAATTAGCATTAGGGTTAGGGTTAGGGTCCATCACTGGTGGCCCTAATAAACCCAGGTTACCTTTGCGCTTGTAAAATGTATTTGTGTGCGGGTGTTCAAAATTGCAAATGTGCATTCGCGTGCCTGGGGTTTCTGCAACGTTTTGACAATGTTGGTGGTTGTGGAGCAAAACATCAGACTACTGCATATTTAGTGTACGCGCAAAAATCTACGGATATCTTGATTTTCATTTACAATAATGTCAATATCTTTTCGAGAAATTGCCATGTATTTTTCAACAATGTTTTGAAGCTATTAAAAACATAAATAAAACACAAATAACAGAATAACATAACACATCCATAGGTTTTGGTTGGATAGACCTTTAGCGTGTAATGTAGATATGTAGCCCAATCATATTGAAGTAGAAGGCAATGGTTTAGAAACCCTTTCCAAAGGCGCTATAAGAAAATCCTTAAGGTAAATTACAAATTCCCTTTCTGGCCAGCTATGTAAACTCTAACTGTGATTGATCTTGCAAAAGGTCTTCAATTGGTTATAGGCTGTTCCTATTTGTTTTCTAATGCCTCTTAATATGAAAGTAATCTAAAAATAATTAGTAATCAGATAACGTTACTGAGTTTAAGTAAGCAAAAAGTTACATCACGGATTACAAATGTGGACAGGTAACTTGTAACTGTAAGGGACTACATTTTAAAAGTAGCATACCCAACCCTGGATACATGACATGGTTCAACATTTTCGAGGACCTGTTTGCTCGCGACAGAGACTCTTTTACAACCAGTGGCCAAACATCATAGCATAATTTCTTTGACACTAATTTGTTTGTGATACTGATCTTTTATGAAACAGGTCCTGTACACACATACCAAAATGTCCAATTTTCCACTTCTCTAACATTTACTTCCAATGGGTTTTGGGAATATGTGTGCATTAAATCCCAGGAAGAAATGTGTTAAATGACTAGCTCAAGAGCAAATTTACTGATTCCTTTTCACCTTGCTTGCTCAACATTTTAGTTACTGGTCAGATGCTGAAACTGCTACAGTACATTAGTGGTAGGAAACCTAATCATGGATTAATTAACACCTGGGACACCATTTTAGTGTAATTAGCTAGTAAGTAGAAACACATTTTTTTTATTGAAAAGTGTTGTGACCGTCCATGTCCAAAGTCTCCAACCCTGGTATTATGCTTTTTGTGGTCAGTGGTCCTGTGTGTATCTCCTGAGGACCGTGGGGGATCAATTTTAAAGAACATCAACCCACCCCCCTTTAACAAATGAGGTGATGGGCTTTTATCCCTTTGGACTGTTCTGCCTTATTCAAGCAAACTTGTCCAATACAGATTGTGAGTCTGACTGAAAATTCATATGCTGTGACTGGCTGCATTTGGCTTAGGCTTAAAGGCTGACTGATTCCTTTTTTAATTAAAAGGTGGAAATACAATAATTGGTTGCAAATGTCAGCATGTTAATGTAACCTACCATCAGTTCAAAAGTGGGCCTTTGCCATTTTGTCTGGCAATACACGGTGGGCCAGCCAATGGCTTCCCAACCATTTCACATCTCTCTGCCTTATGCTACGCTCACTGCTTCAATGAATTCACAGCTGGTTCAGATAGCTGTGCATGCACCCAAGGCACATGAGGAAGTTTCTGGAGTGCAATGAGGAAGGAAATTACTTCTCACAACCTGAGCGATGCTGGACAATTTACCAATTTACCATATTTTTTCATTTCCCTTTTAAAAGACTCAAGTAGATTACAAAACAAATGTACAAACAGTTGGACTCATCAGTCGTCATAAAAATGAAAACAATAAAAAAATGAAATTGATTTGAATATCTAACCAGTCAGTGATAACATTATCGCAACTAGTTACGCTTGATATAGTTTCATAGACACTGCATCCTGGGATAACCTATGGGCACTGTAGGATAACTCCTTAGTGTCTACCCACACTTGTGTGGTTTGTATGGAAAACATACATTTATATGTTTATCCAAGTCTAGATCTTTTATATCTTTCAATAGCTGGTAGGTCAGATCATTCATTACATTTTTATGTCCATAATCAATTACTAACATTTTCACCTCACAATTATTTGTCAGTGGATAAAGAAATAGGCTTAGTCGCAGTATTTCCAATATGCACGTTTGTCATATTGTCTCATCATTTTTTAAATAACTTATCTTTTTTATCACAATTGATAAAATTACCTGCTATTGGAAATTAACACTGCTAACCATTTAAAAAAGATAAGAAACACAGGTAAGTCCATTATATGACAAGTCTATTATATTTAGCAAAAAGCCAGCTAAAGAAGACATGTAAAGATCATGATTCTGCTAAGGTAAACAGGTTGTTTGCTTTGAAAATTGATGCAGTAATTGAGAAAGTTAAGGAGTTTATAGAAAATGTAATTAACAATAATAAATTAATAACCCTGCTTGTTGACAGATGGTGCAAAAAATGCCTGACTGCTTTGTTTACAGGCACGTAAGCATGCATCTATAACTCCTCTTCCTGGATCTGTGTTGATGTAGAGAATATTCTGTCCGTGTGTGGGCAAGTGTAATCAGCCTTGAGAAAACGCATAGCCACCTTTGGAACGCAGAGGCTTCTTCAAAATAAAATGTGTTTGTTTGAAAAGAAATACACTGCTCCAAAACATGTAGGGAAAAGGTAATCATCAAATCATAGCACCAAGTCAGCTGAACTTCAGGGATGCCAGTCTGTCCAGGTAGGAAGCATGATTGATTGTGAATCAATGTCACCTGTTTTGGTGCAAATTAAAGTGAAAACAGGTGCACTGGAGAGGCAAGACAACACCAAAAGAGGGAATGGTTTTGCAGGTGGTGGCCACAGACAATTGTTCTCTCCTTATCCTTCCTGACTGACTCTTCTCTAGTTTTGCGTTTTGATAGTGTCCTTCTCGAAGGCATTGATGCCATTGACTGGCCCTTACATTCCCCAGACCTGAATCCAATTGAGAACCTCTGGGACGTTTTGTGTCGGTGAATCCGATGCCACCAAGTAGCACCACAGACTGTCCAGGAGGTCACTGATGCCCTGATCAAGGATCTGGGAGGATATCCCCCAGGACACCACCCGCCATCTGATTAGGAGCATGCCCAGACATTGTCGCGAGTGCATAGAGGTATGTGGGGGCCATACACACTACTGGCACATTATGAGTTGCCGTGATGAAATTCACGCAAGTTGGAACAGACTGTGATTAGAATTGTTTACTTTGATTTTCGGTGTGAGTTTGAATCCAGCCCTCAATTGGTCGGTGATTTTGATTTCCTTTGACCGTTGTCACGTCATTTTGTTCTCTACAGTAAAGATTTTGATCCTTAATGTATTTCATTCATCGAGACCCTATGTGTGATGTAAGTGTTCCCTTCATTTTGTTGAGCAGTGTATTTGTCAAAGTTCTGTAAAACGTATTATACTGTTTGTTTAACCCATTTTATAGAGGTTATTCAGTGATGCTAACATTAATATCTGTCAATTAGTGAAAATTACATATTATTTTATTGCAGCGTTTTCAGTAAAGTTGTGCTGCTATTAAATGCAAATTAAAAATAGAATGCAATGGTGTTCACATCATTTAACCCCAATATTTAATAGAAAATAGTTCAAAGAAAACATATCAAATGAGAAATGTTGTTGTTTTTGGAAAAATACCATGTCTATGTTGAATTTGATGCCAGCAACACGTTTCAAGAAAGTTGGGAGAGGGGCATGTTTACCACTGTGTTGCATCACCATTCCTTTTAACAATACTCTGTAAGTGTTTGGGAACTGAAGAGACCAATTGCTATAATTTTGAAAGTGAAATGTTTTCCCATTCTTGCTTGATACAGGATTTCAGCTACTCAACAGTTTGGGGTATCCTTTGTCGTATTTTTCATTTCATAATGCGCCAAATGTTTTCAATGAATGACATGTCTGGACTGCAGGCAGACCAGTTTAGCACTTGGACTCTTTTACTACGGAGCCATACTGTTGTAATAATTGCAGAGTGTGGTTCGGCATTGTCTTTCTGAAACAAGCAACGCCTTCCCTGAAAAATATGCCATCTGGATGGCAGCATATGTTGCTCCAAAACCAAATATAAATTGTTCAACATTAATGTTGCCTTCACAGCTGTGCACGTCACCCATCCCATGTGCACTAAGGAACCCTCATACCATCACGGATGCTGGCTTTTGAACTGTGCACTGATAAGACAGATTGGCCCCTCTCCTCTTTTTGTCCATGATTCACAAAAATGATTTCCAATTTTTATTCATTTGATATGCTGACTTACTATTGTCCATTGAATACAGGGTTTAAATGATTTTCCCATCATTGCATTCTGTTTTTATTTACAAATTACACAGTACTTTTTTGGAAATGGGGTTGTGTTAATTTAAAAGAAACGAGAACCTTATGGTCCTAGCTGTGCAGACATTTCCTAACATACTCAAACATTCATATTGCCACATTTTGAGCAGAAAGGATTGCATTCAAGATTCAACCCCATGCTGGATATATGAGCAGAACACTGACCCTGTTACACCAACCCTGGTTGAGAAGAACACACAGTCTTTTAGAAAACACAGACATCAGTCATTCAGCCATGACTCTGTATAGCACATAGAAAAGGTGTGAGAGAAATGCTTTTTAGCAATTAGCAGAAGTTGCAGCTTATCACTTGCGAGTCCCCTCTGCCTCTACCTCCTGTTCTCGTAGAGATAGCTTGAAATTTGGACCAGATCTTTTTAAAGATTACCAGCTATTTATGCTTTTTTGAAAGAGACAGTGTGGACAGATTAGGGAGGAGTACATGTCTACCACGTGCCATTGGCTGACGATCAAATGAAGGCAGAAACCATTTGGTAGTGTCCCTCAAATTCAATTGGTTAGTCCATGTAAAATAAAACAACATTTTCACATGCCATTATCAACAACCAAACATTGTGGCTTTGTCACTGGGAGCAAAAACAAGACTCTTCACCTGCTACATTCAACAAAATAAAAACATGGGAAAAAGATTTTATACATTTGTAGGTAAAGCAACATTGCCCACAAATATGCATGCTGGGCATGGTACAACACAAATACATATAAATCAGTCAAAAATATATGTACTGTAACAAAAAAAAAAACAAGGACAATGATAGTGTACGTGTTTATGTATATGTCTTTGACTCAGAGTGCTGACATTTGTCACAATTGCAATTAGTCTCTCTACCCCATGACCAGACACTTTATTAAATAATTTGTCTAGTCATAGAGGATTGGCTATCAAAAAATGACAGTGAATGGTTCAAGAGGGGAGTTGTATCATTTGTTGTTTACAGTATGCAGCCTTGTGATTGTTTTCTGAGAGGCTACCTCAAACCTTTACTTTGCTGTTCCACTGAGACTAACCAGTGAGGGAAAATGTCTTCAGCTCACAAAACTTAATTATTCATTTCTCATGCACCAATTGTTGTTGTTACTCTAACCAGGGTGCAAAATATTAGAGCGAATGGATCTCTAAGTACATAGTCCAGGAGTTAAAGGGTGTTTCAGAACTTATAAGATGCTGGTTGAAACCTTAAACATGAACTCACCCATGAAGTCAGTATCCCTTTACTTTAAATGAAGAGCCACTGGTTGCTGGCACTTAATTATGCCAAAATAAACTTTACTTGCATGTTAATAGAAAAGTCACTGCATTTTCACCTCTGATACAAAAAGCAGCTCAAAATAAACTCTATCTTTAAACAGTCTATCTATGTGGCTTTAAAACAGTCTGATACAAGATTGCAGCACCATAAAAAATAGAAGTATGAAAACTGATATGATGTGATGTGAAAGATCAACCATGCCAAAACCGTTTTGGATTAATTCAATGTTTTTTCAGAGATACACTTTACATGGCTACAATTCTTTTACCTGATTTTCTTTCTACTGAATCCCAAACAAATGCTGTTTTCTGAAAATGTATACAGCTTGTATCTTAAGAGATCATAAATGCCTTCATTATTATTATTATTATTATTATTTACGAATACACAATTTTACTTTATGTAAAAGTGTTGCTTGTAGCCGACCAAATATATAGATAGAATATATAACTTCTGTTGAATGTTGACATAAATTTTTATACAAATATATGTGCAAGATATGTGATGAGCTTTGGAGATGGGTTGACTACCTGTTAATGAATACAAGGCATTGTCATGGCTAAAAAGAAAAAGAACAGAGGGAAATAAAACGAGAGAACAAGAGAAGAGTAAAAGGGGAAGAACAGAGATGGATATAGACTCGTCTGTCAGAAGAAACAAACATCTAGATCCCATGGCTTGTCCCAGCGGACCGGAAACTTTGGACACTTTCTGTCAGCTCCTCCTTCAATCCGCCTTGATTCCAAATGACTGTGCCTCTGAGCCTACCATGCCCTTTTTCCCAGAGGACATCATCATCCAATCTGGCATTTGCACATCTCCCTCTATGATACTGCAAGTTGACTGAGAAGCTACAATACTGAAATGCCCTTTTTTCAAATCAGAAATATTGATCTCAGTTTACATGACTTACTGACGAGGAACAGTAGACTAATGGTTTTCTTTGATTGCTGGAAAATTACACCATTGAGTTGTTTTAAAGTGTTTGTTTGAATATTGCTGCAAAATAAGATAATGTCCATCTATCTTGATGATATACAAGAAAGGGGTCATATACAAACAACACCACATGGTTTCATAAACATGGTGCAACATCAAGGATGAGGTGTTACATTGGGCATGTTTACTTAAAGGGGAATGAATGTCTTTCAAGTTGAATCATACAAAACAATCTAAACAAAACCAAAATACATATTCTGGTTATATTTCATACAGAGAATGCAACTTTGAATAATTTGATCATGAAGCAATTGCTAATTTGTGACTGGATGCCACTATCAACATTGCTATGGTAACAGCACGAGCAGCAGGAAAGAAACATTTGGAGTGTTGATTTATGAGTGCTGACAGTATATGGAGAGGCATCTTTTAAGTCCCAAAATTGAACATAATTACTGTGAAAGACAAAATGTATTTTCACAGAAGTCTTGATGGCCATTGTGCTATGTTTAAAGTTAAATTTCACTGATGCTCTGTTCACCTATTTATTCCATTAATATGGTATTAACGTATCATATGTCCTATCAAAATTGTGAATTTCTACATGCGATGCAAATACAAGCATTTCTACAATAAAGTGAGAGAAATGGGCTATGCATTGGGGTTGTCTTTGCATTAGGTTCTCTTCCTTTGAGGCAACTCATCGGCCTTGCATGATTGTGTAAACAATACTACAAATTACAACATCAACACTGTATTATTATAATAACAATACATGTGGCAATGAGCAAGACATGAATGACCAATCCTGGGGTGGTGTGTTGGTTTAGCAATCCTGACGTTAGCTGATGTGTCACAGAGCTAGTGCCCACTCGGATTCCTTGTTTACAATGTTTACAAGTTACATGTATCCATAAAAGAAATTAATTTAATTCATGTTGGACAAGGCTTAAGATAATGGCTAAGATTTGATGTGAGAAAGGGTCTAATCTTTTTCCTAGCCGGTTTACACTGCAAGCTATGCCCTCCAGGTTGAAATGCAAGTCAACCAATCACAAGACTTTATACCAACACCTGAAGAGAATAATGTCCTGTGCATGGGACACATTTCTAATAAGCAATCTATGTCTATTTCATGTAAACCTGTGTTACTGTGCTGACTTTTTCACCCCAGATGCTTTATAGGGACATGCCATGGAGCCGATGCACCTCTACCAGCTGGAGCTAATTAGCATTAAGTTATGCCTGATGGGGCTCTGAATGGCACAGCAGTAAAGTCACTGCCGAGCAGTTAGTTGCATCATTATGAGACCAGGGTTAGAATCCTGCTTGGAAATTAGCCCTGGGGTCTACTTGGAGAGCAGTATTGGGGGGGGGGGGGGGGGGGTAAACCATGTCATTGCCATGGGTGTGCTTGGGCACCTCTGAGCTCAGTCTAGATTGATGGCCAGAGTGTAAGGATTCCAGATTTCCTGGTTGAGCAGCATGATAAGAATCAGAACAGCATTGGATGGGCTTCATAAGACAATATGAACTGTTTAGAGTTTGCAGTGATGATTTGATTAGATTCAACATTATTGTCAGTGAACAAGTACACTCACCTAAAGGATTATTAGGAACACCATACTAATACTGTGTTTGACCCCCTTTCACCTTCAGAACTGCCTTAATTCTATGTGGCATTGATTCAACAAGGTGCTGAAAGCATTCTTTCCAGGAACACACATCTAAATGCATTGAAGCAACTGCCATGTGATTGGTTGATCAGATAATTGCATTAATGAGAAATTGAACAGGTGTTCCTAATAATCCTTTAGGTGAGTGTAGAAGTACAGTACAACGAAATGTAGTTAGCGTCTAACCAAAAGTGCAAATAGAAGGGGGCAGAAAATGTACAAAGAAAGTATATACAAGTATACTTCTCCCTGTAGGCTGACTCGTCATTGTCACTGATCAGGCCAACCACGTGGTGTCGTCTGTGAACTTGACAATGATGTTGGAGCTGTATACAGAAACGCAGTCGTAGGTGAAGAGGGTGTACAGGAGAGGGCTCAGCACACAGCCTTGTGGTACGCCAGTGTGGCAAAAGTTTATCCTGGTACTTAATGTGGAGGATGAGGTACAAAGAAAGGATTTCATTTCAGGCATTAATAATGAGTAACTCATCCAAGCTGAAGAAAAGGCAATCACTTGATTGGCAGCAATAATGTAGATTTTCCAGACATTGGGAATATGACTACATCTGCCACTGTTATTCAAAATGCACTGTACAACTCATGTAACATAGCATACAAATTAGTGGGAGAGAGATTCATGTTTGCTATGTTATGTGTAACCCTGAGTCCAGTTTGTAGCCAGCCTAAGCCAGCCATAACTGTAGGGCTAATGATGCAAATCCAATGAGGAGAACAAAGGTTTGGGATGAAATTATTTGTTGTCTACAACCCAACATAACAGTTTTTGAATGGAAGCCATTGAGATTATCCTAATTCTTAGAAGAGAAATGCTTGCTACCTGCTCAGTTCTAATAAGAACTGAGAAGATCTTTAGCAAAATCTGACAGGAACGCTCTGGTACCAGACGTGGACCAGACAACATTGATTTTTGGAACACACTTGGCTACCACCTTTGTTTGTCACTGAACGGAGGGGTCGATAATCTCTTCTCTGTGGCAATCACTTCTCAGACCTTTTCAGCCCTGTCAGTGGGTAGAGTGAAAGAGAGACAGCATCAAAATTGATAACAACTGCGGGTTCAGTTGCCTTGTTAAGTATGCTATTTTATGATTCACATAATAGCCTGCTGCTCGTCAATAGGTTTCCAGCGGTGCCTGTAGATACGGTCGCATGTTGAGTGGCAGGCATTTTACTGGTGAGAGCCATTGGCTACAGTGTACACACTAGCTCCGGTTCTGAGCTGCTTACAAGGACCAAACGCTTCAAATGAAACACTGAAAAGCAGAGATGTACAAGACAGATTAAGTTGTTTTTATTAAGCCTGGGGAAAGCTTTATTTTGTAGGAAACACTCCTCTTTTAGAGATAGCGATAAGGTACTTAATCCAAACAAAAATTTACTGTAATGTCCAGTGTAATTTCCCCTCTTCCTCAGTGAATGACTGTTAGGCTTGCTGCCAGAACGTAACTGTATTGAACCGGATGTCTAGGGAAGATATGCAGAAACAATACAGATAAAAAATTGTAAACTGTACCTTATTTCTTAATGTGGCCCTCTTACACTCACAATCAGTGTCTTAACTAGGATATACACTTGGAATCAACTTGGATCAAATCACAGAGCGAAAAATCTGCTGTTTTTTCTTTGAGCTGGATGACCATAATTACTCTTGAGGCGCCCAATAGGGCATTGACCAAGTGTTCCACTGACAACTTAATGTGCATTATCCCTAATCCATTAGTCCTCTTTTATTCTGTGACTTTGAAAAGAAAGATGCCTTTCTAATCCTGGAAACTGACAGTGGTTTAATAAGTTCTGTACTGACCAAATAGACAATGCCCAATCCATCAGATAATCGGCTTAAAAAAATAAATACATTGCTGGTTCTTCTGAAATTATCATCATGTCCCCTGAACATCCACTTGTTCAGGACCCAGCAGAAGCTGTTTCAAGTACAGACAGTTTACCAGGTGGTAAAACAAACTGCTTAATTCATAAAACAGGATTTTGAATGTATCGCAGAATTTCAGCATTAATTCACATATAAAGGCACTGTTCCCACAACTGTTCCCAACTGCATTCACAGTGAAAATTGTGCTGGCTCAGTTGGAATTCATTTACATTTCTTTTGCAACAATCTGTAACTGTCAGCAGCCTATAGCTGTTAGCAGTCAGTATCTTTTAGCGCCAATGATCAGCCTGTCAGTCAGCAAACACAAAATGCCTTTCCAGGATCCTTTTTAAATGCATTTGCCTGCTTGGAAATGCTTACTCGTGCCTGAATGCTGTATACTTTCTTGCTTGGATACACATCATTGAATGCTTAAGCCTTCCAAAACATAATGTTTAGTTAAATAAAGTACATTTTCTCTGCTCATTTCAAACAGCTATGCAAATTTCAGCAGCGTTGGAGGAAGTAATTGCTAATTCAGAAAAAAAATTGTAATAGTGGCTCAAAACAATCAAAAATGGAATAGTTCAAGGAGAGTGAATACTTCTGAGAGCCATTGTAGCTAGCTAGATACTAACTTAGAAACAGCCACTAGTTAGTGTTTTTGGACCTCAATGTTATTCGGGTGGTATAAGTTAGCAGCATCCCTGACCGTCTTCCTTTTCATTTAAAAGGAGGGTTAACTGGCAGACTCTACTACATTGTTTGCTACCTGTGGCTCCATTCATGACTGTCAAACTCAAAAGCAGCTCATTTGGACCACGAATCATTGTTGTTGTAAAACTAAACAAATCCAGTTACACTATTGACAGAGAAAATAAGCTTTTAATTAGTCATCATGTTACAAATTATAGAATGTTGTATGCCAGTAAATTTGGGATCACTCATGTTAGCTCTTGCTTGGTACCAGCATAAAACAATAACCAACTGTAATGAAAAAATACAGTCATTTCAATTGTTTGGATTTGATTTAACAATCCATATAGTCACTTGTTGATCTTTTGAAATCAATTTAATTTCAAAAACTTAATTTCATGAAAATAACTAATTAGATTAACTTAATTAACAATCTATCTAGCTGACTCTCTAGCCCTGTTGCCCAAACTAACTGATTCTATTTTGACAGAGCATGGTTATTTTGTGTCTATCACTGACCTTTGTTATCATAATACCTTTGTTTTGCAAATGTTAATTAAAAAGTGTTTTCACGTATTATGTAAATGTTATTGAAATTGAAATGTTGTCTTTATGATTGTTGTTAGTGTGAATACGGTTTTAAATGAACTACGCTGTTGAAATTCTACATAATTATGATCCTACGTGGACTCCTGAAGGCTTGTATGCATACACATTTGTGAAATCTTGCAAGCACACTGTTGCATACACTCCAGGAAATGTCCCCACTGTGCCATTAACTGCGCACAGATATGTGTAAAACACTGACATCTTACTCTTCAAGCCAACAAGATAGCACAAGACATTGGCTTTCCATGATGAATAAGGCAAACATTCACTGTCCCTGTGGCTAAAAAACTCTAGTCATTGGCATGAGTGTTAGCGCTATCATTGGGAACATTGGCATGTATTTTACCCCAGTGTGAGACAGCAGGTACCAGAATTACGGAATACGTAATAGAAAAAAATGAACAAAAATCACACAAGCCAATTACTTCAGATGCCAGTTAACAACTGTTGCCTCTCAAAGCTGCGTCTTCCATGAATGGCAATTTCAAATGTCTTTGGAACAAATCATACAATTCAATGAAAACAACACTGACAGTATCTCTGCTCTAGCACTCTCACATCTGTATTTCCAATCAGTGTGCCATACTGATAACGCGTAGTGTTGTGTGTTGTAGAAATAAGAGGTGTCATCAACACTGGAGGAAATTGAAAAGTTGGAGTATAGGTGAAAAGGGGAATAAAGTATCAGTGATTAAAAACAGTTTCAGGTTCTTTCTCACCTGTCAAACCAAGGTTGTGAGAAGAAAAGTGGCACAGAGCGAGACAGAGTTGTGTGGTGAGAGACTCTTGCAGTAGGTAACATGAGGTTACACATTCTTACTTACAGCAATGACCCAAGCTATTAAGGTTAACAGGCTTGTTTAAGAGCAGGTCTAAAAAGTTTTCACATTTCCGGCTCTGCAATTTAATCTAGCAACCCAGTCAGATACTTTAACTGCTAGGCTACCTCTCAACCCCAAAATGTATTATTACACCAGCCTCAGTTAGAGGTGGGACTGCTGCTGTTTTGTGTGGAGCACAACAGTGACTACAAAAGACAGGATACTGTTTGTCTCCGGGCTATCTCAAGTCATTAATATCATGGCAGTCAGATAGGATGATAGTAAATAGATTAGTATTTAAATTAAGTACAGTGGCATTAATGGATCATCTTATCACTTTGTAGCACTTATCACCACATACATAATTTTGCTATGGGTAGATGTTTGTGTGTGTGTTTATTGAATTGGTTACCTGTGCGTATGTGAAAACATGTCAAGTGTTAATTCAACAAGAAGAGTACTAGTTATTGTTCACTTGTAAAATTTCAGTCTTTAATTAAATTGCAAACATGCAGAACAGATGGGACCAACATGACCCAAACATGACTCAGTTTAGAACAACGTCCCATGTATACGTGCTATACCAGTGTGACCGTACATTTTGAACAGCCCTACTGCTGTTCTGGTCCAAAGACGGCCTGTTCTTGTGTTACGCTTCCATTGCACCTAGCGTCGTTAAGCAACACTGTCTGCACGAATCATTTGGGGATGTGTGCAACCACAGTTCAACATTACCCTTTCGTTACCTTTTCCACGAAGCTGCCTATGCTTACAACAGAGTTTCATTGGTTCTGGATGTACTTCTGGTCTATAGTTGTGATGGAGGTCATACAGTACATCCATAAAATACAGCACAGCGGCTTTTCATATTTAATTGGTGATAGGGGATCCTATAAAACTATGACATGTTTTGTTCCCCTATACATATGTAAAAAAAAAAAAATCACTGAATGTATATAACAAGAGCTACAATCCTATTAAAATAGAGAAATGATGAACTACAGTATGTAGTTTACAGTTACTTTACTGTGCGTAGCTATAGCACTCCCCCCATTCCAGACTGGTAATCAGTAATGCTGTCATTACAAGTAAACCCCCCCTTGGGCCAATCAGCGTATCTTCGTAAATGCCGTATCTCATTTGTAAGACTTCATTCACCCAAAATGTCATCAAAATGTGGGATCTAAGTTCAGTTGTGACTAACGAACAAACGGATGCGTGGTTCAGGTTAGTGAAGCAGTCGGACAGCCCTAACGTTTAACAGTAATCCTGCTGCATTTACAGGACGGCGAGAGAAAACTGCAAGATACTCTTAATACAGAATGTGTGTTTGTGACTACATCGAAATCCCCACACGATCCATAACATTTAAGAGGGATGGTGTTCGGGACAAATACATTTAGCTCACGTTAGAACGGAAGCCGGTCTGGAAGTCACTTCATGAAATCAGTCCGTACGCGGAAATCTATACAGACCGGAATCAAATCTATGCCCACTCAGTGTTGCTGTAGTTTTCTACCACTATGGGTGACCAGAGTCAGTGAAAGCCTGCTAAGAGTGAGTCAGAGTTACGTTAATGCCAGCTAACTAAGACGGCCTCACACCTCCAATAACACGTGGGGATACAATTATGACTTCAGCCGTCACCTTCAGAATACAGACATGGACACCGTTGGTCCACCCTGTTAGGAACATGCATATCATCATCTGACGTGGGCACTGCATTCATTGGTAAGTTTGCTTACACTCAACACAAACCTTTTTTATGAAACATTTTGTCAGAAGAATGGTTGAGTTAATCAGTTACATTTTTGTAATTTCAGTTCACACAAAAGTGTATATCATTTGCATTGTCTGTGAGCATTAGAAAACAGGGAAAGCATCCAAAAATACATTATCAGTACACCTAAAATCTACAATGCAATATGAAACACATTTACTCAGAGATATTAAATTTTCTCAATTTCGATTGGATGTAGATCCAACCATCTTTCACAATCAATTCCAATTAAATTATTAGTTTCATGGGGATATGGATTTAGATGTTCTTGTTCTTTGTATGCTTTTTGTAAAAAAAATCATAAATTACAGGTCATTAAAACCGTATTTTTTTCAAGAATTGTTGATTTTTTTGTGATTTTGTGTTATCGAGACACACAGGAATCAGTTGGTAGGAACGTTGTTCAACACATCCGTTTTTTTAAAGAGAAATTCACTTTGAAAACAACTGACCTTTTTAACAGAACATAACATCAACTAACAGACACCAAGAGAGAATGCCTATGGGCATGAATCCATTTGATTAGGCTCAAAGCCAATGTCTCTGAGTTCAGCAAGTGGCACAATGATGGCTGAAAAAAAATGTCCCTTGTCTTCTTGTGCTGCTCAGAAGCTGATAAGGAACTAATCCAATTGTGGTTGGCCCATTTGGTATTTAGCAAGTGATTTCGAAATTCAAAGAGAATGCCCTGAGCTGTTGATTAGTGTTTTTTTACAGAATTTACTACACTTTCTCTATTTAATAAATCACTAACAGGAGCATAATGAAATCAACACTGGTCTTACCAGATGCAGATAGGTTTGAAAACAGCCAAGTATTGCACACTTTTAATTCCTGATGCAAATGTTAAAGGAATAACAAGGAATTATTCCCAGAAAAATATTTAATACCAAACATATTTTCAGGTCATCCTAGAGTGAAAACACCTAACAATTGAGTTCCAAGGTGCTCTTCAAGACTGATCCAACACACCTTATCATTACTGGTCTGGAGAAGCACTTCTTGCAGCCAAGACTGAAAGACACTGTATATAGGGTAGGGAGGCCTAGAGGTCAAAAGAAAAAGATGACATCTAAATAAAAGTGACAAGAAAATTCAGAGAGAGAACAGATACAGGGGATATAAACAGTTTACACACCCCTGTTAAAATGCCAGGTTTTTGTGATGTAAAAGAATGAGACAAAGAAACAAAAATTCTGAACCTTTTCCACTTTTAATGTGACCTATAATGTGAAAAATTCAATTGAAAAAGAAACTGAAATCTTCGAGGGGGAAAACTGAAAAATTTAAACCTTACAATAACCTGGTTGCATAAGTGTGCACACCCTCTTATAATTGGGGATGTGGCTGTGTTCAGAATTAACCAATCACATTCAAACTCATGTTAAATAGAAGTCATTACACATGATTCTGATTAATCACAAATAAAGTTCAGCTGTTGTATTAGGATTTTCCTGACATTTTCTTAGTTGCATCTCAGAGAAAAAGCCATGGTCTGCAGAGAGCTTCCAAAGCATCAGAGGGATCTCATTGTTGAAAGATATCAGTCAGGAGAAGGGTACAAAATAATTTCCAAAGCATTTGATATACCATGGAACACAGTGAAGACAGTCATTATCAAGTGGAGAAAATATGGCAAAACAAACATTACCAAGAACTGGACGTCCCTCCAAAATTGATGAAAAGACGAGAAGAAAACTGGTCAGGGAGGCCTCCAAGAGGCCTACAGCAACATTAAAGGAACTGCAGGAATTTCTGGCAAGTACTGGCTGCGTGCTACGCATTCCAAAAGGTATGTTTGGCGCAAAAACAGCACTGCACATCAACCCCCAAAGAACACCATACCCACAGTGAAGCATGGTGGTGGCAGCATCATGCTTTGGGGCTTTTTTTCTTCAGCTGGAACCGGGGCATTAGTCAGGGTGGAGGGAATTATGAACAGTTCCAAATACCAGGCAATTTTGGCACAAAACCTTCAGGCGTCCATTAGAAAGCTGAAGATGAAGAGGAAGTTTACCTTTTAGCACGGCAATGACCCAAAGCACACATCCAAATCCACAAAAGCATGGCTTCACCAGAAGAAGATTAACGTTTTGGAATGGCCCAGCCAGAGCCCAGACCTGAATCCAATTGAACATCTGTGGGTTGATCTGAAGAGGGCTGTACACAGGAGATGGCCTCACAATCTGACAGATTTGGAGCGCTTTTGCAGTATTGCGCTTTTAAAAATATTGCCACATCAAGATGTGCCATGCTAATAGAATCCTACCCAAAATGACTGAGTGCTGTAATAAAATCAAAGGTGCTTCAACAAAGTATTAGTTTAAGGGTGTGCACACTTATGCAACCAGTTTATTGAGAGTTTTTTATTTTTCCCCCTCAAAGATTTCAGTTTGTTTTTCAATTGAATTGTTCATGTTATAGGTCCCATTAAAGGTGGAAAATGTTCTGACCTGATTTATCTTTGTCTCTTTCTTTTACATCATAAAAACCAGGCATTTTAACAAGGGTGTGTTGACTTTTCATATCCACTGTAGTTATAAGGGAGAAAAAAAGAGCGAGCCTCTACCAATTTCTCTAGGGTAATCCATTCAGAGACCGAGGACTTCAGATCAGGATGTTCTCCTCAGCATATCGGTGGGACTGTAACCATCTCACTACAGACAGTAGTGACAGTTTGCCAGCTGAGGGACCTGGCCATTGGGAGAAAGAATGCAGTAGTGACAACCAAGGCAGACTAAATGAATGATCCAGAGGGCGAACTGTCGTCAGATCCCATCAGTGGTCCTGTCACGCTGGAGGGAGTCTTAGCTCCATCTCACCCACCCCCCACTTCCTGGTGCTATAGAGTGGCAGGCTGTCAATAAACCTGCTGTGACTGAGCAGATGAAACATTGCTAATGGCCACCGCTGTGGTAAATAACCTTTGACCCCTCCGAAAGAACCGTGCTGTTTTTTCCCCCGACGTCCTCAGAGGGTGCTGTAATTGTTGGGTTCCGCCTCGAGAGCTGCGCCCCCTGGGGTCTCCTTGTTGGGAGGGGGTCCCTCAGAGAGAAGGCTGAGGCAGGTGGCGGGGTTTCTGGAGGTACGGTGGGAGAGGAGGTGGCCCTCTGTCAGCTCCTGCTGGTGGCAAGGACACAGGTAGCCCTTGAGGCGCAGCCGCACCTTACTGTGCAGGGAGGCATAGATGAAGGGGTTGTAGCAGGCAGAGCTCATGGCCACTAGGTGGCAGCACACCTGCATCACGTTGACATAGCGCTTTCCCACGATGCGGTAGTCTTGATCCAGGTCCAGGAGGAGGTTCAGCACCTGTGGGGAGACACGCGCCGTCGGGAGGCGCAGTCGTTAGGAAATAGTTTTTTTTTGTAACCGACCCAAAAAAGTTTCCCTGTCACACGTTCTCTGGTAAATGTGCTGACTGAAATAAGGTTGAAGAAAATATCAGGAAAGTAGATGAGTTGATAATCAAGAAATTGCAGTGGGCTATTATTGTGAATACCCCGTGTGGGTGTGTGTGTTTTTGTGTATGTGTGTGTGTGCACGTGTGTGTGTTCTCACCTGCAGGGGCAGCCAGCAGAGGGCGAAGGCAAGCACTGAGGCCACGAGCAAAGAGAAGGTTTTCTTCCTCCTCTGGCTCCAGCGCTGCTGGCAGTGTGAGGGCTCCCCGGGGAGCGAGTGGCGTCTCAAGTGCACGGTGATAGCACAGTAGGACACGCTGACTGACAGCAGGGGGATCATGTAGGAGGCCACGAGCACACAGCAGGAGTAGAGCACCCTGAGCTGGCCGGAGCTGGGCCAGAACTCCTCACACACCACCAGCTCCACGCCGCGGGACCTCAGGTCCAGGTAGCGCGTGTGGAGGGACGGAGGGGCTGCGAGGCCCAGGGACAGAACCCACACGCACACGGCAACCGCCCCGCAGCCCCGCACGGAGATCCTCTTCCGCACTGGGTGGGCCACCACCACGTAGCGGTCCACGGCGATGGCCGTGAGGGACAGCACAGAGGCGAACACTGTGGCCGCCTGTAGCAAGGGCACCAGGTGGCAGAGAGGGCGCCCGAAGGCCCAGCCGTGGCTGTCGAAGGCGTACGAGGCGGTCAGTGGGACGCAGGTCAGACACATCAGCAGGTCGCCGAACGCCAGGTTGCCGATGAAGAAATTTGTGGCGTTATGGAGCTTCTTGTCAGTCAGAATGCAGGCCAGAAGGATGGAGTTGCCGATGCTGGCCACAGCCACCAGGAGGCAGTAGAGGGGCAGGAAAAGAGGCTTGAAACGCAGTAGCAGCTGCATGCCTGAGAACATTTCTAGTGGGTTGTTACTGTCGTTCAAGGAGAGATCTCCAGTAACGTTGGCTCCCTTCAGGACATCCTCCAGGAATGGATCCATCTCAGCACACCACTGCCCTATAGACAGGAGGATGCATAAGCATTAATATTTCCCTGAAGAAAAGGTTTTGAATCAAGAATGAAAAGCCATTTATCTGTGTCCCCATCGGTCAACATCTCCAGGCCTCTGTATCATTTTCTAGTTCATTAGTGTCCTTTTGGGTTGCTGCAGTTCTCTGTTGAGGCACTTAAACTTGGCCCACTCAAAGGGTTTTACAAAACCTGGTCGTCAAAGAATGGAATACCATACATTACTTCAGTTGGTGATTGACACATAAATATAGCACAATTCATGTTTCTTGAGCCCTTGAAAAGTATGAATATATAAATAATCAGTTGGAATTTCAAAAGTTATAGGTTGTGTGCACGATAAAATGACTGATCAGTCAACATAAGGTATACACATGTATGAAATATTTTTTTTATTAGGTTGGTACATTTTATTGAATTGTGGTCAACAAATCAATTGGTTAAACCACATCTACTCCATTATGTCAAGTAATGTATGTAATGTTGAATTTAGGAAAAAATGCTATGCAAACTGACGTTCTAAAAGGCTGTTGTTTTTATGACTCACTTCTAATTTCTCGACCAGCTGGTAAAGTTTTTATTTGAGTAAAAGTGATCTCAACATGTTTTCAAGAAGTTCACCAGACAACCATAGCACCACATCACTCAGATTTCAACAACAATCTGTTATTAACCGTGACCTGTATGAGCTGCTGTAGATGCTAACTGCTCTGTAGATCCTAAACAGAGTTAATTAAAGCAACAAAGTCAAAAGGTCAATGTGTGCATTTGTGTCTTCCTGTCCAGTGTCTTAAAATATCGTGACCACCCACTTCACCCAAATAAAGCCACACCCATAGCTCGCATCCTCGGATACGCTTCCCAGGTAACGCTGTTGCCAAGCACTTGATGAAGCCCTTACAGCCACTTATTTCTGGGCCCTGATGAGAGAAGAGAATCCTCTAAATGCAAAACAGAGGCCATCTGCACCCCACCCAAAGACCACCCATTTAATATCCGCTTGGTGGGATTCATTAAATGGCTTTTAGGGAGAATGCAGCTTGTCAATAACAATTCCATTGAATAAATATCATATGAATCATTTGATTCAATGTCTGCTATTTGAAGAATTTGATGTGATTTGATTGCCCACATGCATTAGGCAAGAAATGAAGAGATAGGAAGACAGAGACAGAAAAGTGAGCAGAACAGAGAGGGGAAAATACAATACAAAAATCTGTCCCTGTAGAAAATCAACAGGTGATGAGGAAGGAGGCAGGGAATCTGTAGCCAGAGCAATGCTCTGAGACATGACATGCGACACAATGCAACGAATCTGTAAATGACACCCAACCGTCATTTCTGCAATTCAGTCCCATGGGTGCAGAGATATCCATGAGCTGTCGAGTCCACTTCCACGGGCCAACCAAATCAGATTTTTAACCTCAAATCTGTCTTTTGACCAATTAGATCAGATGAATGCCAACAGCGTGGCTAAAGCTCTTTTTGGGCTGCGCGAATAAACATAGCCTCTGTGATATGCTGCAGAAGCTGAGAGCGTGTGAGACAATATGTGTTTACACTAATCTCACCAAAAAGCTCAGGATGATATCTCAATTAGTGAAACAGCATTAGAATTTAGGGTGCCTGGGTGAGTGTAGCCCTGCAAGTGGTATTTCAGTATAGTACTGGATGCTATTTCAACTGTGAAATTGTGAAATAACTGCTTTATTTTCTTCAAAGTGAGTGAATGAGATACCAGTCAAATTGCTCCTGAAACACATTTAATCGTTTGACCTGCTGCTGTTAGGTTCCAAAGTCATTACAGAACACTCTGATGTACTACATTTGGGTGACAGACAACAAATGATGCACAAGGAAAATACATACTGCAAAAAATATAAAAACAAAATCCTACACTTGTTTTAGCAATTTAGCAATGTACAAATGTTTAGCAATTTTAATCTGTTCCTGAGAATAGTACATATTATTAACAACTGCAATAAATTATACTTTTTGAGCTATTTAGAACTGTTATACATTATATGTCAAACCCAATACCAGATCAAATCGAATCAGCCGAACAAATAAACATTCAAAATAAGAACTGTACATTTTCAAACATAATTGTTTTTTTGATTAAATGAAACGTTGTGCATGTTGTGTGTTTGTGTGTACAACTGTTGCGCATTGTGTGTGGTGTGTGTAGTTTGTGTGGTGTATAGGAATAAGAGAGAGCAACCTACTTGTTCTGTCTTGCTTCCCAGAAGGGTGATACGAGTCTCCTCTGGCTGTCACGTCTCTACACTTCTGTGACTGTCTCCCTCCTCTCCTCCTTCCTCTCCTCTCTCCTGCCCTCTCTCCCCGTGGCGCGAGCCTGCCCGTTTCTCCTTCTCCGGTAGACGGTCTGGGAATGAGGGCGAGCAGGCGGCCACAGACGGTCATGGAGTTAATGAATGAGAACAGTCCTTCACTCACGGCATTTAAAGGGAAATGATTGAAGATAGAGATTGTGTAGATGTCCCCACAGTCTCTCCCCTCTCTCTATCTGCCGCCCTCCCTCCCTCCCTCCTTATCCCTCACCCTCCTTCTCTTGCCTCTTCCTTCTCACCCTCCCTCTCTCTCACACCCCTTCAGGGATGTTAATAACGTAAAAACGTTGCATCTATGTATACATGCTCTCCCCCCTAAAACATGTCTCAAACCTACAATGTAACATTTCCCATATCCGGTCAGACATGTCACATCGGCATCTCTGCAGGCTATCCCCTGCCTTTTACCTTCTAGTCAGCTTACTGCAAGCTATGGCATTGTGGGTTTCATTTGTGGACTCAATATCTCCATGTTCAATCCTAGTTCTGTGCGCTGTTTCATTCTTTCCTAAAATCAAATTATCCACACTGAATGAATGTCTAAACTTTAAAGGAAAGGTTCACTATTTTTGAACCTGGGGCCTTTTTTCAGATTATCTAACATAATCCTGGACTCTAGACATGTTTTTTTGTTCTTTTTTTTAAAGGAAACCTGTCTCCAGGCTACAATGGAAGTGAACAGGGCAACCAATATAGCTTTCGGAAATATATGATATATTCGGTTTTCCAAAACAGGAAGGCCAGGGTATATTGATATTGGTCTCTGCATGTTCTCTACGAAAACAATTTGTGCCAAAAAGTAAATTGACCTGTCTATCACTATGTTGTGTTGAATGAGTTTTATTTTATTTGAATTATTTTACATTAAAATGCATTATATCCTCTGAACTGCAATGATTGAAGTTACTTGAACAATAATGTTTGTTGTAGTGACATTACAGAACATAATGCGTCCCTTTTACTCAAATACTACAACTGTTTTGTAAGTGTAAGTAAAGCAGTACACTGTTATTATTATTGTACTCTGTTCATTAATCACATAATACAGAACCCTTATTGGCTCGACAGTGCCACTTTTACAACCAGTGGACAGAAATCCTGGAATGCATATTTAAGTAAAGAGGTACAGTATGTTAATTTGTTTGATGTAAGAGCTGTTCAAAAGTAAATTAGGTCATGATCTTCTAAAGTAATCTCATCCAAAGGTTTTTTCAGAAATAGATTCACAAGTCTAGATTCTATAGAGATTGTAAATGTGATGCATGTGGAGTCATATTGTATTAAACTTGTGCCTTACCATACTCCCACACAAGATCATGTCTAGAGTGGCGATGGATAGATTGATGTGCCTAGTGTATATTGATTTATTCATGTGTTGTAAAAGACAGAGACCTCATGAATGCATTTTCAGAAATGTATGAAATTAAACATTTAAAAGAAAGGCAAGCAGCAATAAATACAAATTTACAATAGTTATTCCTAATTAATGAACAAAGCGGATTGATTGCTATCTTTAAGCTTTCACAGGATTACCAGAGGACATCGCTTAAACTATTCTCAGTACCGTCTCCGTTACGTCAGGTACCTGTGCTTCTATTTTATTCATTTGTTTGCCCCTTGACTAACCTCCGAATACTTGAAGGCAATTCAGATTGCTGATTGAGGACCCTTTTAGTGTAGATCTTTTGTGTTTCGCTCATCATGTATTGATTGTGTATAGTGATGCACAAGTGTATATTGATGTGTATTGATGTGCTTACGTTTGTAATTACAGGGCTCATTGTTATTAAAAGATGGTCTCACCCGTAACTCCATGTCAAAATAAAGGTTTAATTGTAGTGGCTGTCGCCCCCAACCTGACTTCAGCAGATTATGTCCTGTGTAGGTCTATTGTCTGATTGGAAGATCAACAACACATATTCTATGTCAGAGGTTATAAAAATATCAAATTCTCACTTGCTTTCAATTTTGTTCCAGCCCAGGCTCACTGCTACGCTCTCACTCTTTCTCTCTCTCTCTGTCACTTTCCCTGTAATTGAAAGGGTTTTATTTTCATAGGAAAACATTTTTACACTGCCAAAACAAGCAGAAACAAAGAAAGATAATTAACAAAGTCTAAACCAAAGTAAAAATAATTAAGTTACACACAGAAATTAGACACAAAGTTTTTTATATTATTAGCTACTGTCCAAACAGTATTGTAACAATAATGGTTGTAGTAAATAGTTACAGGTATATACAGATGATAAATAAAATAACTGAATATTGATTTCTATATACATAACATTATGACCACCTGCCTAATATTGTGTGGGTAACACTTTTGCCGGGAAAACAGCCGAGGCATGGACTCCACTGGACCTCTGAATGTGTCCTGTAATATCTGGCACCAAGATGATAGCAGTAGATCCTTTAAGTCCTGTAAGTTGCGAGGTTGGGCCTCCATGGATCGGACTTATTTGTCCAGCACATCCCACTGATGCTCAATTGGATTGAGATCTGGGGAACTTGGAGGCCAAGTCAACCCCTTGAACTCGTTGTTGTGTTCCTCAAACCATTCCTGAACCATTATTGATTTGTGGCAGGACACATTATCCTGCTGAAAGAGGCCGATGCCATCAGGGAATACTGTTGCCATGAATGGTGCATATGGTCTGCAACAATGAATACGTAAGTAGTACGTAACATCCACATGAATGGCAGGACCCAAGGTTTCCCAGCAGAACATTGCCCAAAGCATCACACTGCCTCCGCCGGCTTGCCTCTTTCCCATATTGCATCTTGGTGCCATGTGGTCTGGACTGGTCTGCGGCTACGCAGCCCCATACGCAACAAACTGCGATGCACTGTGACAACGTTCTATCAGTACCACCATTAACTTTTTCAGCAGTTTGAGCTACAGTAGCTCGTCTGTCGGATCAAACTATGTTCTGGTTTTCGCCAAGGTGTGGGTATTTCCCAGTTATAACTCACAAACCCTCTTTAAAAAAATCGCATCTAACTAATGCTGATCTTCTGTCAGTCTGTGCTTTCTCCGCTCAGAAGGGGTCAGAGTTCAGATCTTTTTATGGCGGGGATTCAAGATTTGCATTCCTTCTCAGGAATGAATCCTGAATCAACCCACTTTTTTTCCCCCTAACATATACTATCAAAAATAC
The DNA here is from genome assembly GCF_011004845.1 of Esox lucius. Lineage (NCBI taxonomy): Eukaryota > Metazoa > Chordata > Actinopteri > Esociformes > Esocidae > Esox > Esox lucius. The sequence continues at coordinate 32,706,497 of NC_047569.1, read as the reverse complement.
TTATTAAACCCAGAACCAACACCTCAAAGAATTAATGTATTTTTTACGCCACCTTGGAGCAAACCAGTACCAAACACACTCTCACCAACGATCGCGTACCCCTTTCTCTCAGTGCAAGGGACCTGGACGGGGAACTGATATCGTCTCAAGGTCCAATTTTTTATTTATTTATGGAGTACGCGGAATCTCACTGACTACTAACTCTAGTAAAAACAGGGCTGCGGCTCAGAGACAGAGTAACTTATGATCAAGCATTTGACAATCACACACCCACACAGAGACCAAGATGGAGACAGAGCTTTTACAAGTTCCTACCTTTATTTAGTCAATCACTAGTACAGACAGCGCCGGGTTCCTGGAGGGTCCAATAGCCAAGAGTCCAATAGCCTCGAGTCTTCGCTCCAACAGCAAAAAAGCCCCATTATCGGACCCTTTTATAATGTTTTTTATTCATGAGGTTCATGAGGGAGGTACACATTTTACGTAACTGTACAATGATTGGTTTACCATAATATCATATTTAAGTCCCCTCCATTACCCCTCCCATAGTCCTCTTTTGGGGTCTATGTAGGCCCTCCCCATTTCTTCACAGAGCTGTTGAAAGTTTTCTGTTTTACTGGGGTCTTTGTTGGGTTCATAGACAAACACCAAGGGGGAGGTGGGTAGTTGTACGTCATCCGTCTCAGGTCCTGGTGTACAATGATGATCCGTCCTCGGCTGCTGCTCCCGAAACCCTCGGCTCACCTCCTGTACTCTGCCCTTTTTCTCAACAAAGGAGATCTTCAGTGTCATTCAATTCACCTGTCAGTGTTCATAATGTTAGGGCTGATACAGTAGGTGTGTGTTTACAATGCTGTTTGTGCTTCAGTGGTTCCTCTACTTTCATTGAAAAAGGTCACATATCTCCAGCTGTGATTGTATTCTGCCCAACAAATTAGGATATTTTTTTTGGGGGGGTGGGGGTTGGGGGGTCCTTTTCATCTTTGGGAAGTTATGTGTATATTGGGGGTCAAATGTCCTCAATGACACATACTGTATTATGGACATTGCAGTCTTCATTGTGAAGTGCCTAATATTTCTTTGTGATATTTACACATTCTATTTGAAGTTAACATTTATTTTGAGTAACACCTACCTTGTGGAGTGCTCCTATGGATACATATTTGGGGTGGTGCATGTCTGCCAAAAACACAGGTCACTAGTTAGAAGCGTAGACTATTTCACCACATAACCCAGAATTTTTTTTACCAGTCCCAGGAACATTTCAACCTTACCAGCTGCATGGACATGGAGGTCCACTCCAGATAGCCAATAACATGTCTGTTTTCTTGATTACCCCCAAAGAAGAAAGCAGTCACACTACCATATATATTATTCAGGAAATAATGGCTATTTATGGAGTATACAGTATATAATGCATTTAATAGTCCAAAAATGAATGCAAAACATGCTTCTTGACCCTTGAGTTTGATTTGGATTGGTTTGACATTTATTAGAAAATGTAAATGTTATTAAGAAAGAAAAATTTGCCCTTTATGGTTTAAACGGTCAGCGTATCGGTGCAGACACACCTACAGTACTGCTCCATAAAACACACTTTTGCACTTGACATTTCTGTTTAAATAAGTTTGCCATCTCTGAGTGCAGCTCAGTCCTTGACGCCTGTCAACAGCATGATTACGTCATGATCATCCAGAAAGGAAATGAACACAGACAATTTATAATTGGATAAACACATAGCTATCTTTTTGATGAAGTTAGCAAACAAAACATACCCACACAGGTCGTTGCTCTCCTTATATTTTAGTAAAATATTTAATGGATTCATGGATTAGCTAATCATACAATATCTAATACAGGAATGAAAATTCCCAAATTCATGTTTGACTAATTCAAGGCTTGTCATCCCACAGCACAAATTTCTCAAAGGACGAGTTGGACGAGTTGTAACACTCTTGCTAAGGTTTTGTGTATGTTTTTGCTTTATCTGGATGTTTCCAGACAAAAACTTTGTTGAAATTTGTTGAAAACCTTACTACAGTTATTGTTGATTGCTTGAGCACCTTTGCCCAATGCATATTTCATGTTTTCAAAATAGCTAACATGCTGCTCCAAAAGAAACATCACAATTGGCAAGAATGACACATTTCATATGCAAATCATTAAATACAGGACACACAATCAAGTATTTGCATCAAAGGATAACATTTGTCAACATATGAAGTTATTCTAATCAATCATTACACTACTTATATCAACTAACTACAACTTGTAAATACCCTAGTATGGTATATCTGGTCTCTGTAATAACAGTTTGTACCGTAAAAGGAATGTAAACATATTACATTTTGTCCTCTATAAATGCAGTATACAGAGAATAAAATACATCAAGCCAACAGATCACTGCAAAAACAAAGACATTTCTAAAATGTATTTTACACCTATATTGTACTCTATAAACTGTGATAAAGCGTCTTATCTATTGTCATTCTTAAATGTTCTTACTGTTGATGCCACCATAGATCTGCTGAAATTGGGTTTGACTCGCTGCCCAGCCTCACTCATGGAAAGGCCATGTGGCACAAATTTCCTCTAAAATTGTGGTTCTGTGTATTCCACTCACCTAATCAACCCCGTTTGCCCTTGTTTGGTCCATTCTCGCCAATAGCAATTCATAGGTGACCTCTTATATGCATGAATAAGAATTGATTGCTGATTAAACAATTGTGCAAAAACTTTTTGTATACGTGGACAATAGTTTCACATTCAAGGGAGTACTTTGTATCTGCCAAATGTTTAATTTTCTATGACATGATTTCCTCTACTTAGTTTTATGTTATTGCCGCACCGCGTAAGCGGGGCCAGCCAAGAAGAGCGAATGTCTCTTACTGAGTGAGTGGTTGAGTGAGTGCCTGACTGACTGACTGAGTGACTACCCATTGTTAAATAGCGTAGTGGTTAGAGACATGGACTGCCATGTCGGTGACTATTGTTTGATCCATGCCAGGGAAAAAAACTAATTAGGCATTAGGATTTGTTCAGGATAGACTAAAATGTTGCTGGCTACAAGCTTCAGGAACTATATTGTAGTTAGCCTACTGTAAAACTGTTTATGGTTATAATGCAATGCAACAAACATACTCCTCTCAATTTCGATTTAAACAGCATAGTTCACATAGCGTAGTGGAACCACCCATGGATTGATTGGAGACATTGTTTTAATTACTGTATAGCTATTAGCTAGCCATCTACAGTAATCTCTAATTTAATGTGTTGAAGGTACTGTAGCGTAACAACGCTGTTGTTGTTTTGGATGTTAGCTAATGTAGGGAACTAGTTTCAAGAATCGTGGACTTTCAACTCATTGGTTTAACAAGTAAACAGACACCACAACTCTACACACGTATCATGTGCAACAACACCCACTGTTTGGAAAGCGTAGTGGTTAAAGACACAGGGGGTATTTCAGAAAGTGGGTTCAGTGAACACCTAGAGTAGATGGAAATTCTTGAGTTTACGGTTTCAAAATGGCAGTTCCACGTTTCTCTGAGTCAGTTACTACGGCAAAATACTCAGGTTTTATCATTTTCTTTACAAAATAACTGGAGAAAGCGTAATGATGATCCATATTCCTATATGTTGAAAAGAGGTTACTGTCACTTTCTGCCACCAGTTCGGCTCCGCCCACAAAATACATCATCGCTGGTTACTTAAACAAAAAGTGTCTATTGATAGAATCTCTGACAGTCACACGACCAGTTCCTAGTAGGAGGTGTGGACATCTTGAGTTGGGCCTATCAGTAACGGCCACCACATCTTATCTATTGTCCGTCGTTCAGCGTTATCAGCACTTCTGTTAAGATTCTAATGCCCATAATCTCTCAAGCCTAGGTGCGGAACTGACTCAGAGGGGGGGGGGGGCCCACCCACCACCCCTCAGGCCTACTGTAGGGTCCGTGACCTCCAGATTGCCCGCAGCAGAGATATAACACTTTTTAATATTTAAAACGGGTTGCCAGTGTAACCGAGTTAAATGGATAGCAGCACCTATCAAGCATTTATCCCCGGAAGTACATAAAGCACTTGTTAAGCACACAAATAGGCTAGGCCTAGATTCATAGATAAACTAGACACAGCTGTCTACCACTACAAAACAGGCACAGCGTAAACAACAGTTTAAGCACCATACAAAACACAGGCACCGCGGTATGCCCTGTGTGCTGATAGGTGGTGACCAAGAGGGCCTGTAATGACATCGACTTATTTACTCTTAATTAACAACTATTTAATTGTTAGGCAAGCCTGGTTCAGCCGGCCTGCAATGAAAAGCGCTGAACATCGCCCTCCCGAGATTCGAACACAAGTTGTCCACGAGAAAGGCTGTGTCTTTAACCACTACACCACCAGGGTACATAATTGGGGGGTGTCAGTATTGACATTGTATCATTTTGTCACGCATTACGTCAAGTTTGAATATTTCGTTAGACACCATTAACCATTGTGTTAAAATGAGTATTCTTTTCTTATTAAGCGTTCCTCCACCACAAATAGCATCTATGAACTTTATGGTTTTGCCGCTGGCTTATTAGCCATTCGTGAATGACGTTGATACAATAACTACTGTATCAATGTAGGTGACAATAACAGGCTTTTTCATGAAAATGGTAGTTCCATGGTCCGTGTCTCTAACCACTACACTATTTAACAAGGGGAAGCCAGCCAGAAACATTCGATCTTCTAGGGTCGGCTCCGCTTACAAGGTCCGGCAAAAACTAAAAATATTTCACTCAGTTTGGCGATTTAGCTATGTTCAAATCTAATGTTATCCATTTATGAATTCCATGCACACAACCAAGTAAAATCCCCAAAAGGTGATGAACGAACTACAACTCAACATCCTGTTTTAAAATGCCATCTTCCTCCGCCTCATGTTGGCTAACCTGCCAACCACTTTGTCTTTGTCAATGGTATCTCCAGCTGTGATTGCAAAGCAAAGGGAGGTTGGATAGTTAGGCCCAGAGGCGGGATCCAGTGCAAACTGCCCCCACCCAACCCTACGCCGCTCAAGTCTTAACTATGTGATTCCCCCTCAAAAAGATAGAGGCTGATAATATTGATATTTAACAGCCTACTCCCCCCCAAAAAGTTGAATGTACCATGATGAACAGACAGACACTTGTTATTAGGCTACAACAATACCTAACTGCAGTTATCACCCGCTGGCTCCACATAAAAACAGTACAAACGCTACTTTTTCTATACAACCTTAGCTGGAAACATCCGCATCTGGCAACAATGGCCCCTGTGATTGGCTGCCATGGCTGTCATCGCAAACATTTAAGCTCCACCTCTGGTTAGGCCTCATCCATACATGCATATAAAGAGCTCTTGATGAGTTTCTTTCGGCAAGGGTTGCCCTATTCGCAATTTTCACACGATTTGGGCTACGTTTCAAACAATGTCGCGGCTGAAAAAGAATTGGTCGCGGGTGGCATTTTTTTGGGCTAGGCTACTCCTGAACTCCATTCTGCGGCCGCCCCATTTCTGTCTTTATATGCTATATTGTGTGTTTCTTTGCTGTTATTACAACCAGTCATCAGCTTCGTTAGGATCCGCGGCTTTACATGCGTATATACCACATCTTAAGTTCCGGGGGAGGGGGGTGTTGGCACTGGTGATGCTGATGGGGATCGTTGTGTATTCTATATTGAATTAAGTAAAACAAAATGAAGTAGTAAGTGGAACCCATAATACAATTACAATTTCTTTGTTCCTTACGTTTCAGGGCACTTGACTTTTCTGTCCATTATTTTACAACTGTAACTGAACCATTGCAAGTTACTTGTGTCTAAACTGGTCTAAAACAGACACACAGCTTGCCAACTGAAAGGCTATAGGAAACACTTAATTCAAATATTAAAACAGATCCGGTCGTTATTTTCTTGAAAAAAAAAGATTTTTGGGCAAAATAATCTGTTTTCAGTTCTTCAGGAATAATTTTTATGCTGTTTTGGTATATTATGACGTAAAATACCAAAAGTATGTTTATCAAATTACTAAATAAATGAATAACAAATTTGAAGACCCTGGTTCTGACCCACCAGCAGCAGAGGTGCATGTCCCAAACCCAAGGGGGCCCACAAGGGGGTATAAAGACATGCACTGTTAGTTTCCTTTATACAATACTTGATAAAATAACCAAAAACAGCTCAGGTCAATGCTAGCATTTACTGAAATTAAATCCTATGACTTAAATATAATTCACACATAGTAGTGTTAAATAATGTTTTTACTTTGGTATTTTATAAAGGAAAATTAGGTTAGGATAAAGGTTATGGTTAGCGTAAGTGTAAGTAGATAATTAGATAAAATGTTACTGATAGTCAGTAGATAATCCATAAATCATCTACAGAGGCACTATTGGAGTGTGGCCAAATTGTGCATTCAACTCATTGATTAATATTGATTGCCTGAATATGGAATCAGATATTATGTGTGAGTGTGTGTAACTATGTTCCTGTGTGTATACTTGCCCGTTTTAGTGTATAAATCCTATTTACATACTAATGTTTGCTCTTTTGCTCCATCCCCCCTCTTTCTCTCGTTTGCTCACTCTTTCTCTATATCTGACTTTGTGTGTCTGAGTGCCACAGAAGGTTTCCTGGACAGGCATCACACAACACAACAGAAGCAGTGCCCGGTCCCATTGGTATGCTTCATAAACCAGACCTCAAAAAGGCAAGCCCGAGAGATGTCCTAGAAGCACATCATTGCCTGTTCAGACCTTTAGAAAAGAAAAGCTTGCGCCATATAAGGGATCTGTGAAATACTATATTTTTTATACTAAACAAAATTCTGGCAAAATTCGATTTGACCAGAAACACATAACAAATTAATATAATGCAGCATAACTATTTCAGAGTGGATGGCTAGTTTGCCAAGACTATTCAACGAGTCATATTATTTATATTTGTTGCATTATAATATTTGTTACATATATTTTTGTTAAATATGGTTTAGTTGAGGTTTACATGCGTTGACCTCTGGAAATAATTTCAGGATGAAAATGGCTGGAAATTGTTTCATAATAAAGCTCACATAAATCCCCCGAATATTCACACTTTACCTTTTGACAGGATTTCATTCCTATTCCTGTCCCCGTGATTAAGCCCTGAGGTATGTCTATAAAATAACTATCATTACACGCTTGGACAGGAAAGATCTGAAAGGTTAGGCTAATTGCGAGCTTGTCTGTCTTGCTAAATATCTTAGCCTGGGTTATATTAGTAGCACAGGCCTGGAGTCATCTAACCTATTGTCATACACAATTAAGACAGATCCCTTGAGCCGTGTTGTTACTTCAGGCCCAGACATCGCCGCAGAACTGTCCTCAGAAGGGCCAACCTCCGGAAAGCAGAGGAATGAGCAATCTGTGTGAAGAAGGCAGCCATGACAGTTGAGGCAACATAGATGAGGGTAGTGAGGGGTGTGTGGGGAGGTTTCATGAACCTATTTTCACTCCGGAGGAAGGTTAAGGTGCTGCCTTTGTGTCAGAAAATAGGAAATCAGCAAAGGTCTCAATTCGTCCAATTCCAAGCAAGATCGTCTTTTTAGCACCGGATGAAATTTAAAGCTTATTTCCAATTGACGCCACAGTGGCTTTAAATGTCAAACATGCTATGACGTGGATCCAGTGGTGAAAAGTGAGAGATGAGTGAGTGGTTAAGAAGAGAAATCTGGTGAAAAGTGAGAGATGAGTGAGAGAGTGGTTAAGAGGAGAAATCAGGTGAAAAGTGAGAGATGAGTGAGAGAGTGGTTAAGAAGAGAAATCTGGTGAAAAGTGAGAGATGAGTGAGAGAGTGGTTAAGAAGTGAAATCTGGTGAAAAGTGAGAGATGACTGAGAGAGTGGTTAAGAAGAGAAATCTGGTGAAAAGTGAAATGAAGCTCAACCTCGCTTGGTCTATAACCTCTTTCATCCCTCCTTCATTAATTGTTCTGAGGGTGGAAAGTGGGTTGTTGTTCAATGGATGGAAAAATAATGGAGCAGAGACAGGGAGAGAGAGGGAGAGACAGGGAGAGAGAGGGAGAGACAGGGAGAGAGAGGGAGAGACTGGGAGAGAGAGGGAGAGAGAGGGAGAGTCAGGGAGAGACAGGGAGAGAGAGGGAGAGACTGGGAGAGAGAGGGAGAGACTGGGAGAGAGAGGGAGAGAGAGGGAGAGACAGGGAGAGAGAGGGAGAGACTGGGAGAGAGAGGGAGAGAGAGGGAGAGACTGGGAGAGAGAGGGAGAGAGAGGGAGAGACAGGGAGAGAGAGGGAGAGACTGGGAGAGAGAGGGAGAGAGAGGGAGAGTCAGGGAGAGACAGGGAGAGAGAGGGAGAGACAGGGAGAGAGAGGGAGAGACAGGGAGGGAGAGGGAGAGACTGGGAGAGAGAGGGAGAGAGAGAGGGGGTGTCAGGGAGAGAGAGGGAGCGAGAGGGAGAGACAGGGAGAGAGAGGGAGAGGAGAGAGAGAGAGGGAGAGACAGGGAGAGAGAGAGGGAGAGACAGGGAGAGAGAGGGAGAGACAGGGAGAGAGAGGGAGAGACAGGGAGAGAGAGGGAGAGAGAGGGAGAGACAGAAAGGGGAGGAGAGGGAGACATAAGGGGTTAGAGTGGCAACAACACAATAGGGAGGGCAGCACTTAATGACACAAAAAAGACCAACAGCGATGGAGAAAAAGAGAAAGCTGTTGACCATGAAACGACAAAAGAGCATTTAACACTTATCACTGTGTCATCCTGTCAATTCACGGTGCCTCCCCCCCTGGTTTTTACATAGAGGACAGACACCCCTGGCCCAGGTCACATTTACAATTCCATTCCAGTCATTTAGCACACACTCTTATCCATAGCATCTTACTTGTGCACACAACCAAAAATATTCAAAACTAGTTCAAGCAGACTAGTTTCGTTCAGAGTTTAAGTCAATTACATTTCCAGTACAGTCAATTTAGAAGTCAACCAAACTGCAATTTAAAATATTCCTCCTAGGAAAACATAAAGTCCTGAATTAGACCGGAGTTTATATAGAGTTGACACCAACACTGGTTTCAATACATTGTGCTTATCAAATCAGTAAGAACTTAGATATTACTTCCTTATAATAAAATACATATAAACATTTGATTTAATGTAATTAGAAACTGGTTATTGCTTCCACGTGTCTGACCAGCTGACATGAAACTGTGGTAGTACTCTCCTGTCATCCCTCACCTTCCTCTTGAGAGTTTCTGTCCTGTCACGGACCAGACTGGGAATTAGGTTAAGGTTATTGCAACCTGACACACTGTCATTTTGTTTACTGCCTCAGATTGGAGGGGCTAATCAAATATTTGAAAGCAATTTGTTTGGCTGACTGGATTCATCATCCTTACATTAACCTCTCTCTTTCTGCTGGTCACTCCCTCTTTCATTCGATCTGTCTCTCCCCCTCCTCTTCGAGGGTGTTCATGCAATTCCTGTTCAATTTAGATAACCCCCTCTATTATAGGGCCTAATGTTAATACTCCCCATTAAGAAAATTACTTCCAAGCATGTATCAGCCCAAGCAGGCTTCATTGAGCCACTAACACAGTCATTAATATTCATATTGGAGAACCAGGTGGCTCTAATCATGTCATATATACTGACAGAGAGGAAAGATCAACTTATTTTGTAAATAGTGATAAAATAGACAAAACAGATTGAAAGTCATCTTTATTCTGCATTAAGTGGTTGTGTAATTGAGGTATAAAAGAGGTGGCCAGATATGGAGCTCTTTGTTAATCTTCTTCATCTCCTTCTGGCTTTGCCTTTTGACTCCAGGAACATCTGTCAAACTTCAGTCGGACAGTTTCCTGCGACATGCCCAAAGACGGAGATAAATATGCAGCCTGTGTCTTCAAGTTCATACAGTGCCTTCTCACTTCTCTTTGTGTGTTAATTAGGAACAGGTTCTTGCCAGACCACAATGCAGGCGAAGACATCCTGCTGGGACATCGGCTGGAATTAAATGTGAATTGAAATGTGTGTGTGTGAGAAGGTTATGGTTAATTTGTACCTATACCTGGGTTTGACAGGCGTCCCATTGGTTCTGTCACATTCGACACACTCCATCCCTGCTGCTTCTCCTTTGTGTTGTTGTCTTAAGAGGAGTCAGTAACACAACACAACAGGTTCTGAATACAGATGATGCTAGTGCAGAAGCACCTACCTCAATTACACACCAGGTTTTTGAGGGCAGGTATAGATTATGATGCATTTTACAGTAAGCTGGTTCAAAAAACTATTACCTTTCCTCGCCACGTGATTAGACAGTGTTTGACGTATTCATGCTGGTCCTTGTTTCAGACCTTCAGCCCGGGTCTGGTCAGCTCCAGTCAGTCCAGTCAGTGAATGAATGGATCCTTCCAAGAGGTCTGAATACATCTGGAACCACACCTGGTGGTCCAGTCTGATATGGTTCTCATCATCCTCTACCACTGGTCTACTTCAATGTCATTTTAGGATCACAGCAGATGAGATGAGTTTTCCTAAGTACTTCATATGCGGCAAATGTCTTGCCCTGGGAAAGGAGTAGAACACGAGAGAAACAAATGGCACTTAGTAACAGTGCATCTCCCACAACGTTTACATTTTGTTCTCCCAACACTCTGCCAATCAGCATGAAGACCACATTAACTGTAACTGTTGAATCCGATCAACCGTCGTGGTGTTTTTCATTGGTACATTTACTATCCTGACGGGTATCAGAACTAATCCCATTGGTCCTGGGAGTCCATACTCACCATCCCATTGGTCCTGGGACTCTGCACTCACCATGCCATTGGTTCTGTCTGATTGTAGCAGTCTATATTCACCATTACATCAGTGATGGAGGCTATAATGATCTTGTCCCCCACCCGGGACCTAATGTGGTCAATAATTGTGCTATTCTGCCCTCTTGTGGAACACATGAAGCCTCTTGCACACTAGTGCATCTGTGTTTTATGATTCACATTTGGCCTATCATACAGAAAACAGTTTTCTAAATATGATGCTGGGAATCCACTCATAAGCCATACCATAATAGTAAAACCCTCTCTTTTCTACTACTACTGTAAGTGGATCCCGATAAGAAAATCTACAAAATTACTGAAATGTGAATCTGAAATATGTCCTGGAACCCCAAACGTCCAAGCTAGGACTATTCTACAAGTTCACCCTTCTAAAGAGCAGGCCCATCCAAATGCATTCTGTGATAAGCCTGCAGGGTTGGAGGGCACAAAATGGTGAGAACTGTTTTGGCTCATGAATGAGCATTTGTTTTACACTTACTGTCAGAAATTATATTAAAACACCAAAGCAGGCTTTAGAAGCTTAATTCCTACATTCAACAGTAAAATATAATCTACTTTACTGAAATAAAATACATAAATACCAGCTTAAGGGTGCCTGAATGGCAAAGACAAGACTGATCTACCAGTGGGCAAAAACAATTTGCGGTGCAATAAAGCCTATTATTGAAAACATTCATTGCCTAGGCTTATGACAGAGAAAGAAGGGAAGAACATGAAAAAAAGAGTGAGAAAAAAACATCTCCTTCAAGCTTCATGTCACATCAGTGAAGCATTTCTATTACATGTTTTTTCTTCTTTTTTTTACTCTTCTGAAAAGCTAAATAAATGTCCTTTAATGTATCAGTTTTAGCATGAACCTGCAACAAGCCCACGAAGATAATATAATGCTATCTTTCAATGACTGATTACATCTCAATGAAAAAGAAATGGCTGAATGAAAACCCTTCAACAGATCTCAAGTGGCATGACAGGGAGTTGAAATATTACATTTTTCTACTCTGTTCTCAGTTGCAATACATGGGGGTGGGGGGGCATTATTGTTCTCCAGCAGAGCGACTTGCAAAGCAATCAAATTACTTGAGCGAATGGTGCCTCCTGCACACCCCCTCCAGAGCCTCCTGCACCCCTCCTCCAGTGCCTCCTGTACCCCCCTCCAGAGCCTCCTGCACCCCCCCCCCCTTCCTGCGACTATGAAAATAGCTGTTCAGAAGCATGAAGTGCTGGGATAAATATTCACATATTTTCAACAATTGCTTTCCAATGTGTTCTCCAATGGAAACCTGTTTAGAATGCTGTGCAATTGTAGATCATTCAAACATTGTCATCCTCTGTGTTCAACAGCTTTTTGAGATAGTTGTCTCCCATGTAGTCCCACAATTATTGTCGTCGGTGACCAGTACACACTTTTCAATACAATAAATAAAGCTTTTATTTTTTTTTTTTACATCAGCTGTTGTCACAAAGGGATTATGCAGATGTCCAGCCTATAATCAACGCCCTGTGCACACTGCCAACTCTCCTACACTGTATATTTTCCAAAATTGGCTAAAGTACTTTCTAGAAAAGCTGAGGCCAGGTCTTTGAATTGTTCAGAGAACCATGAAGCCTGAATTACAAAGTCATGAGCTGTAGCTATACATATTAACCCATCCATCAAACCGGATGTCCCAGCCCACCTCTCACATCAATATGGAAGTCCCGCCCATTTACTACTTATGCATATTAACCCATCAGTATCAGTATGCCAAATATTAATAGTCGGATCGATGGCCAATGAATTATTATTTTCATACAGATAGAGCATAGAGCGCGCTAGATTGGCTTTTTAGATAAAGCAAGCCAAGGCCTACTGATTTCATATTAAGACTTACATTTGAGAAATGCTTTTGTTCATTGCCCACATAGTGAATCATTGATTGCCAGTTCTCCTGCTGTAATAAACAACATCAATAATGCAGCGAAATTGAACCAAGTCGACAGGTTATGACATTATGCCATTACTTTAGTAGAAAGTGTCAGTTGCAACTGTGAAATAAATTGATTTTAAGGTTAATTAAACCCAAACCCATCTGGTTCAAACAGGCTGAGACAATAAGTAGAGTCCAGTAGACAAGACACCTATCGCAGGTTGTTCATGTTTCACACTATGTGCAAGTAGCTGTATGCAGCTAACATTAATGTTATAATTTGTTAACTAACCAGATAAATTGCCCATCATGAAAGTTTTGTGTTGTGACTAGTGAAAACACACATTACAATTACACTACCCTTTTAAGATGACTTGCTGTTTGACTTAGCAACCTACAGTAACTACATAGGCATGAACCATCTGATTAGCAAATAGATACCAGTGACAATGCTGTGGCATATAATGTATGAAGGCGCCTCTCAAGATGTACAACCTTAGGATTCTCCTTTGTGATTACAATAGCCTTTCTCATGTTGCATTGTAGTTCAGATTCACGTTAAAATACCTCTGTTTCTTGTGTAATGAAGAAGAAAGGCAATCAATCAATGAGTAGACATTTTCAACATTCAACATTTATTTTGTGTTGTCAGCTTATTAATCATGATTTTATTGTTCTTTTTTTCTGAATAGATGATTAAAGACTCATATTTGTAGTTTTCCTCTGCAAAAGCGATCAACTTACATAAATATACAAATGTGCAAATTCTGTCTGTGTGTGTGTGTGTGTGGGTGGGGGGGGGGTCATGACCCCCCAGTGTTACAGACAGAATAATATGATCCCTGGGAAAAGTGTGCAATGTCCAGAACCCACTGACCCTGAAACCCCAAAACATTTTCATGACATTCAAAGCAAGGAAGTGCATTCAATGATCAATGTTCTACCCTCAGAGGGAACATATGGTATTTTATAAATGATAACATATTTACTTCCTATTTTTGTAACACACAATCCAAAATAATATTGTCTTTGTTCTTTTCCAATAATTTAAATTACCCTTATGTCATTTTTTTTTTTATTACATTCAATTTAAACATGTGTATTCATTGATAAATATCTTATCCATCCGGGGAACATTTAGTATACCCCATCAACTCTAGAATAGTATATATTTGTGTCAAATCATTTCACCATGATCACATATCAATACATAAACATGAGTGTACATTTAAACTTGTACCAGTAATTAGCTATCGTTGTTATCTATTGGCAAATATAATAGCTAATTGTCAAGCCAAGTGTCAAGCTGTTAAAGCCTCTTTCAGCATGTCTCAATAGGGAATGCCTTTCTCAGACTCTCTAATGCCTCATCCTGGGTTATCAACTGCCACTCTCCAGGCAGCAGAGCTGGATCCCTTTGGTACTCCTGTGCAAACCTGCTATTAAACCTCACCAGCACATACCTCCAGTAGGCACTGGGTGTCTGGCTGTCAGGGTCCTCTGGGGGGATGTGCCAGTTGGGGTAAAGGGAGCGATAGTCCCTGTAGGGACGGGACTGGCCCCCCGTGTCCTTGTTCTGAAACAGTCTGTCTCTGGCCATGTCAGACGGACAGGTGTGGTGAGAAAGAGAGGCGGAGTCATCACATGTGTAGGAGAGCAGGCCCTTGGGCCGGTGGAGCAGAGCACTGTGGACTTCATGATCGCGCGCACCCGCTTCACACGGGGCCTGGCAGAAAGGACATTGCTTTTCACACCCTCGCAGCCTGTTGAATAGGCTGTTCTGAGGCTTGATGGGAAGCATTTGGAGGATCTCCAAGACCCCTCGGTCTTGAGAGAACTGCTTTGATAGTGCCAGACGCATCTCTGCAAGGGCTTCCAGCAGGCATGTTACAAATCGAGCCCATTCAGTAGTGATGTGAAAGAGGGGACCTTCCATTTGGCCTCTGTTGACTGTCATCTCTCCATCTGCCTCCAGAGTGAGACATACCTTCTCCAGCAGCAGATTAATATCACTCAGCACCCAGCTTACACCCTCTGATGTCTGACTGACAGCTGCCGCCATCTTTCCTATGATCTTTCCCAGACGCTGCTCCCTCCACTCATTTATCATAGTCATCCCTGTGAGACATTCCACTACTTTGTTCTGGATTCTCTTGAGGCTAAAGCTTTCGTAGGAGAGCAAGTACTCCAGGAAGTTCTCAAAGCTATCCTCTCGGATAAGCTCCTCCAGGAGGTGGCAGTTAAAGGCATGAGGAGAAAGGTACTGCTGTGAGTCATCCTTATTCACCATCTCCTCCATGATCCACGTGCCCAGAGGTCTGTATATGTAATCCAGGGCTGCCGGTTTGAGAACCATCAGGGTAAATGCCCGGGCCACCCTGTATCCCTGGTCTCTTTTACGGAACTGGTAGATAAACTCTGCCATGAACTGGTTCTTCTTCCCATTTAGATAGACAAGAAAATCTCTGTCTCTGGCATAGCGGTCATGCATGTCCTGGAAGTCGCGACACGCATGACTACAGAGATAAACCTTGAGATCGACTTCAAACGCAGACCTAATTTCAATGGACTTTGTTTCTAAGGCCCTGTCAACGATTTCTAGAACTTCAGTGATGTAACTGTCAGAAAAGTCTGCTACCACGGCAGATTTCTCTTTCACAAAGTTGTTGTACTCTTCTGTAATTCTTGTTGCTAACCGATGGGCCTGTAATCTTTGCAACCTGTTGTTCACTTCAAGCATGTGCTTTAGCCTGCTGCGGTAGCCAAAGTGGTCATCATCAACAATAAAGCTGCATGGGATCTCTTGTCCTATAGCATTTAGCTTCTGCATATGTTTGTGCAGCCCATGGTGGGTGAGGTTCTCTTCAAGCTTTTGAATCACACGAGCAGTGATGTCCTCTTTCTCTGACGGCCTAAATTCAAAATTGGACAGTGACTCTGACCACGCACTATCAAATTCCTTTTCCAGCTGCTCGTCATTTAGAAGACACTTGTTGGACTTACTGCTCTCTATCAATCTATGCAGTTTAACCTCCTCCTTAGCATCCAGTACTGCCTTAAAGCTCATCAGCTTTGTGGAGGAGTAATGATCCTCTGTAGCAGTCTGCAGTTTCTCAAGGATCTCAGTTGTAGCCCGTTTCTGGAGGACATTCAAACTGTTAAAAAAGTTTGATTTGAACTTCTCAATAAATCTTTTGTGGAGGTCATCCTTCTTCAGGTTATCCTCCAGCGTTGAACGCATTTTGTCAACCTCCACCTTAACTTCGGTCATGGCTTCCTCCTTCAGCAGTCCAAGAGGATCACCTCCTTTCTCCAAAGCCATTGGTATGCCTGTGACGATCCGATCTAAAGCTCCCATGAACCAGACCTCCATGTGTCCCAGAAGGTTAGTTTCCCAATGGGAAAGCTCTGTACATATGACGCAGAAGGCCTCTGCCACATCTGTGTCCCCAAACTTGAGGGGAAATGCTGCCCATTTTACAGTCTGCCAAACACTACATAGACGCTCCATAAACTCTGGCACACTCACCGCCTTGGTCTTTGATGCACTCTTCTTCAAAGCCTCTAATATGTTCTGCTTCACCTGCAAAACAGTGCTGCTGTATTCTTCGTCAACAGAAACAGAGAGAGAGTCGCTCTGCCAAGGCCCAATCAGGCAGGGTATACAGCTGGAGACACTCTCTACGGAACTGTCACTCTCAGGGGCAGCTGTTGCCACCTCAGCTTCTGCCTCAAGGACGCGAGTCACACGCTCGATCTGTAAGGACAGCAGTTTAGAGTTCAGTCCCACGCCCTGGGACAAGAGCAGGCTGATTGGCATTGCACCAGAACCCCTTGTCCGAAGTAGCGCATTCACTGTCACTGGAAGGGTGGTCTGCATCTCAGTCTCCCCATCTGGAGGCATGTTTTGCAGAATGACATCACTCAGTCCTGCGACCAGGGTGGCCATCTCATTGTCACGCTTCATGGTGTCCTCTTCCTTTGACAATCCAGTAGAACAGAGTCCCTCTACATCGATCATCAGCAGGAAATCACATTGCATTTCCTTCTTTAGATTGTCTGGTAAGCTCAGTGCCAGCATGTATGCCCCCCTAGTGCAACCCTTCCAACCACTCGGGAATTGCACCCCAAAAAGAGCAGAGAACACCTCCGAGTTCCTTGCACTGTGGATCCCCAGAGACGTCAACACACGGACCTTGGTACCGGGTGGCAAGCGGCGGTTAAACTCTGCCATGACACAGCCCAGCCAGGAACATGGCACGTTGGATGCGTCCCCATCCAGAATCTCCAGAGGGACCCCATACAGGAGCAAATCAGCCGCCACACTGGGGAGGCGCAGAACGTTGTGGGTCCCACTTCCAGGACTGTGGTGGGTCAGCTCGAAGACCAGACCCATCTCACGCAAGAAGTGCTCAAGCCCCAGAACGGGTGTGAAGCCCTGGTTCTGTTGCTGTTTCTCTAGCTGCTCCAGCTTCATCTGCTGTTCTTCCCCTGCTGATGAATCTGTGGTGAAACTGTCATCATCTTGTTCAACGTTGTTTTTATTCACTGCTTCATTTCCAGGCAATTTGGTGGTTTCATCAATTGCTTCTTCACCATAATCACTGATTCCATTCCTTTGTTCACCATGTCTTTGTGACTCACCATGTTCATGTATGGGTGGTAGATGTTGAACGGGTAACTGCTGTTGGATGGGTGTATGATTTTGAATGGGTGAATGATTTTGAATGGGTGAATGATTTTGAATGGGTGAATGATTTTGAATGGGTGAATGATTTTGAATGGGTGAATGATTTTGGATGGGTGAATGTGGCCTCCTCTGTCTTGCCTCTAGCCTTATTCTCATCCAAGCCAGAAAATAGGCTCTCTCAAGTTTGTCAGTGTTACAGAGGGCATCAGTGAAAATCCTCATGGCTGGTGGCATCTTGTAACTGCCCAACTCTTGGAGGAGGCCTTGCTTTTCTGTTTGCAGCTGCTGGCTTATCTTTTCCCCTGCATCTTTCTGACAAGCCTCTTCTTTCTCCACCTCTGCCAACCTACTCCAAAATGCCCCTTGTAAAGGCAGATTCTGTGCCCTGTAATGGTTAGCTCCATCCTCTATCCCTTTCAGCACTTCCTCAACCTGAGCTAATGCCTTCTTACACAATGGTCCTTCGTCCACAATGATTCCTAGCTCCTCAGCTATACTTGTTGCATCCTCAATGGTAACATAAGTCAACCTATCAGGTAACATGCGATTTACGGTCTCACTTAGCTGATCTGCCAACTCTTCCTCACTAATACCACGTCCCGATAACACAGTAAGATTAAGACCATGACTAAGCTTCTCCACCTCATTCTCCTTGTTTTCCTCTTGACCCTGACATAGGTCAATGATGATAACCTGCTTAGCCTTGCCCTTCAAAGAGGCAAGCAGTTGGTGTTCCTGTTCCCTGATGTTTCCACAAAACACTATTATAACAGATGAGGCTTGGCACAGGAAGCTGACTTGTTTCTCTTGTCTGATAGCATCCCCTCTGAGGTTAGCAATTGCCACAGGCTCCGGAAAAACATCCTGGTTGGGTTTGCCAGAAGGGAAGTACCAGCATAACTCCACTAAGCCATTGGCAAACCTTCGAGGGAGTTGACCTCCGTCCATGCCCCGATGCAGAAAACACTCATTGGATTTTTGGGGACGTCCCACGAGGTGACTCAGTACTCGTGACTTGGAGACACTGCAGTGGCCAAGCTTCACGCAAGAGAGCAGTGGCATCGCAGTGCTCACTATACCTTCCTCCAAGATCCCATTGTGTTCTGCCAGAGAGTGTGGCCTCCACTGTCCCACAGCTCCTCGCAAAGACCAGAGCAGGAAACACACTGACTGATCTGGGGAAATGGGGGGCAGCAGGAGAGGCACCGCAAACTGTCTTTGCACCATGCGGGCAGATATCTCCTGCTGCAGGAAGCTGTTGGCTGACCGGTAGACTGCGATCACCAGATCCAAAGGGTTGACCAAACACTGAGAGTCCTCCTCGGTCGGCCTAGGAATTATCTCTTCTTGTGGACCACCAGGGGGAGATTCTGCAGGGGGTTGGCAGCAGGCACTCCGGGCCTGAGGGCTGAGAAGCCAGAGGCCTTGAAGAAAGGCCTGGGGAAGGTACTTGGCCTGCAGGGGAGGTTGGTTCTCACAACTCCAGGTGTTAATATCAAGCATTATTGTAGGGTCCAAAGGCACGTTCATGGAGGCTTTCAGGCCCAACTTTACTATAACCTCATCCTGGGCCAAGTCCACTGGAGTCCCTGAAACATGGACACATCAGTGTTTTTTCATCTCAAAGGATTTAGTCATTACTAAACTGCACAACCTACTAAATGTAAATTATATATATATATATATATATATATATATATATATATATATATATATATATATATATATATATATATATATATGTGTGTGTGTATATGTTGAATTACTGGTGAAGGGCCTGAGGATATTTAAAACTTTATTTTGTGATGGTGTAGTTCACCCATATTCACAAGTGTCTCATTCTTTAAACATTGATTCATTACATTAAAACCAATCATTACTTGCTATTAACTACAAGCCAATATGAAACTGTGTTATGACGATTAGTTGAAATGTTGAATCAAGTGTATTAGCTCCGAGGTGAACAAAATACATGGAAAACTGGTGGTTCCAAAGAAGTTTGCTCTAAAACACTCCTAACAAATTATATCACATTATCGTTCTAGATTATGCATTTTGGGGGATGGAAATTCTTTGCAAAGACATTTTCAACAAAATAGGCTCTCTCATTTGATGTAATATCTTGTTGGTGTGTAGGTTTGGAGCATTTTATCATGCTTAGATACATTCTTGTGTTGTGTTCTAGTCATTTATTGCAGATACTAAGCTAATCTTCAGTTCATTATTCTAAAATGTTCACTGCAAAAAACAAAATGTATACTACAACAGAAAAACCTTTTGAGGGATAATTTTTCTAGCATGGGAAAAAAAGTCTACATGGAAAAATGTGTGAACTTGAGACTTACTCTTTTTCTTGCTGCTTAATCTTTTGGTCATCTTATGGATCACAGACATGATGAGGCTTGTTGTTCTTCTCAATTATCAATGATGGGTTATAGGTCTGTCCACACCTCTACACCAAACAGCCTTAGGTTTATTACCTATGTTCTCGTTGATTCTGAAAAAAAAGAAATATTTATTCTTCGGGCAAGTCCTCCCATCTCTGCAGAGAAAGTCTAAAGCTCTGTTAGAGTGGCCATTGGCTTCTTGGTCACCTCCTTGACAAAGGCCCTTATTGTCTTGTTACTTAGTATGGCTGGACAGCCAGCTCTAAAAAGTATCTTGGTGGTTCTAAAGGTCTTGCATTTCACTTTAAGCACTGACATGCACTCTTAAGTGTGTGACCTTATATAAACACGTGGTCCTTTCTAAATCAACTGACAGCTGGTCTCCAGTCAAGTTCTAAAGACTGATCGTTTCAAAAACACTTGATGAATAGGAGCTCAATCTGGAGAGTCATAGGAAAGAGTTTGAATATTTATTTACATAAAATATTTCAGGTCTTTCATTTTCAATAAAAAGGCCAAATCACTTTGTGATGATGGGGTATTGTGTGAATGGGTGTGTCCAATCTTTTGACTGGTACTGTATATACGTAAACACCACCATATAAATGTCTGGGGTCACTTAGAAATGTTCTTGTTTTTGAAAGACATTCTTTGGTCCATTTAAATAACATGGAATTTATCAGAAATGTGTAGATATTGTTAATTTTGTAAATGACAGATTTTTTATGGAATATCTCCATAGGCGTGCAGAGGCCCTGTAAGGCCCACCTGTCATTTCACATCCTCTGCCTCCAGAACACAGCGCATTTCCCATTCTCCATGAACGCAGCTCACTGCTCGGTTCCCAATCACCTGAATAGTAATCACCTGTTCAGCCTTTAATTAGTTGTTCCCTATTTAGTTTAGTTTGATGCACCTTTTTCTTTGTGCGGTTTTGTCTTGTATTCGTACGACAAACTAAGCCGTTCCGTTTAGTGCTCTTTGATTATTAGCTTTTCCTGTGTACCGACCAGTCTTCCTGTCTGTTAATTCTTGACCCTGTTTTGAGCCTCCCTGATTTTGCACCTACACCTTTCTGCTCTGCTGTGTATCGACCATTGCCTGCCTGACTACTGCCTTTTGGATTTGAATTGAAACTATGCTCTGTGTAGTGAACCACTCCAACATTTGGGTCTGTGTTGTATTCTCACAGCCCATTATCAGCAACCAATGGCCTGTTGTGTTTGCTAATCTAAGTTTATCACGTTAAAAGGCCAATTGATCATTAGAAAACCATTTTGCAATTCTGCTAGCACAGTTGAAAACTGTTGGGCTGATTAAAAAAGCAATTAAACTGGCCTTCTTTAGACTAGTTAAGTATCTGAGGCATCAGCAATTGTGGGTTGGATTACAGGCTCAAAATGTCCTGAAACAAAGAACTTTTTTCTGAAACGTGTCAGTCAGTTCTTCTTCTGAGAAATGAATGCTGTTCCGTGCGAGTATCTTGTACTAGATGTGTAGTACTCGTTTCACAGAACAGCACATACTGGGTCTAACCAGAACAGAAAGAGGGGTACAAGGTTTGTACAGGGTAAAAGGAATCTTGAAGAGGGACGGCTATCAATCCATTCTGCAATGCCATGCCATTCCCTGTGGACGGCGCTTGATTGGAGGCAATTTTCTACCTACAACAGGACAATGACCCAAAGCACAGCTCCAAACTATGCAAGAACCATTTAGGGAACAAGTTGTCAGCTGGTATTCATTCTGTAATGGAGTGGCCAGCGCAGTCACTCGATTGCAACCTTATTGAGCTGTTGTGGGAGCAGCTTGACCATATGGTACTTCAGAAGTGCCCTTAAAGCCAGTCCAACTTTACAGATGACCTCAAGAAATTGACAATCTGCAAGGCTGTGACTGTTGCAAATGGAGTACTCTTTGACGAAGTTGTAGGACACATATTATTGTGCGTAAATATATTTCCTATTTATTTTTTATTTCCTAAATGAATTTGATGTATGTTTGCGTGTGTGTGTGTGTATATATATATATATATATATATATATATTACACTGGCCTTCTATATATATATATATTCAAGAGGAGGATGGATGGTCACAAGCCAACAAGCAAAGCCGAGCTACTTGAATTTTTGTGCCAGGAGTGGCATAAAGTCACTCAACAGCAATGTAACAGACTGGTGGAGAGCAAGCCAAGACGCATGAAAGCTGTGAGGGGTTATTCAACTAAATATTGATTTCTGAACTCATTAGTATTTTAGTATTTAGTATTGTGTTGTTGAAAAATGAATAGGAAATTGTTTTCTTTGCATTTTTTGAGGTCTGAAAACAATGCATATATTTTTGGTTATTTTGAGCAGTTGTATTTTCTACAAATAAATACTCTAAATAACAATATTTTTATTTGGAATTTGGGAATAATGTGGTCAGTAGTTTATAGAATACAACAAAACTGTTCATTTTACTCAAACACATACCTATGAATAGTAAAACCAGAGAAACAGATAACTTTGCAGCAGTCTCTTTATTTTTTACAGAGTTGTATATACACAGTATATATATGTATATATATATATATATATATATATATATATATATATATATATATATATATATATATATATATATACTGCTTCTGTCACATCTTTTGAATTAATGTCTTTGGACCAACATCTAGATCAGACTACATTCTTTCTATGTGTCAAACCTAGGTTGTGTTGCAGGCAGGTTTTTCCTGTCCTAAACTCTTGTCCTAAGTCTGCTCCTGAGGTTAACCACAATAAAACTCAGTCAACCACTACAGTCAACAAATCAACCACTACCAATACCTTCAAACACCATCTGCTATTCATAATTTGGAGATCACAACACTGGGAATGAAAGGCTGTTAGACATCTCCATTTAGAGGAGTCTCATTCTCACAATATTTCTGATCAACATAGCTAATTAGATGGTACACCTACATGCTGAAGCTAAGAGACTGTACGTCACACTCTGTTAGGACAGCTTAGCTAATCTGAGCCTTTCTGGCTTTCAATAGGCTACAATGAGTTATATACCATCCTTGAGGTAAGTATGACTTGAACCTAAGAGTTATATTAGAGTATGTATTCACTGTAGATTTGTAATAACAGGGTTGAAAACAGGCAAATAAACCAAGTCAGTAAATTGTATACAAACAAATGAATTAATACCTTTAGACAATACATGCTCCAGACAAAAAACAGTTCTTACCTGTGGCATACTTCTTTTCACATCTGCTGTAGTCAAGGAACATCTTAAAATGGTGTGGCTGTGACAGTTTAACTCTCTCTTTCTTGCTGGGGAGGGGGGGATTCTTATACCTGTTCTTTGTTAAAGATACATTCCTGGAGCTACAGTATCTGATTGACCTTGGACACATTCAACGTGTGAATGTACATAGGCACTGACGAAGACGCACGGAAACCCCAAAAACATCAGGGTCGGGACTAGTTCAACTGCATGGCAGGAGGGAATTGATCTAGAATTGAGACATGATAACAGCAGTCCCCGGGGTCTAAGAAAAAAGATGACGCACGCTGTTTGGGGCCCTCACCGATCTATGTGGGAGATATGGCTTAATCTGATCATTTGAATCACATTGCTAACATAACACCCTTATTGGTCAGAGGCAAACACTTAACATTCCACCAGAGACAGTGCACTGTTAATGGATAAGGCATTTTTTTTAACTGTCGTGTTGAAACAGACATCGCAAGCACACCAGCACATACTGAACCTTCATTCCAGGACAGATTGTTTGTGTTTGTGGTTAAAGAAAGTTGGAGCAGATTAATATACGAACACATTGTGTTAATGTATGTGTGTGTGTGTGTGTGTATGTGAAGGGACACTAACTTTAAGGATCAATATTATATTATCATATTACCAATATTATCACCATTGATATCAGTATATTATGTGAACGCTCAGAGAGAAGCACATTGCATAATCCCTTGAGAACACCTCTCAGCTGACAGCGTTGAAGATTCAGAGAGCTAGTCAGTGGGACTGCAAACACCAGCCCAAGATCATGTCCATTCCTACTGTAGTATTCCATTTGTGTTCTCATGAAGAAGCCAGTTACCTCTGTTGGAATGTACTGACCCTGACCCAGGACCCTGGAAATGTTCATGTATATCCCAGGTGCCTCAGCCTGATGTCTGAAGCCCTCACCTTTGGCATGCAATCAATTCACAGACGTGCGCGCGCGCACACACACACACACACACATACACACACACACAGCCTCACACACATATATACTTAACCAAGACCCACATAGAATAAACTGGCCTATATGAATTGACCTACTGACTTGCTAACCTTAGAAACTCTATGTTTTGCCTCTTTGCTTTGCCTGGTGTGTTGTCCAGACTGTGTTCCACAGCTTCTCAGGCTGTCAGGGCTCACCTGCGGGGATAAGTAGCGGAAAGGATTACAGCCTCTCTATTTCTGTACCCCAAAGCTCTTTATTGGTCTTAGGTTGCTGTGACAGGGAACCTGGATGTCAGCACGTGTGTGCATGTGTCTGTGTGTCTGTGTGTGTGTGTGTGTGTGCATACAGAGCAATGAGTGTGTTTTCATTCCACCTCCTGTGAAGCATCACCTGAGCACTCCACTGGTCTCTGACTGTTTGGATCAATCCCAGTGTACATGAACTCTCTTCCACAGCGACCTGAGGACATTAGAGGAATAAACATTATCCCAGCAGACTGTCGCAGGGCATCAAGGAATAGTTGTCAAGATGATAGTCACCATGTTAACGGCTATGTACATGGTGGTGAGAGTAGCTGAGAAGGTAAGACCATGGCTATTGATAACCTTTAAGTGCAGTTCACATTGGAGAACTCTACATTAACTTTGGAGTTTGTACACACTTCTATATTTTACATTGTGTCTATTCACTGTGCATTTGATAGGCTTTGATAAGCTTCGAACTGATGTCCCAGGGACACTGTGACATGGCATATACGGAATTTGGCTGAGGAGTGTAATATCCATGTGCTATCTATGGGTGAACTGTAAATTAGTTTATTATTAACCCCATTAAATGTTGCTATGCTAAAGTGTGTTGTTGTTAATGATGTTGCTTTACCTTTGGGGATGTGTACAGAATGCTCTTCATTTGGCTTTTTGGTTTGATAGCATGGATGGATTGCATTGATATCTAGCATTGTCCACAGTGAGTTCTTTAGATCACAAATGACTGAGGAGATTGTTTAAGTATATCGGTTTGGGTGAAAAGAGTTGATACCCACATTATGTCAGAGACCAAGTGTCCTAATTACAGACTCAGGTGTTTAACTACTCCCTCTCTCTCTCTCTCGCTCTCTGTCTCTCTATCACACACACACACACACGCGCACCTCCTCCTCTGGCATGACATTAACTAGCCTATAGATGCATGGGAAGTGCTGGAACACACATGAACACACCTTTAATCCTTTCTATGCCTAGATTGGAGTGAGGTTTACGCGCAACGATCCTCCCTTGCCTTTCCTGGTGTCCCAACCTCTGCCCTGGCAGGTGCACCATGTGTCCCAAAGAAGGAGGAGCAGCCTATCAGCCGAGGTTAGTCCGTGACCCCAGCCCGGCCCCACGCCCCTAGCACCGCCTCCACAGAACACCACGTCCAGTCACCTCCTGACTCGCAAATACATACCTCCAATGGTTCAAACCACCACCCAATCAGGCTAGAATGTCTGATTGAAATGTAGACGTATTTATAAAAAATTATGTCCACAGTAACCTAAAGCATGGTCATGATCATGGTAGCACTCAAAGATCCTGGTAGTCCTTTCAAATACCTTGGTTTGTTCCAGATCCTTGTGTGCCTTGTGGAGTCACATTATCCCGCCGCCTTAGCATTGACTCTGAACGCTGTTTACCAGGCAGTAGTCACGTGTTACAGCAGGAATCAAAGCTGAAGCTGGGACAAGGATTTAGAGGAGGACTGGATCTGGAGGATGGTAACGGTTTACTAGGGCACCTGTGGAGAGGGGAGGTGGCTGGTTCACAATGAAAACTCATCCATGAGAAAAATATGGGATTTCAAATGATAATTACTAGAGTACAGTCAATTACTTCCAGCACAGGAGACAAAGCTGCATGCTCATTAAAGCCCGTTGATCAGAAATTGAGGCAGGGAAGACCCAGGCCTCAACCCCTCCACCAGGCTGTTCCTGTAATCTCTACTGATGGGGATTTGGATCTGACCGGAAACTGAAATGGTAGTGCTCAACTCTGCAGCTTAAGGCTCACAATCTTGTCAACAACATATGTGGCTGTTGCTGTGTGATCTGTGGTTTAAGGGA
Source organism: Esox lucius (assembly GCF_011004845.1). Classification (NCBI taxonomy): domain Eukaryota; kingdom Metazoa; phylum Chordata; class Actinopteri; order Esociformes; family Esocidae; genus Esox; species Esox lucius. Next base: position 32,680,321 of record NC_047569.1, on the reverse strand, counting down.
TGGCAACCTGTTGATGAACAGTAATGATCTCTACAAAGGTAATGTAGACAGGACAGTTTTTGGTACATCAATTGCCAACATGATCAATAACTCCGGACAATCCATTGCTGTACTGATGAATACCACATGCATCAATTTCTAAACCAACATTGCCAAAGTTAAAGCAATGTATATTTTACGTACATTACGTAGGGATTTGATCTATTTTCTCATCCAGAAACCAAACAGGACTAGGGAAGCCCCATTGGGATGAAGGGCGCTAAGCTGGACTGACTATTCCACCAAAGATCCTTACCAGATCACAGTATGATAGTATATGACCGTTGCTATGGATACTGCATACTGTAGCTGTCTGTCTGTAGATTGGCCTGTCCCAGAATGGCTTGTTAAGAATAACAAAATAACAGTCCAAGCAAAGTGATGTACTGATCAAAGAGGCAATGGATGATCAGGTGTGCCTTAAATGTAGCTGTGAAAGTTCTATGTGTATGAGTGGAATTAATTTGCTTAACCTTTTTTCTGAAATGCTTTTGAATGTAGCTCCTTTTTGCAGCTTAAGCTTTAATCTCCTTTTCACAGTACGAAGGCCCCAGGAGAAACAGCTTAGGAGTTTACAGAAAGAGTGAGTATTAAAAATGCACATTGAGAAAAATAAAACTGTCTGCAAACTTGTAGGGTGGTGTAATCTGTAATAAAAAATAAATGCAAAGAAATATACAGTAAATACATACAATAGGTTTGTGTGCATATATATTTATATATGTATGTTCAGTTGAAGTCGGACGTGTACATACCCCTTAGCCAAATACATTTAAACTCAGTTGTTCACAATTCCTGACATTTAATCCTAGTAAAACTTCCCTGTCTTAAGTCAGTTAAGATAACCAATTTATTTTAACTTCCTGTCTACTGTCTTAACAGATTTATAACAGATGTGACTTCAATATATCCACATAAGTTTCCTTCCTCATGATGCCATCTATTTTGTGACGTGCACCAGTCCCTCCAGCAGCAAAGCACCCCCACAAAATGATGCTGCCACCCCCATGCTTCACGGTTGGGATGGTTTTCTTTGGCTTGCAAGCCTCCCCCATTTTCCTCCAAACATAACGATGGTCATTATGGCCAAACAGTTAAATTATTGTTTCATCAGACCGGAGAACATTTCTCCAAAAAGTTGGATCTTTCTCCCCATCTGCAGTTGCAAACCATAGTCTGGCCTTTTTATGACGGTGTCAGAGCAGTGTCTTCTTCCTTGCTGAGCGGCCTTTCAGGTAGTGTCGATGTTGGACACAATTTACTGTGGATATAGATGCTTTTTTTACCTGTTTCCTCCAGCATCTTCACAAGGTCCTTTGCAGTTGTTCTGGAAATGATTTGCACTTTACACCCCAAAGTACGTTCATCTCTAGGAGACAGAACGTGTCTCCTTCCTGAGCGGTATGACAGCTGCATGATCCCATGGTGTTCATACTTGCGTACTATTGTAGTACTATAACTACTATTTTACTATTGCGTATTACAGATGAACGTCGTACCTTCAGGCATTTGGAAATTGCTCCCAACGATGAATAAATCTGACATCTTGGCTGATTTCTTTAGATTTTCCCGTGATGTCAAGCAAAGGGGCACTGAGTTTGAAGGTAGGCCTTGAAATACATCCACAGGGACACCTGCAATTGACTCAAATGATGTCAGTTAGCCCAGAAGCTTCTAAAGACAAGACCTGATTTTTTTTTTTCCAAGCTGTTTATTAGGACGATCATCTTAGTGCATGTAAACTTCTGACCCAGAGGAATTGTGATGTAGTGAATTATGAGTGAAATAATCTTTCTGTATACATTTCTTGGAAAAATGACTTGTGTCATGCACAAAGTAGATGTTCCATCCGACTTGCAAAAACTATAGTTTGTTAACACAAAATCTCTGGAGTGGTTAAAAAGTGAGTTTTAACCTAAGTGTATGTAAACTTCCGACTTCAACTTTATATAGGCATACATAAGTATTTAGACCTTGCCAAATTCTTAAATTCGTCTGAATTTCTAATATTTTAAAACACTGACACTCAAAATACATTCTTGTAAGTTGACCTTGGTTTAATTTGGGAAATCTAGTTTTCAGAAATATTAAAACCCCAATCTTATTGATATTAACAAGCTTGACAAGACTGTGATGCTCTTCACAACTGCCAAGAACCTTCTCATGGGACAGAATACCAAATAAAATACTTTATATTGATAAAATACTTCTAATTTGATAAAATACGGGAATTCGGGTCAGGGGTATGAATACTTTTGCAAATCACCGTATACACGCGGCATTCCAGTATAAAATATGTTTTATGCAAAAATATGTAATCATGTCTTTTTTATGAATATCCTGTAGTGTACTAAACATGTATGACCTCATGCCCCATAGCGTTATCGACATTGTGTGCCTTAGCGCTTACTGATGGGCTTTGCACGTTGTTACATACAGTAAATGCGGACCTCTTCCCACATACAACACTTGCTGTTGCCGCTGCCACTCTGGCTGTTCCCTGTCTCCTGACGTGCAATCGGAAAGACTCTACCTGCAGCAACGGATGTGCACCCTCCTGCCTCACCCCCACCCTGCCTGTGGAGAAGGCCGCGGCCACTATCCAGAACCAGTTCAGAAAGTACCAGCAGAAGAAGAAAGAGGCCATGTAAAGCCATACACACACGCCAGAGCTCTGCAAGACAGACAGGCACGCAGACAGACCGGCAGACATTAACAGACAGCGTTTTTCTTTCAGATCGAAAAGCAGAGGTCCAAACAATGAATCTAATTTCATCACTCGTTATCTATAACAAATTTCACGAAAATAAGGTAGATTTGCTAGACTTTATGAAAAACAGGCACACGGGCTACACAGCCTACCAATAATCTAACATGTATCCTGTGTTATATTAATATGTATAAATATGCATGTACAGTATGTATGTATATCATACAATACGTTCTTTGTATTACTATGTACATGTAAATATTCGTAATTGTGAATATAAATGTGACCGGGTATGATTGTGAATGTCAGCGAACTGTCAATGTGAAAGCATGCACATTTTAATGTTTTCTATAGACTGTGATATATTTATTAATACAAAGATAAGTGTATAGTAAACTGAAGACACAATACCCAACACATTAAACAGTGTCTGTATTTGTGTTGTTGCACTGCCCTCTAGTGTCTCAAGTGGGAAAGTCTCTCACAAAATGTTCACAGAGTCCTAACTGCTACAGGCGTGTACTTAATCAGTGTTAACATGAATAACACTTTGATGTCAAACATAATCAGTTGCAAGTGTTATTATTATTATACATTTTTTTAAACATCAACAGCAGTGAGTCCCTGTGCAGCGCAAGACATTAAGTAACCTTTTCCCTTGATCCGGGCCTGATTTGTAAATGTTGAATAGGCACAAAATAAGGCGTACAACACTTTCTAAGCAAACAGCTCAGGTTGTTTGTGAATGTTCTGCAAATATGTTAATAAAAAAATAAAAATTGACGTGCGGTCCTCTACAGACACTTTGACCCGTGCGTATGAACGCAAACTGGAGAAATAAGAAACTGCGATTCCGGAGATGACAAGGAGTGTAACAAGTTGATTCCACTAATGTCAACATGTTCAGAGGTATGTAGCAGTTACGGGGGGTATTCATGAGCAAACGCTATAGCATAATTTTTTAGCAAAGACATTAAGAGTTTGTTATTTGACACATTTCTTACTGGAGAAATTCCTCCCCATTTTAGCTGTTATTAGCTTCCATTTAATTAGCAAGAAATCACCAAGATCCATCTGAGGGGAAATAAGGACAAACAATCACGGTACTCATAGAAAGATAGCTTTATTGCACAAGGTGTTGGAGTACTCTTTTTCTGGTTTTGTTTGTTTTCATAGAAAAAAACAGTAGAGTTAAACACAAGCAATTGCAAATTGAAGCAACTTTTCCATAAAAGTTTAGGAGCTCCCTCTGTATTTTTTCTTACTTTTTTTCTTCTCCCCACCAGTTTTCAATATGTTTGTCTCTCCATTTTCCTTTTATAACCAGCAACATATTCAGAGCATGCAATGCCATTTTCCCCTCAACTGAAATAATAATAAAAAAAAAAAACGAAATGAAGAGAAAACTCAAACAAAATCAATACAAAGCAATCAGTGAACAAAATAGAAAACTCAACAAAACAACTTGATACAGACAAACCAATTGTGAAAGACACATTATGTGGTCCATTCTGGAAAAACAAATTATTAGTTAATATAATTCTATAGTTTAATTTTCATCCCTCTGGTTTCAAGTTATAACTTCAATCACATTTTACACTGTGCCCTGGTTCCGTCTGGAGATGTCGAAAATAGTACAAAAACACTTTGCTATGTACACAAGTCTTTAATTGTGGGTTAAGATGATGCTGGTAGGGCAGGGGTGCAGGGCGGGGCTAAACATATTTAAACCTGGTACTGAATTAACATGTGTCCTCGAGTTGGACTTGGGGTCACGTCAAGTCCCACCTGATCAACTGGATCAGGGTGTAGGCATTTAGAGACTGATATGATCCCAGGACACACACTATAAATAGATCTAAACAAGGTCTGATTGGTCAAGGTAGATGCTGAAGTTAGGGTGGAGAGGGTGTCTGTTTCCTGACTCCGCCAAATGCACACGGGTCTTCCTGTGATTGGTTGGAGTTGGGGAGTCCCTGATATCAATTGGCTAACTAGGCCTGTCCCGTCATGTGACACCACGTGTGTCTCAAAGCAAACCGCTAAAAAGAATTGCATAACCGTGTAGCCAGAGCAACGTGTCGCATTAATATCACCAGAATGGGAAGGACCTCCTTCTCTCTGCAGACCCTCCCCTTGACATGTTTACTGTCGGCAACACGCTTGTGTGGTAACATTCACGCAGTTAGAACAGTTATATATGCACGTGGTTTAGGAATCCTGTGAAAGGACATAGTGACACAAGTAACACCAACAGGTCCATATGTGCTGTCTTCACTAAGCTGGGTGACGAGGCATCAAAGAGGCTGTGGACAGAACACATCTTTAGAAGGCTCCGTCTCCTTCTGCTCTGTCGATACCAAAACCGGGCTCATACTTTTGTGGTGGCCTTACACTACGAAACGTAGGCTGATGCTGTAGCGCTGCCCAGTACTGTTACCTGAATTGTCATGTGGTTAGTTATGCCTGGGCCAGGCTCTGAACTGTTGTCTCAGCCCAGCTGCCAGCTATCCACTATGAGTGCTTATCAGTGGTCGATGGTTCCCTGAAATAGTCTTAAATTAGTGATCGCAGCAACCACTGTGACCCAGATTTACTGTAGGGTCATCTCTACGCCACAGCGGAGCAAAGAGGCAACTCCAAACCAATCAATCACAGGTCTAATGCTATTACTCCTGCGGCCCACACAGAAACCCAGGAGCAGACTGGCCATCTGGCATTTCCGGCAAATGGTGTAGGGGCCTTAAGGAAAGTGTGGGTGCCAAATGGGGGGAGAACATTTGCTCTGGCGTGTTGATAACGCCAGGGTTGATTTCTGGTCCAAATCCACCCTTGTAGTAATCACACTGACCACAAACCATTCTGACTGTTACCAAATAATCATTGAAAACGTTAATTTGAAACCAGCCTCACTGTTACAGTGCTGCATGCTGTGCCTCCACTACTACAGATTTAGGTTTGCATCCTTAATGGCCTTTTTTGCTTTAGCTCTGCACTGTAACTTCCTAAACAATTCCAGGCACACGAGCAAACCCCCCGTCTTGCCGTGACATGCTCAAACTAAGCCTCAGAAATGATAGCTGTCCCCCTCTTTCATCCATACATTTTTTCTTTGTTGTGGTGCTAATTTAACGTTCATCGTTCCTCTTGCTCATCACCAACTGATTCTTCAACTAAGCGATTGTCTCATTATTTATATTTTAATATATTTTCAATTGCGATTATTTTATATCTCTCTGCTTTAGTCAATAGTTATATATTTGCTATATATTTAGATATAAATATATATGTACATATTCTTTTTTTTTTTACAACAAATATTATATATTTTATCTTTTTCTATTGCGAGAGCCCTGATGTTCCATTTTTCTTTGTCATGGGGCGAAGCTTTGGGTGTAGAATGAATTAAAGAAAAAAATGTACGTCACCAGATAGCATACATAAAGCTTAAATACGTTTTACTACGGTGGGGGGGCCTTAAATAACATAGTTATTCTCAAAACCACTTCATTTCATGAGAATAACTAAAGCCCACTGGTCATATCTCAACACTTACAGAACTGCATGATCATATATCACTTGTTTCTGTCTGAACTTATTCATCCATTCAATCCCTATACTTGTTTTCTCTTTTGTCAGTCATTCATATCTGTCTTTCTGTCTGTCAGTCTTTGCTAGAAGGTCACAGTGAGACTGAGTGGATGGGGAGGGGGGTATGGAGGATGGGGGGTATGGAGGGTTGGTGGTATGGAGGGTGGGTGCATGGAGGGGGTAGGGGTATGGAGGGTGGGTGTATGGAGGGGGTAGGGGTATGGAGGGGGTAGGGGTATGGAGGGGGTAGGGGTATGGAGGGGGTAGGGGTATGGAGGGTCGGTGGTATGGGAGGATGGATGGTGGAGGGTGGGGTATCGGTGTAGGGGAGTGTGGGGTATGGGAGGCTGGATGGTGGAGGGTGGGGTATCGGTGTAGGGGAGTGTGGGGTATGGGAGGCTGGATGGTGGAGGGGTGGAATGGACATGGCATGAAGGGCTTTATGTAGACAGCATGAAGGAACGGATGTTTGGCACTACAGGAGAATGAATGACACGGCCGAAGAGTCATCTTCCATCTGGTGGAGAGAACAAGAGAGGTCCAAGACGAGAACCTGCGCAGCCAATCAACCCCCGCTCTAAGTTCAGTCCCACCCCACTATTCTCCTCTCAGTCCGTCTTCCCTGTCGTATCCAAGGCAACGGTTACGAGTGTGAATCACACCGGCCGAACAAACTCCAAAAGGAAGAGACGGGCGCCCCAGCGTTGTACAGCGGTGCCGTCCTTATCCCACAGTCCCATCCCAAGTGACCAATGGCCAGGAGGATCTTCCGAGGAGTCAGCATACAGACGGATGAAAGAGGTTCACTGAAGGTGTGTCCATCACGTGGATACATATATATTTACACACATCCACACACTCAGGCTCGTGAAGCTTCCGTGAATCCATTCTCCACTCTTACAGCGCACACGACTTTGTGTGTGTTTATAAAAAAAAAAAGAGAAAAACAAACATGAAAAAAAAAATACTGTTCAGATTCGCGTGAAGACGACTCCTGATAGATATTTTTTTCCACTCCGTTTCGTGTTGTCCTATAAAAGACTCTATACTGTGTCATTAATTGCATGAAAAAGAAATCCCCAAGACTCCCACATCATTGAGTCTCTACCAGGAAACCACAGTCTGTTACCTGTCTGAGTCTGTACCAGGCTGGCATTGGAGGGCCAGCGACCAACACCAAGGTTGTTGGTTTATGCATAAGCACTTTCCGTGGCAATGCGCTGCTGGATGAACTCTGACCTCGAAACCCTTCAGAGACGTGAAAAGAAACACTTCAAATGTCCTAAAACACCTAGACAGATTTATGTGAAACTCTACTATCTCTTATAACTTGATTTATCCTACCGTTCTGAATTCAAGAAAACAAGTGCACATGGAAAGTATTTCGTGCATAAGTTCTGGGGTGTCTTAATAGATAACAGAGAGATGGAGAGAGAGTGAGAGAAAGAATGAGAAACAAAATGACAGAAATTATGTTCAGTTTGACAAGTCAACTCCAGGCAAACAAAAAGAAGCATGACAGAGAAAAAGAGCAGGAGAGATGAAGAGAACGGTGGAAAAACAAATGAGCAGAAAGACGACAAACCCCTGTGCTGTAAGGACCCCGTTCGGGCCCCTGCAGAGTGTCCCTGGTCCTTGGGGCCCCCGAGCGGCCACTGACCTGACTGTGCAGGCGTCAGGTTTGCGTACACGTGTCTGTGGCCCTAACCCTCCCCGAGGCTTCAGCGAGCTACGCCAGCGGCCTCTGCTACACCAGTGTGTAGGATTTGGAGTAGGCCCCGGCCGCTGCCTGCTTCTGTCTGTCCAGTCTGCCCAGGCCCGACGAGCTGCTCTCCAGGAGAGAGTCTCTGGATCCATCTCTGGCGGCGGTGCCGCTCTGGTTCCCCCCGGTCGCCCCGCCGCCGGACGAGGCAGAAGCGGCGGTTGCGGAGGCGGCGGCCCCGGCGCTCTGGGCGGAGGAGGAGCTGGGCATGGCGAGAGTCCTCTGAGGCAAGGAGGAGGTGCTGGAACCGCCAGACGCTCCTCCTGTTGACCCTCCTACGGCGCCGCCGCCGCTGCCGCCGCCCCCTGATGCTCCCCCTGAGGCACTGATGCCGGCCAGGCCAGCGTGGCCGAGAGTCAGAGCCTGCTGCTGTTTGGAGGAATCCAGGGTCATGTGGCGGCCCTGGGTGTGGTAGGCCCGCTGGGCCAGGCTTCGGATGGAGGTTTCACGGGGAGGTACCACCGGGCACGGGTCATGCAGTTCCGACTGCTTACGGAAGAAGGGGTCCGTCTTCATGTAGAGGGGGAGGTTACAGTACTCACCTAAGACCAGGGGATAGATGAGATTAAGCAGTTTAACA